>NC_134356.1:393729497-394044497 GCF_048569485.1 Anomaloglossus baeobatrachus
CATCATGGTGGCGCATGAGGAGAAGGAGGAGCAGTCCAGCGATTATCCAAAGTCCAGAAGTGTGTACCCATGGGTGACTGGAGGTACATGGCAAACTTTAAATTCCGCTCTCATTTGCTGGTGGTGTGGTGAAGTCTGGCCCAATCCAACCCTTGTTCATCTTGATCAGAGTCAGCCTGTCAGCATTTTCAGTTGACAGGCGGGTGCGTTTATCTGTAATGATTCCACCTGCGGCACTAAAAACACGCTCTGACAAAACGCTAGCGGCAGGGCAGGCCAGGACTTCCAAGGCGTAGAGAGCCAATTCATGCCACGTGTCCAGCTTGGATACCCAATAATTGTAAGGCACAGAGGAATGTCGGAGTACAGTTGTTCGATCTGCAAGGTACTCCTTCAGCATCTGGGCAAACTTAGGATTTCTTGTGGCACTACCCCGCACCTCAGGGGCTGTGGTACGTGAGGGGCTGAGAAAACTGTCCCACATCTTAAAGACTGTTCCCCTACCTCTGGCGGATTGGACTTGTGCCTCTCTCGGCTGTACGCCTCGGTTGTCCACTGATTCCTGACCTATGCCGCTAGCGTTTTGTGAGGGGAATGCTTTGCCTACTTCCGTGACTATGGCCTTCCGGAACTGCTGCATTTTGGTTGACCTCTCCTCCACGGGAATAAGAGACAAAAAGTTCTCCTTGTAGCGTGGGTCTAACAGTGTTACCAACCAGTAATGATTGTCGGCCAAGATGTTCTTAACGCGAGGGTCACGAGACAGGCAGCTTACCATAAAGTCAGCCATGTGCGCCAGACTCTTAACAGCCAGGACTTCAGTAGCCTGACCAACAAGATGACTGAACATGCTGTCCTCCTCCTCCTCCTCCTCCTCCTCCTCATCTACCCTGTCCTCTGGCCAGCCACGCTGAACCGAGGATATGACTGGTGTGCATGTCATATCCTCAATTTGGCCGGAGAGTTGCTCCATGTCTTCATCCTCCTCCTCGTCATAGTCCTCCACTGCACGTTTTGATGAGACGAGGCTGGGCTGTGTGTTATCACCCACACCCACTACTGTTTCTTGCTGCAACTCATCGCGCTCCGCCTGCAATGCATCATGTTTGTTTTTCAGCAGAGACCGTTTTAGAAGGCAGAGTAGCGGTATGGTGACGCTAATAATGGCGTCATCACCACTCACCATCTTGGTGGAGTCCTCAAAGTTTTGGAGGATGGTACATAGGTCTGACATCCATCTCCACTCCTCAGGTGTTATGTGTGGAGTTTGACCCATTTCCCGACGGCTTAGGTGATGCAGGTACTCAACAACTGCCCTCTTCTGCTCACATATCCTGACCAACATGTGCAGAGTTGAATTACAACGCGTGGGGACATCACACACCAGTCTGTGAGCCGGAAGATGCAAACGGCGCTGAAAGCCGGCAAGGCCGGCTGAAGCAGTAGGTGACTTTCGAAAATGTGCAGACAGGCGGCGAACTTTTACCAGCAGATCAGACAGCTCTGGGTATGACTTTATAAACCGCTGAACCACGAGGTTGAGCACATGGGCCACGCATGGAACATGTGTCAGCTGGCCTCGCCTCAAAGCCGCCACCAGGTTCCGGCCATTGTCACACACGACCTTTCCTGGCTTTAGGTTCAGAGGTGTGAGCCAGTGATCTGCCTGCTGTTTCAGAGCTGTCCACACCTCTTCTGCATTGTGGGGTTTGTCACCGATGCAGATTAGCTTCAGCACAGCCTGTTGCCGCTTCGCCGAGGCAGTGCTGCAGTGCTTCCAGCTTGGGACTGGTGTGGAGGGTACAGTGGATGAGGATGCGCAGGAGGAGGAGGAGGCTGAAGAGCATGACATTCCTGAGCTGTAGAGTGTGGGTGAAACACTGACTGAGGTAGGGCCTGCAAACCTTGGTGTGGGAAGGACGTGTTCCGTCCCTCGCTCAGACTGGGTCCCAGCTTCCACAATATTAACCCAGTGTGCCGTCAACGAGATGTAGCGGCCTTGCCCACAAGCACTTGTCCACGTGTCTGTGGTTAGGTGGACCTTGGGTGAAACAGCGTTGTTCAGGGCACGTGTGATGTTTTGTGACACGTGGTTATGCAACGCGGGGACGGCACACCGGGAGAAATAGTGGCGGCTGGGGACCGAGTAACGTGGGACAGCTGCCGCCATCAGGTCGCGGAATGCTTCTGTCTCCACCAGCCTAAAAGGCAACATTTCCAGCGCAAGCAGTCGCGAAATGTTAGCATTTAGAACTGTGGCATGTGGGGTGTTGGCAGTGTATTTGCGCCTGCGTTCAAAGGTTTGCTGAATGGATAACTGAACGCTGCGCTGGGACAAGGACGTGCTTGATGATGGTGTTCTTTCTGCGTAGGCAACTGCAGGTGCAGGAGTGGAGGAGGCTTGTTCGCAGGCAGAATGGACAGGGGATTGGCTCGCATGCACAACCAGCGAAGACGTAGCAGTGACATCAGCAAGCACTGCTCCTCGACTCTGTTGTACTTCCCACAAAGTCGGGTGCTTGGCTGACATGTGCCTGATCATGCTGGTGGTGGTCAGGCTGCTAGTTTTGGTACCCCTGCTGATGCTGGCACGGCAGGTGTTGCAAATGGCCTTTTTAGAATCATCTGGAGCCAACTTAAAAAACTGCCAGACTCGGGAAGACCTAACATTTGTACAGGCACCTTGTGTCGTCGTGTTGTTCCGGGGAACGGTTGCCTGACTTCTGCCTGGGGCCACCACCCTGCTTCTTACTGCCTGTTGTGATGCTACGCCTCCCTCCCCCTGTGCACTGCTGTCCTCGCTCTGCATATCCTCCTGCCAGGTTGGGTCAGTTACTGGATCATCCACCACGTCGTCTTCCTCTTCCGCACCCTGCTCCTCCTCCTGACTTCCTGACAATTGTGTCTCATCATCGTCCACCACTTGTTGAGACACGTTGCCAACTTCGTGAGAACGTGGCTGCTCAAATATTTGGCCATCTGTACAGACGATCTCCTCATGACCCACTTCAATATGAGCTGGCGAGAGGCCAGAATGTGTGAATGGAAACGTGAACAGCTCTTCCGAGTGTCCAAGTGAGGGATCATTAATGTCCGAGGAGGACGTGTACTCAGCCTGGTGGTAGGAAGGAGGATCAGGTTCAGAAATGTGCGGTGCAGTATCACGGCTACTGACACTTGACCGTGTGGAAGACAGAGTGTTTGTGGTGGTGCCAATCTGACTGGAAGCATTATCTGCTATCCAACTAACAACCTGTTGACACTGGTCTTGGTTCAAGAGCGGTGTACTGCTGCGGTCCCCAAGAATTTGGGACAGGACGTGCGAGCGACTAGATGTGGCCCTTTGTTGTGGCGAAATTAAAGCTTGCCCACGACCTCGGCCTCTGCCTGCACCACCATCACGTCCACTTCCTTGTTCCTTGCCAATGCCCTTGCGCATTTTGCAATGCTGTGCTGACGTGTATTCACTACTTGTGCGTTATATCAAAGTTTGTGGAAATTGCACACAAGTGCACCTGTACGCTGCCACCGACAGGCACACACGTGCGGTTTTAAAAACCAAGCACGGACGCACTAAGAACCTAACAGGTTTTTTTGGGGAGCGACAATTACAGACAAGTCAGACACTATCTGGACTGTTTTAGACTGTGTACACCAGCCCCAGATATGATGAAGGCTGGTATACGGTCACCACTAGGAATGGCTATATATACCCTGCCTGCCTGCCTGCCTGTATACTGGTACAATAGTCCTGACAAGGACTCTTCTGGTCACTAGCCTGTATTCAGACCTAGCTATACCCTGCCTGTATATAGCAACAATAGTCCTGAGAAGGACTCTGCTACTGTACTCCGACCTGGCTATACCCTGCCTGCCTGCATACAACTAGAATAGTCCTGAGAAGGACTTTTGGTCACACTGTTTGCAGCCCTGCAACTGAAAAAGCTATAAAGGGCCGCAAAGCTTTCCCTGAATCAGCGACACTCTCCCTGCACTGACTGTCTGGATAGCTGTGAGCAGAGCACAGCGCGCCGGCCGGTATAAAGGCTCGGTCACGCTGTCCAGGCCGGCCAATCACTGCAATTCCACAACTAACAGGGCTGTGGCATTGCAGTGGTCTGCCAGCCAATCCCTGCATGAGGGCTGGCTCTCAAAAGAGCGCCAACAAGCAGAAATGAAGACCACGAGTACAGCACGAGTATCACGAGATTACTCGGTCCCCGCCGAGTAGACCGAGTACAGTGATACTCGTGCGAGTACCGAGTAGTAACAAGCATGCTCGCTCATCACTAGTGATGATCTTATACCACTTCAGTGCATCGGCCATTGACTACCTACATCTGTCCCCAAGGCATTGTTGGGACTTCAATGCTGCAAGCCATTCTCACAAGTCCCGGCAGGACCACCGGGTTAGTGGCAATGGATTTCAAGTGATGATTTACAAGGTAAAGTAATAATGTGGAGTATTCCCTCCTCTGTGTCCATTTCTTAAAACCCTGTACAACGTAAAATGTACCTATAACGTATGCCCAGAAAATCATCACTGCAGGCAACTTGAAGACTGATGGCATTGTCTGAGTGGTGCAATGAGAATGATGGGTGATTTATGAGCCAAGCAATCATTTTTGCTTATTCTCTTAAAACCATAGTTATAATTTATATACAGAACATCGGTCAGGCACATACAATTCAATAACAATAAACAAATGCATGAGTAAAAAACATGGTATCTCTAGCTTCAGACATTCGTGATGACAACATACTTCTGGATCTTTAGCAAATTTAGAAGCTAAAACTGGGTAACTATACAACCTTCAAGATTACTTTTACTACTATGACTCAACCTCATTATCCGAAATGACAGTGTCACTTTGCTTGATAATTCGGTCCTAAAGTCGAGATATTAAAAAATTTAAATCTTTCTTTGTACCCATTACTGTGGTTTATAAAAAAGACAAGTATGACATTTCCCTCTCAGCTCCTTTTCATAGTTTAAGAGCAAATAGATCACACACACCTAGCAAAAGCATCTAAAAAACTGATCAGCCTCCTCCATAACCCCTCTAGCTGTCCATTCCATCTCCAAGAAAGGTGTGTTTTATGCACTTGTAAGCATAAAAATGGTGGGTCCATTTGCTCTTAACTGAAGAAAGCACATATTAATGTATTCTTTGCCCATAGGACCCCTTTAGCTTTTGAACTGGGTAGTGTTATAGGTAATTTTAGACCTCTGGATGTTATGGAGTTTGTACAAAATGTTTCAAAACTGGCCACAAAGCAGGGAATATGCCACACTACCAAAATACCTAGAATTCATTAGAAAACTCCCTGCCACTACCAGGCTGTTGTTTTCATGGTTCAGATGGACTTTGGAAACTGTTTGCAGTACATGTGAGCTCCCCATACCCAGGTGACTGCTATTGACCATCACTGGCTTAACCTGTGATGATCTTATACCACTTCAGTGCATCGGCCATTGACTACCTACATCTGTCCCCAAGGCATTGTTGGGACTTCAATGCTGCAAGCCATTCTCACAAATCCCGGCAGGACCACCGGGTTAGTGGCAATGGATTTCAAGTGATGATTTACAAGGTAAAGTAATAATGTGGAGTATTCCCTCCTCTGTGTCCATTTCGTAAAACCCTGTACAACGTAAAATGTACCTATAACGTCTACCCAGAAAATCATCACTGCAGGCAACATGAAGACTGATGGCATTATCTGAGTGGTGCAATGAGAATGATGGGTGATTTATGAGCCAAGCAATCATTTTTGCTTATTCTTTTAAAACTATAGTTATAACTTATATACAGAACATCGATCAGGCACATACAATTCAATAACAATAAACAAATGCATGAGTAAAAAACATGGTAACTCTAGCTTCAGACATTCGTGATGACAACATACTTCAGGATCTTTAGCAAATTTAGAAGCTAAAACTGGGTAACTATACAACCTTCAAGATTACTTTTACTACTATGACTCAACCTTATTATCCGAAATGACAGTGTCACTTTGCTTGATAATTTGGTCTTAAAGTCGAGATATTAAACAAGATAAATCTTTCTTTGTACCCATTACTGTGCTTTATAAAAAAGACAAAAATGACATTTCCCTCTCAGCTCCTTTTCATAGTTTAAGAGCAAATAGATCACACACACCTAGCAAAAGCATCTAAAAAACTATCCAGCCTCCTCCATAACCCCTCTAGCTGTCTATTCCATCTCCCCATTTCCAAGAAAGGTGTGTTTTATGCACTTGTAAGCATAAAAATGGTGGGTCCATTTGCTCTTAACTGAAGAAAGCACATATTAATGTCTTCTTTGCCCATAGGACCCCTTTAGCTTTTGAACTGGGTAGTGTTATGGGTAATTTTAAACCTCTGGATGTTATGGAGTTGTACAAAATGTTTCAAAACTGGCCGCAAAGCAGGGAATATGTCACACTACCAAAATACCTAGAATTCATCTGAAAACTCCCTGCCACTACCAGGCTGTTGTTTTCATGGTTCAGATGGACTTTGGAAACTGTTTGCAGTACATGTGAGCTCCCCATACCCAGGTGACTGCTATTGACCATCACTGGCTTAACCTGTGATGATCTTATACCACTTCAGTGCATCGGCCATTGACTACCTACATCTGTCCCCAAGGCATTGTTGGGACTTCAATGCTGCAAGCCATTCTCACAAGTCCCGGCAGGACCACCGGGTAAGTGGCAATGGATTTCAAGTGATGATTTACAAGGTAAAGTAATAATGTGGAGTATTCCCTCCTCTGTGTCCATTTCTTAAAACCCTGTACAACGTAAAATGTACCTATAACTTCTGCCCAGAAAATCATCACTGCAGGCAACTTGAAGACTGATGGCATTATCTGAGTGGTGCAATGAGAATGATGGGTGATTTATGAGCCAAGCAATCATTTTTGCTTATTCTTTTAAAACTATAGTTATAACTTATATACAGAACATCGATCAGGCACATACAATTCAATAACAATAAACAAATGCATGAGTAAAAAACATGGTAACTCTAGCTTCAGACATTCGTGATGACAACATCCTTCTGGATCTTTAGCAAATTTAGAAGCTAAAACTGGGTAACTATACAACCTTCAAGATTACTTTTACTACTATGACTCAACCTTATTATCCGAAATGACAGTGTCACTTTGCTTGATAATTTGGTCTTAAAGTCGAGATATTAAAAAATTTAAATCTTTCTTTGTACCCATTACTGTGGTTTATAAAAAAGACAAGTATGACATTTCCCTCTCAGCTCCTTTTCATAGTTTAAGAGCAAATAGATCACACACACCTAGCAAAAGCATCTAAAAAACTGATCAGCCTCCTCCATAACCCCTCTAGCTGTCCATTCCATCTCCAAGAAAGGTGTGTTTTATGCACTTGTAAGCATAAAAATGGTGGGTCCATTTGCTCTTAACTGAAGAAAGCACATATTAATGTCTTCTTTGCCCATAGGACCCCTTTAGCTTTTGAACTGGGTAGTGTTATAGGTAATTTTAGACCTCTGGATGTTATGGAGTTTGTACAAAATGTTTCAAAACTGGCCACAAAGCAGGGAATATGCCACACTACCAAAATACCTAGAATTCATCTGAAAACTCCCTGCCACTACCAGGCTGTTGTTTTCATGGTTCAGATGGACTTTGGAAACTGTTTGCAGTACATGTGAGCTCCCCATACCCAGGTGACTGCTATTGACCATCACTGGCTTAACCTGTGATGATCTTATACCACTTAAGTGCATCGGCCATTGACTACCTACATCTGTCCCCAAGGCATTGTTGGGACTTCAATGCTGCAAGCCATTCTCACAAGTCCCGGCAGGACCACCGGGTTAGTGGCAATGGATTTCAAGTGATGATTTACAAGGTAAAATAATAATGTGGAGTATTCCCTCCTCTGTGTCCATTTCTTAAAACCCTGTACAACGTAAAATGTACCTATAATGTCTACCCAGAAAATCATGACTGCAGGCAACTTGAAGACTGATGGCATTATCTGAGTGGTGCAATGAGAATGATGGGTGATTTATGAGCAAAGTAATCATTTTCCTTATTCTCTTAAAACTATAGTTATAACTTATATACAGAACATCGGTCAGGCACATACAATTCAATAACAATAAACAAATGCATGAGTAAAAAACATGGTAACTCTAGCTTCAGACATTCGTGATGACAACATACTTCTGGATCTTTAGCAAATTTAGAAGCTAAAACTGGGTAACTATACAACCTTCAAGATTACTTTTACGACTATGATTCAACCTTATTATCCGAAATGACAGTGTCACTTTGCTTGATAATTCGGTCTTAAAGTCGAGATATTAAACAAGATAAATCTTTCTTTGTACCCATTACTGTGCTTTATAAAAAAGACAAGTATGACATTTCCCTCTCAGCTCCTTTTCATAGTTTAAGAGCAAATAGATCACACACACCTAGCAAAAGCATCTAAAAAAACTGATCAGCCTCCTCCATAACCCCTCTAGCTGTCCATTCCATCTCCAAGAAAGGTGTGTTTTATGCACTTGTAAGCATAAAAATGGTGGGTACATTTGCTCTTAACTGAAGAAAGCACATATTAATGTCTTCTTTGCCCATAGGACCCCTTTAGCTTTTGAACTGGGTAGTGTTATGGGTAATTTTAGACCTCTGGATGTTATGGATTTTGTACAAAATGTTTCAAAACTGGCCACAAAGCAGGGAATATGCCACACTACCAAAATACCTAGAATTCATCTGAAAACTCCCTGCCACTACCAGGCTGTTGTTTTCATGGTTCAGATGGACTTTGGAAACTGTTTGCAGTACATGTGAGCTCCCCATACCCAGGTGACTGCTATTGACCATCACTGGCTTAACCTGTGATGATCTTATACCACTTCAGTGCATCGGCCATTGACTACCTACATCTGTCCCCAAGGCATTGTTGGGACTTCAATGCTGCAAGCCATTCTCACAAGTCCCGGCAGGACCACCGGGTTAGTGGCAATGGATTTCAAGTGATGATTTACAAGGTAAAATAATAATGTGGAGTATTCCCTCCTCTGTGTCCATTTCTTAAAACCCTGTACAACGTAAAATGTACCTATAATGTCTACCCAGAAAATCATCACTGCAGGCAACTTGAAGACTGATGGCATTATCTGAGTGGTGCAATGAGAATGATGGGTGATTTATGAGCAAAGTAATCATTTTCCTTATTCTCTTAAAACTATAGTTATAACTTATATACAGAACATCGGTCAGGCACATACAATTCAATAACAATAAACAAATGCATGAGTAAAAAACATGGTAACTCTAGCTTCAGACATTCGTGATGACAACATACTTCTGGATCTTTAGCAAATTTAGAAGCTAAAACTGGGTAACTATACAACCTTCAAGATTACTTTTACTACTATGATTTAACCTTATTATCCGAAATGACAGTGTCACTTTGCTTGATAATTCGGTCTTAAAGTCGAGATATTAAACAAGATAAATCTTTCTTTGTACCCATTACTGTGCTTTATAAAAAAGACAAGTATGACATTTCCCTCTCAGCTCCTTTTCATAGTTTAAGAGCAAATAGATCACACACACCTAGCAAAAGCATCTAAAAAACTGATCAGCCTCCTCCATAACCCCTCTAGCTGTCCATTCCATCTCCAAGAAAGGTGTGTTTTATGCACTTGTAAGCATAAAAATGGTGGGTCCATTTGCTCTTAACTGAAGAAAGCACATATTAATGTCTTCTTTGCCCATAGGACCCCTTTAGCTTTTGAACTGGGTAGTGTTATGGGTATTTTTAGACCTCTGGATGTTATGGAGTTTGTACAAAATGTTTCAAAACTGGCCGCAAAGCAGGGAATATGTCACACTACCAAAATACCTAGAATTCATCTGAAAACTCCCTGCCACTACCAGGCTGTTGTTTTCATGGTTCAGATGGACTTTGGAAACTGTTTGCAGTACATGTGAGCTCCCCATACCCAGGTGACTGCTATTGACCATCACTGGCTTAACCTGTGATGATCTTATACCACTTCAGTGCATCGGCCATTGACTACCTACATCTGTCCCCAAGGCATTGTTGGGACTTCAATGCTGCAAGCCATTCTCACAAGTCCCGGCAGGACCACCGGGTTAGTGGCAATGGATTTCAAGTGATGATTTACAAGGTAAAGTAATAATGTGGAGTATTCCCTCCTCTGTGTCCATTTCTTAAAACCCTGTACAACGTAAAATGTACCTATAACGTATACCCAGAAAATCATCACTGCAGGCAACTTGAAGACTGATGGCATTGTCTGAGTGGTGCAATGAGAATGATGGGTGATTTATGAGCCAAGCAATCATTTTTGCTTATTCTCTTAAAACCATAGTTATAACTTATGTACAGAACATCGGTCAGGCACATACAATTCAATAACAATAAACAAATGCATGAGTAAAAAACATGGTAACTCTAGCTTCAGACATTCGTGATGACAACATACTTCTGGATCTTTAGCAAATTTAGAAGCTAAAACTGGGTAACTATACAACCTTCAAGATTACTTTTACTACTATGACTCAACCTCATTATCCGAAATGACAGTGTCACTTTGCTTGATAATTCGGTCCTAAAGTCGAGATATTAAAAAATTTAAATCTTTCTTTGTACCCATTACTGTGGTTTATAAAAAAGACAAGTATGACATTTCCCTCTCAGCTCCTTTTCATAGTTTAAGAGCAAATAGATCACACACACCTAGCAAAAGCATCTAAAAAACTGATCAGCCTCCTCCATAACCCCTCTAGCTGTCCATTCCATCTCCAAGAAAGGTGTGTTTTATGCACTTGTAAGCATAAAAATGGTGGGTCCATTTGCTCTTAACTGAAGAAAGCACATATTAATGTCTTCTTTGCCCATAGGACCCCTTTAGCTTTTGAACTGGGTAGTGTTATAGGTAATTTTAGACCTCTGGATGTTATGGAGTTTGTACAAAATGTTTCAAAACTTGCCACAAAGCAGGGAATATGCCACACTACCAAAATACCTAGAATTCATCAGAAAACTCCCTGCCACTACCAGGCTGTTGTTTTCATGGTTCAGATGGACTTTGGAAACTGTTTGCAGTACATGTGAGCTCCCCATACCCAGGTGACTGCTATTGACCATCACTGGCTTAACCTGTGATGATCTTATACCACTTCAGTGCATCGGCCATTGACTACCTACATCTGTCCCCAAGGCATTGTTGGGACTTCAATGCTGCAAGCCATTCTCACAAATCCCGGCAGGACCACCGGGTTAGTGGCAATGGATTTCAAGTGATGATTTACAAGGTAAAGTAATAATGTGGAGTATTCCCTCCTCTGTGTCCATTTCGTAAAACCCTGTACAACGTAAAATGTACCTATAACGTCTACCCAGAAAATCATCACTGCAGGCAACTTGAAGACTGATGGCATTATCTGAGTGGTGCAATGAGAATGATGGGTGATTTATGAGCCAAGCAATCATTTTTGCTTATTCTTTTAAAACTATAGTTATAACTTATATACAGAACATCGATCAGGCACATACAATTCAATAACAATAAACAAATGCATGAGTAAAAAACATGGTAACTCTAGCTTCAGACATTCGTGATGACAACATACTTCAGGATCTTTAGCAAATTTAGAAGCTAAAACTGGGTAACTATACAACCTTCAAGATTACTTTTACTACTATGACTCAACCTTATTATCCGAAATGACAGTGTCACTTTGCTTGATAATTTGGTCTTAAAGTCGAGATATTAAACAAGATAAATCTTTCTTTGTACCCATTACTGTGCTTTTTAAAAAAGACAAAAATGACATTTCCCTCTCAGGTCCTTTTCATAGTTTAAGAGCAAATAGATCACACACACCTAGCAAAAGCATCTAAAAAACTATCCAGCCTCCTCCATAACCCCTCTAGCTGTCCATTCCATCTCCAAGAAAGGTGTGTTTTATGCACTTGTAAGCATAAAAATGGTGGGTCCATTTGCTCTTAACTGAAGAAAGCACATATTAATGTCTTCTTTGCCCATAGGACCCCTTTAGCTTTTGAACTGGGTAGTGTTATGGGTAATTTTAAACCTCTGGATGTTATGGAGTTGTACAAAATGTTTCAAAACTGGCCGCAAAGCAGGGAATATGTCACACTACCAAAATACCTAGAATTCATCTGAAAACTCCCTGCCACTACCAGGCTGTTGTTTTCATGGTTCAGATGGACTTTGGAAACTGTTTGCAGTACATGTGAGCTCCCCATACCCAGGTGACTGCTATTGACCATCACTGGCTTAACCTGTGATGATCTTATACCACTTCAGTGCATCGGCCATTGACTACCTACATCTGTCCCCAAGGCATTGTTGGGACTTCAATGCTGCAAGCCATTCTCACAAGTCCCGGCAGGACCACCGGGTTAGTGGCAATGGATTTCAAGTGATGATTTACAAGGTAAAGTAATAATGTGGAGTATTCCCTCCTCTGTGTCCATTTCTTAAAACCCTGTACAACGTAAAATGTACCTATAACTTCTGCCCAGAAAATCATCACTGCAGGCAACTTGAAGACTGATGGCATTATCTGAGTGGTGCAATGAGAATGATGGGTGATTTATGAGCCAAGCAATCATTTTTGCTTATTCTTTTAAAACTATAGTTATAACTTATATACAGAACATCGATCAGGCACATACAATTCAATAACAATAAACAAATGCATGAGTAAAAAACATGGTAACTCTAGCTTCAGACATTCGTGATGACAACATCCTTCTGGATCTTTAACAAATTTAGAAGCTAAAACTGGGTAACTATACAACCTTCAAGATTACTTTTACTACTATGACTCAACCTTATTATCCGAAATGACAGTGTCACTTTGCTTGATAATTTGGTCTTAAAGTCGAGATATTAAAAAATTTAAATCTTTCTTTGTACCCATTACTGTGGTTTATAAAAAAGACAAGTATGACATTTCCCTCTCAGCTCCTTTTCATAGTTTAAGAGCAAATAGATCACACACACCTAGCAAAAGCATCTAAAAAACTGATCAGCCTCCTCCATAACCCCTCTAGCTGTCCATTCCATCTCCAAGAAAGGTGTGTTTTATGCACTTGTAAGCATAAAAATGGTGGGTCCATTTGCTCTTAACTGAAGAAAGCACATATTAATGTCTTCTTTGCCCATAGGACCCCTTTAGCTTTTGAACTGGGTAGTGTTATAGGTAATTTTAGACCTCTGGATGTTATGGAGTTTGTACAAAATGTTTCAAAACTGGCCACAAAGCAGGGAATATGCCACACTACCAAAATACCTAGAATTCATCTGAAAACTCCCTGCCACTACCAGGCTGTTGTTTTCATGGTTCAGATGGACTTTGGAAACTGTTTGCAGTACATGTGAGCTCCCCATACCCAGGTGACTGCTATTGACCATCACTGGCTTAACCTGTGATGATCTTATACCACTTAAGTGCATCGGCCATTGACTACCTACATCTGTCCCCAAGGCATTGTTGGGACTTCAATGCTGCAAGCCATTCTCACAAGTCCCGGCAGGACCACCGGGTTAGTGGCAATGGATTTCAAGTGATGATTTACAAGGTAAAATAATAATGTGGAGTATTCCCTCCTCTGTGTCCATTTCTTAAAACCCTGTACAACGTAAAATGTACCTATAATGTCTACCCAGAAAATCATCACTGCAGGCAACTTGAAGACTGATGGCATTATCTGAGTGGTGCAATGAGAATGATGGGTGATTTATGAGCAAAGTAATCATTTTCCTTATTCTCTTAAAACTATAGTTATAACTTATATACAGAACATCGGTCAGGCACATACAATTCAATAACAATAAACAAATGCATGAGTAAAAAACATGGTAACTCTAGCTTCAGACATTCGTGATGACAACATACTTCTGGATCTTTAGCAAATTTAGAAGCTAAAACTGGGTAACTATACAACCTTCAAGATTACTTTTACTACTATGATTCAACCTTATTATCCGAAATGACAGTGTCACTTTGCTTGATAATTCGGTCTTAAAGTCGAGATATTAAACAAGATAAATCTTTCTTTGTACCCATTACTGTGCTTTATAAAAAAGACAAGTATGACATTTCCCTCTCAGCTCCTTTTCATAGTTTAAGAGCAAATAGATCACACACACCTAGCAAAAGCATCTAAAAAACTGATCAGCCTCCTCCATAACCCCTCTAGCTGTCCATTCCATCTCCAAGAAAGGTGTGTTTTATGCACTTGTAAGCATAAAAATGGTGGGTCCATTTGCTCTTAACTGAAGAAAGCACATATTAATGTCTTCTTTGCCCATAGGACCCCTTTAGCTTTTGAACTGGGTAGTGTTATAGGTAATTTTAGACCTCTGGATGTTATGGAGTTTGTACAAAATGTTTCAAAACTGGCCACAAAGCAGGGAATATGCCACACTACCAAAATACCTAGAATTCATCTGAAAACTCCCTGCCACTACCAGGCTGTTGTTTTCATGGTTCAGATGGACTTTGGAAACTGTTTGCAGTACATGTGAGCTCCCCATACCCAGGTGACTGCTATTGACCATCACTGGCTTAACCTGTGATGATCTTATACCACTTAAGTGCATCGGCCATTGACTACCTACATCTGTCCCCAAGGCATTGTTGGGACTTCAATGCTGCAAGCCATTCTCACAAGTCCCGGCAGGACCACCGGGTTAGTGGCAATGGATTTCAAGTGATGATTTACAAGGTAAAATAATAATGTGGAGTATTCCCTCCTCTGTGTCCATTTCTTAAAACCCTGTACAACGTAAAATGTACCTATAATGTCTACCCAGAAAATCATCACTGCAGGCAACTTGAAGACTGATGGCATTATCTGAGTGGTGCAATGAGAATGATGGGTGATTTATGAGCAAAGTAATCATTTTCCTTATTCTCTTAAAACTATAGTTATAACTTATATACAGAACATCGGTCAGGCACATACAATTCAATAACAATAAACAAATGCATGAGTAAAAAACATGGTAACTCTAGCTTCAGACATTCGTGATGACAACATACTTCTGGATCTTTAGCAAATTTAGAAGCTAAAACTGGGTAACTATACAACCTTCAAGATTACTTTTACTACTATGATTCAACCTTATTATCCGAAATGACAGTGTCACTTTGCTTGATAATTCGGTCTTAAAGTCGAGATATTAAACAAGATAAATCTTTCTTTGTACCCATTACTGTGCTTTATAAAAAAGACAAGTATGACATTTCCCTCTCAGCTCCTTTTCATAGTTTAAGAGCAAATAGATCACACACACCTAGCAAAAGCATCTAAAAAACTGATCAGCCTCCTCCATAACCCCTCTAGCTGTCCATTCCATCTCCAAGAAAGGTGTGTTTTATGCACTTGTAAGCATAAAAATGGTGGGTCCATTTGCTCTTAACTGAAGAAAGCACATATTAATGTCTTCTTTGCCCATAGGACCCCTTTAGCTTTTGAACTGGGTAGTGTTATGGGTATTTTTAGACCTCTGGATGTTATGGAGTTTGTACAAAATGTTTCAAAACTGGCCGCAAAGCAGGGAATATGTCACACTACCAAAATACCTAGAATTCATCTGAAAACTCCCTGCCACTACCAGGCTGTTGTTTTCATGGTTCAGATGGACTTTGGAAACTGTTTGCAGTACATGTGAGCTCCCCATACCCAGGTGACTGCTATTGACCATCACTGGCTTAACCTGTGATGATCTTATACCACTTCAGTGCATCGGCCATTGACTACCTACATCTGTCCCCAAGGCATTGTTGGGACTTCAATGCTGCAAGCCATTCTCACAAGTCCCGGCAGGACCACCGGGTTAGTGGCAATGGATTTCAAGTGATGATTTACAAGGTAAAGTAATAATGTGGAGTATTCCCTCCTCTGTGTCCATTTCTTAAAACCCTGTACAACGTAAAATATACCTATAACTTCTCCCAGAAAATCATCACTGCAGGCAACTTGAAGACTGATGGCATTATCTGAGTGGTGCAATGAGAATGATGGGTGATTTATGAGCCAAGCAATCATTTTTGCTTATTCTTTTAAAACTATAGTTATAACTTATATACAGAACATCGGTCAGGCACATACAGTTCAATAACAATAAACAAATGCATTAGTAAAAAACATGGTAACTCTAGCTTCAGACATTCGTGATGACAACATACTTCTGGATCTTTAGCAAATTTAGAAGCTAAAACTTGGTAACTATACAACCTTCAAGATTACTTTTACTACTATGACTCAACCTTATTATCCGAAATGACAGTGTCACTTTGCTTGATAATTCGGTCTTAAAGTCGAGATATTAAAAAATTTAAATCTTTCTTTGTACCCATTACTGTGGTTTATAAAAAAGACAAGTATGACATTTCCCTCTCAGCTCCTTTTCATAGTTTAAGAGCAAATAGATCACACACACCTAGCAAAAGCATCTAAAAAACTGATCAGCCTCCTCCATAACCCCTCTAGCTGTCCATTCCATCTCCAAGAAAGGTGTGTTTTATGCACTTGTAAGCATAAAAATGGTGGGTCCATTTGCTCTTAACTGAAGAAAGCACATATTAATGTCTTCTTTGCCCATAGGACCCCTTTAGCTTTTGAACTGGGTAGTGTTATGGGTATTTTTAGACCTCTGGATGTTATGGAGTTTGTACAAAATGTTTCAAAACTGGCCACAAAGCAGGGAATATGCCACACTACCAAAATACCAAGAATTCATCTGAAAAATCCCTGCCACTACCAGGCTGTTGTTTTCAAGGTTCAGATGGACTTTGGAAACTGTTTGTAGTACATGTGAGCTCCCCATACCCAGGTGACTGCTATTGACCATCACTGGCTTAACCTGTGATGATCTTATACCACTTCAGTGCATCGGCCATTGACTACCTACATCTGTCCCCAAGGCATTGTTGGGACTTCAATGCTGCAAGCCATTCTCACAAGTCCCGGCAGGACCACCGGGTTAGTGGCA
Organism: Anomaloglossus baeobatrachus; assembly: GCF_048569485.1. Taxonomy (NCBI): domain Eukaryota; kingdom Metazoa; phylum Chordata; class Amphibia; order Anura; family Aromobatidae; genus Anomaloglossus; species Anomaloglossus baeobatrachus. The sequence goes on from NC_134356.1 coordinate 393,746,569, forward strand.
ATGGATTTCAAGTGATGATTTACAAGGTAAAGTAATAATGTGGAGTATTCCCTCCTCTGTGTCCATTTCTTAAAACCCTGTACAACGTAAAATGTACCTATAACGTATGCCCAGAAAATCATCACTGCAGGCAACTTGAAGACTGATGGCATTGTCTGAGTGGTGCAATGAGAATGATGGGTGATTTATGAGCCAAGCAATCATTTTTGCTTATTCTCTTAAAACCATAGTTATAACTTATATACAGAACATCGGTCAGGCACATACAATTCAATAACAATAAACAAATGCATGAGTAAAAAACATGGTAACTCTAGCTTCAGACATTCGTGATGACAACATACTTCTGGATCTTTAGCAAATTTAGAAGCTAAAACTGGGTAACTATACAACCTTCAAGATTACTTTTACTACTATGACTCAACCTCATTATCCGAAATGACAGTGTCACTTTGCTTGATAATTCGGTCCTAAAGTCGAGATATTAAAAAATTTAAATCTTTCTTTGTACCCATTACTGTGGTTTATAAAAAAGACAAGTATGACATTTCCCTCTCAGCTCCTTTTCATAGTTTAAGAGCAAATAGATCACACACACCTAGCAAAAGCATCTAAAAAACTGATCAGCCTCCTCCATAACCCCTCTAGCTGTCCATTCCATCTCCAAGAAAGGTGTGTTTTATGCACTTGTAAGCATAAAAATGGTGGGTCCATTTGCTCTTAACTGAAGAAAGCACATATTAATGTCTTCTTTGCCCATAGGACCCATTTAGCTTTTGAACTGGGTAGTGTTATAGGTAATTTTAGACCTCTGGATGTTATGGAGTTTGTACAATATGCTTCAAAACTGGCCACAAAGCAGGGAATATGCCACACTACCAAAATACCTAGAATTCATCAGAAAACTCCCTGCCACTACCAGGCTGTTGTTTTCATGGTTCAGATGGACTTTGGAAACTGTTTGCAGTACATGTGAGCTCCCCATACCCAGGTGACTGCTATTGACCATCACTGGCTTAACCTGTGATGATCTTATACCACTTCAGTGCATCGGCCATTGACTACCTACATCTGTCCCCAAGGCATTGTTGGGACTTCAATGCTGCAAGCCATTCTCACAAGTCCCGGCAGGACCACCGGGTTAGTGGCAATGGATTTCAAGTGATGATTTACAAGGTAAAGTAATAATGTGGAGTATTCCCTCCTCTGTGTCCATTTCGTAAAACCCTGTACAACGTAAAATGTACCTATAACGTCTACCCAGAAAATCATCACTGCAGGCAACTTGAAGACTGATGGCATTATCTGAGTGGTGCAATGAGAATGATGGGTGATTTATGAGCAAAGTAATCATTTTCCTTATTCTCTTAAAACTATAGTTATAACTTATATACAGAACATCGGTCAGGCACATACAATTCAATAACAATAAACAAATGCATGAGTAAAAAACATGGTAACTCTAGCTTCAGACATTCGTGATGACAACATACTTCTGGATCTTTAGCAAATTTAGAAGCTAAAACTGGGTAACTATACAACTTTCAAGATTACTTTTACTACTATGATTCAACCTTATTATCCGAAATGACAGTGTCACTTTGCTTGATAATTCGGTCTTAAAGTCGAGATATTAAACAAGATAAATCTTTCTTTGTACCCATTACTGTGCTTTTTAAAAAAGGCAAGTATGACATTTCCCTCTCAGCTCCTTTTCATAGTTTAAGAGCAAATAGATCACACACACCTAGCAAAAGCATCTAAAAAACTGATCAGCCTCCTCCATAACCCCTCTAGCTGTCCATTCCATCTCCAAGAAAGGTGTGTTTTATGCACTTGTAAGCATAAAAATGGTGGGTCCATTTGCTCTTAACTGAAGAAAGCACATATTAATGTCTTCTTTGCCCATAGGACCCCTTTAGCTTTTGAACTGGGTAGTGTTATGGGTATTTTTAGACCTCTGGATGTTATGGAGTTTGTACAAAATGTTTCAAAACTGGCCGCAAAGCAGGGAATATGTCACACTACCAAAATACCTAGAATTCATCTGAAAACTCCCTGCCACTACCAGGCTGTTGTTTTCATGGTTCAGATGGACTTTGGAAACTGTTTGCAGTACATGTGAGCTCCCCATACCCAGGTGACTGCTATTGACCATCACTGGCTTAACCTGTGATGATCTTATACCACTTCAGTGCATCGGCCATTGACTACCTACATCTGTCCCCAAGGCATTGTTGGGACTTCAATGCTGCAAGCCATTCTCACAAGTCCCGGCAGGACCACCGGGTTAGTGGCAATGGATTTCAAGTGATGATTTACAATGTAAAGTAATAATGTGGAGTATTCCCTCCTCTGTGTCCATTTCTTAAAACCCTGTACAACGTAAAATATACCTATAACTTCTCCCAGAAAATCATCACTGCAGGCAACTTGAAGACTGATGGCATTATCTGAGTGGTGCAATGAGAATGATGGGTGATTTATGAGCCAAGCAATCATTTTTGCTTATTCTTTTAAAACTATAGTTATAACTTATATACAGAACATCGGTCAGGCACATACAGTTCAATAACAATAAACAAATGCATTAGTAAAAAACATGGTAACTCTAGCTTCAGACATTCGTGATGACAACATACTTCTGGATCTTTAGCAAATTTAGAAGCTAAAACTTGGTAACTATACAACCTTCAAGATTACTTTTACTACTATGACTCAACCTTATTATCCGAAATGACAGTGTCACTTTGCTTGATAATTCGGTCTTAAAGTCGAGATATTAAAAAATTTAAATCTTTCTTTGTACCCATTACTGTGGTTTATAAAAAAGACAAGTATGACATTTCCCTCTCAGCTCCTTTTCATAGTTTAAGAGCAAATAGCATCTAAAAAACTGATCAGCCTCCTCCATAACCCCTCTAGCTGTCCATTCCATCTCCAAGAAAGGTGTGTTTTATGCACTTGTAAGCATAAAAATGGTGGGTCCATTTGCTCTTAACTGAAGAAAGCACATATTAATGTCTTCTTTGCCCATAGGATCCCTTTAGCTTTTGAACTGGGTAGTGTTATGGGTATTTTTAGACCTCTGGATGTTATGGAGTTTGTACAAAATGTTTCAAAACTGGCCACAAAGCAGGGAATATGCCACACTACCAAAATACCAAGAATTCATCTGAAAAATCCCTGCCACTACCAGGCTGTTGTTTTCATGGTTCAGATGGACTTTGGAAACTGTTTGTAGTACATGTGAGCTCCCCATACCCAGGTGACTGCTATTGACCATCACTGGCTTAACCTGTGATGATCTTATACCACTTCAGTGCATCGGCCATTGACTACCTACATCTGTCCCCAAGGCATTGTTGGGACTTCAATGCTGCAAGCCATTCTCACAAGTCCCGGCAGGACCACCGGGTTAGTGGCAATGGATTTCAAGTGAAGATTTACAAGGTAAAGTAATAATGTGGAGTATTCCCTCCTCTGTGTCCATTTCTTAAAACCCTGTACAACGTAAAATGTACCTATAACGTATGCCCAGAAAATCATCACTGCAGGCAACTTGAAGACTGATGGCATTGTCTGAGTGGTGCAATGAGAATGATGGGTGATTTATGAGCCAAGCAATCATTTTTGCTTATTCTCTTAAAACCATAGTTATAACTTATATACAGAACATCGGTCAGGCACATACAATTCAATAACAATAAACAAATGCATGAGTAAAAAACATGGTAACTCTAGCTTCAGACATTCGTGATGACAACATACTTCTGGATCTTTAGCAAATTTAGAAGCTAAAACTGGGTAACTATACAACCTTCAAGATTACTTTTACTACTATGACTCAACCTCATTATCCGAAATGACAGTGTCACTTTGCTTGATAATTCGGTCCTAAAGTCGAGATATTAAAAAATTTAAATCTTTCTTTGTACCCATTACTGTGGTTTATAAAAAAGACAAGTATGACATTTCCCTCTCAGCTCCTTTTCATAGTTTAAGAGCAAATAGATCACACACACCTAGCAAAAGCATCTAAAAAACTGATCAGCCTCCTCCATAACCCCTCTAGCTGTCCATTCCATCTCCAAGAAAGGTGTGTTTTATGCACTTGTAAGCATAAAAATGGTGGGTCCATTTGCTCTTAACTGAAGAAAGCACATATTAATGTCTTCTTTGCCCATAGGACCCCTTTAGCTTTTGAACTGGGTAGTGTTATAGGTAATTTTAGACCTCTGGATGTTATGGAGTTTGTACAAAATGTTTCAAAACTGGCCACAAAGCAGGGAATATGCCACACTACCAAAATACCTAGAATTCATCAGAAAACTCCCTGCCACTACCAGGCTGTTGTTTTCATGGTTCAGATGGACTTTGGAAACTGTTTGCAGTACATGTGAGCTCCCCATACCCAGGTGACTGCTATTGACCATCACTGGCTTAACCTGTGATGATCTTATACCACTTCAGTGCATCGGCCATTGACTACCTACATCTGTCCCCAAGGCATTGTTGGGACTTCAATGCTGCAAGCCATTCTCACAAGTCCCGGCAGGACCACCGGGTTAGTGGCAATGGATTTCAAGTGATGATTTACAAGGTAAAGTAATAATGTGGAGTATTCCCTCCTCTGTGTCCATTTCGTAAAACCCTGTACAACGTAAAATGTACCTATAACGTCTACCCAGAAAATCATCACTGCAGGCAACTTGAAGACTGATGGCATTATCTGAGTGGTGCAATGAGAATGATGGGTGATTTATGAGCCAAGCAATCATTTTTGCTTATTCTTTTAAAACTATAGCTATGACTTATATACAGAACATCGATCAGGCACATACAATTCAATAACAATAAACAAATGCATGAGTAAAAAACATGGTAACTCTAGCTTCAGACATTCGTGATGACAACATACTTCTGGATCTTTAGCAAATTTAGACGCTAAAACTGGGTAACTATACAACCTTCAAGATTACTTTTACTACTATGATTCAACCTTATTATCCGAAATGACAGTGTCACTTTGCTTGATAATTCGGTCTTAAAGTCGAGATATTAAACAAGATAAATCTTTCTTTGTACCCATTACTGTGCTTTATAAAAAAGACAAGTATGACATTTCCCTCTCAGCTCCTTTTCATAGTTTAAGAGCAAATAGATCACACACACCTAGCAAAAGCATCTAAAAAACTGATCAGCCTCCTCCATAACCCCTCTAGCTGTCCATTCCATCTCCAAGAAAGGTGTGTTTTATGCACTTGTAAGCATAAAAATGGTAGGTCCATTTGCTCTTAACTGAAGAAAGCACATATTAATGTCTTCTTTGCCCATAGGACCCCTTTAGCTTTTGAACTGGGTAGTGTTATGGGTATTTTTAGACCTCTGGATGTTATGGAGTTTGTACAAAATGTTTCAAAACTGGCCGCAAAGCAGGGAATATGTCACACTACCAAAATACCTAGAATTCATCTGAAAACTCCCTGCCACTACCAGGCTGTTGTTTTCATGGTTCAGATGGACTTTGGAAACTTTTTGCAGTACATGTGAGCTCCCCATACCCAGGTGACTGCTATTGACCATCACTGGCTTAACCTGTGATGATCTTATACCACTTCAGTGCATCGGCCATTGACTACCTACATCTGTCCCCAAGGCATTGTTGGGACTTCAATGCTGCAAGCCATTCTCACAAGTCCCGGCAGGACCACCGGGTTAGTGGCAATGGATTTCAAGTGATGATTTACAAGGTAAAGTAATAATGTGGAGTATTCCCTCCTCTGTGTCCATTTCTTAAAACCCTGTACAACGTAAAATATACCTATAACTTCTCCCAGAAAATCATCACTGCAGGCAACTTGAAGACTGATGGCATTATCTGAGTGGTGCAATGAGAATGATGGGTGATTTATGAGCCAAGCAATCATTTTTGCTTATTCTTTTAAAACTATAGTTATAACTTATATACAGAACATCGGTCAGGCACATACAGTTCAATAACAATAAACAAATGCATTAGTAAAAAACATGGTAACTCTAGCTTCAGACATTCGTGATGACAACATACTTCTGGATCTTTAGCAAATTTAGAAGCTAAAACTTGGTAACTATACAACCTTCAAGATTACTTTTACTACTATGACTCAACCTTATTATCCGAAATGACAGTGTCACTTTGCTTGATAATTCGGTCTTAAAGTCGAGATATTACAAAATTTAAATCTTTCTTTGTACCCATTACTGTGGTTTATAAAAAAGACAAGTATGACATTTCCCTCTCAGCTCCTTTTCATAGTTTAAGAGCAAATAGATCACACACACCTAGCAAAAGCATCTAAAAAACTGATCAGCCTCCTCCATAACCCCTCTAGCTGTCCATTCCATCTCCAAGAAAGGTGTGTTTTATGCACTTGTAAGCATAAAAATGGTGGGTCCATTTGCTCTTAACTGAAGAAAGCACATATTAATGTCTTCTCTGCCCATAGGACCCCTTTAGCTTTTGAACTGGGTAGTGTTATGGGTATTTTTAGACCTCTGGATGTTATGGAGTTTGTACAAAATGTTTCAAAACTGGCCACAAAGCAGGGAATATGCCACACTACCAAAATACCAAGAATTCATCTGAAAAATCCCTGCCACTACCAGGCTGTTGTTTTCATGGTTCAGATGGACTTTGGAAACTGTTTGTAGTACATGTGAGCTCCCCATACCCAGGTGACTGCTATTGACCATCACTGGCTTAACCTGTGATGATCTTATACCACTTCAGTGCATCGGCCATTGACTACCTACATCTGTCCCCAAGGCATTGTTGGGACTTCAATGCTGCAAGCCATTCTCACAAGTCCCGGCAGGACCACCGGGTTAGTGGCAATGGATTTCAAGTGATGATTTACAAGGTAAAGTAATAATGTGGAGTATTCCCTCCTCTGTGTCCATTTCGTAAAACCCTGTACAACGTAAAATGTACCTATAACGTCTACCCAGAAAATCATCACTGCAGGCAACTTGAAGACTGATGGCATTATCTGAGTGGTGCAATGAGAATGGTGGGTGATTTATGAGCCAAGCAATCATTTTTGCTTATTCTTTTAAAACTATAGTTATAACTTATATACAGAACATCGATCAGGCACATACAATTCAATAACAATAAACAAATGCATGAGTAAAAAACATGGTAACTCTAGCTTCAGACATTCGTGATGACAACATACTTCTGGATCTTTAGCAAATTTAGAAGCTAAAACTGGGTAACTATACAACTTTCAAGATTACTTTTACTACTATGATTCAACCTTATTATCCGAAATGACAGTGTCACTTTGCTTGATAATTCGGTCTTAAAGTCGAGATATTAAACAAGATAAATCTTTCTTTGTACCCATTACTGTGCTTTATAAAAAAGACAAGTATGACATTTCCCTCTCAGCTCCTTTTCATAGTTTAAGAGCAAATAGATCACACACACCTAGCAAAAGCATCTAAAAAACTGATCAGCCTCCTCCATAACCCCTCTAGCTGTCCATTCCATCTCCAAGAAAGGTGTGTTTTATGCACTTGTAAGCATAAAAATGGTGGGTCCATTTGCTCTTAACTGAAGAAAGCACATATTAATGTCTTCTTTGCCCATAGGACCCCTTTAGCTTTTGAACTGGGTAGTGTTATGGGTATTTTTAGACCTCTGGATGTTATGGAGTTTGTACAAAATGTTTCAAAACTGGCCGCAAAGCAGGGAATATGTCACACTACCAAAATACCTAGAATTCATCTGACAACTCCCTGCCACTACCAGGCTGTTGTTTTCATGGTTCAGATGGACTTTGGAAACTGTTTGCAGTACATGTGAGCTCCCCATACCCAGGTGACTGCTATTGACCATCACTGGCTTAACCTGTGATGATCTTATACCACTTCAGTGCATCGGCCATTGACTACCTACATCTGTCCCCAAGGCATTGTTGGGACTTCAATGCTGCAAGCCATTCTCACAAGTCCCGGCAGGACCACCGGGTTAGTGGCAATGGATTTCAAGTGATGATTTACAAGGTAAAGTAATAATGTGGAGTATTCCCTCCTCTGTGTCCATTTCTTAAAACCCTGTACAACGTAAAATATACCTATAACTTCTCCCAGAAAATCATCACTGCAGGCAACTTGAAGACTGATGGCATTATCTGAGTGGTGCAATGAGAATGATGGGTGATTTATGAGCCAAGCAATCATTTTTGCTTATTCTTTTAAAACTATAGTTATAACTTATATACAGAACATCGGTCAGGCACATACAGTTCAATAACAATAAACAAATGCATTAGTAAAAAACATGGTAACTCTAGCTTCAGACATTCGTGATGACAACATACTTCTGGATCTTTAGCAAATTTAGAAGCTAAAACTTGGTAACTATACAACCTTCAAGATTACTTTTACTACTATGACTCAACCTTATTATCCGAAATGACAGTGTCACTTTGCTTGATAATTCGGTCTTAAAGTCGAGATATTAAAAAATTTAAATCTTTCTTTGTACCCATTACTGTGGTTTATAAAAAAGACAAGTATGACATTTCCCTCTCAGCTCCTTTTCATAGTTAAAGAGCAAATAGATCACACACACCTAGCAAAAGCATCTAAAAAACTGATCAGCCTCCTCCATAACCCCTCTAGCTGTCCATTCCATCTCCAAGAAAGGTGTGTTTTATGCACTTGTAAGCATAAAAATGGTGGGTCCATTTGCTCTTAACTGAAGAAAGCACATATTAATGTCTTCTTTGCCCATAGGACCCCTTTAGCTTTTGAACTGGGTAGTGTTATGGGTATTTTTAGACCTCTGGATGTTATGGAGTTTGTACAAAATGTTTCAAAACTGGCCACAAAGCAGGGAATATGCCACACTACCAAAATACCAAGAATTCATCTGAAAAATCCCTGCCACTACCAGGCTGTTGTTTTCATGGTTCAGATGGACTTTGGAAACTGTTTGTAGTACATGTGAGCTCCCCATACCCAGGTGACTGCTATTGACCATCACTGACTTAACCTGTGATGATCTTATACCACTTCAGTGCATCGGCCATTGACTACCTACATCTGTCCCCAAGGCATTGTTGGGACTTTAATGCTGCAAGCCATTCTCACAAGTCCCGGCAGGACCACCGGGTTAGTGGCAATGGATTTCAAGTGAAGATTTACAAGGTAAAGTAATAATGTGGAGTATTCCCTCCTCTGTGTCCATTTCTTAAAACCCTGTACAACGTAAAATGTACCTATAACGTATGCCCAGAAAATCATCACTGCAGGCAACTTGAAGACTGATGGCATTGTCTGAGTGGTGCAATGAGAATGATGGGTGATTTATGAGCCAAGCAATCATTTTTGCTTATTCTCTTAAAACCATAGTTATAACTTATATACAGAACATCGGTCAGGCACATACAATTCAATAACAATAAACAAATGCATGAGTAAAAAACATGGTAACTCTAGCTTCAGACATTCGTGATGACAACATACTTCTGGATCTTTAGCAAATTTAGAAGCTAAAACTGGGTAACTATACAACCTTCAAGATTACTTTTACTACTATGACTCAACCTCATTATCCAAAATGACAGTGTCACTTTGCTTGATAATTCGGTCCTAAAGTCGAGATATTAAAAAATTTAAATCTTTCTTTGTACCCATTACTGTGGTTTATAAAAAAGACAAGTATGACATTTCCCTCTCAGCTCCTTTTCATAGTTTAAGAGCAAATAGATCAAACACACCTAGCAAAAGCATCTAAAAAACTGATCAGCCTCCTCCATAACCCCTCTAGCTGTCCATTCCATCTCCAAGAAAGGTGTGTTTTATGCACTTGTAAGCATAAAAATGGTGGGTCCATTTGCTCTTAACTGAAGAAAGCACATATTAATGTCTTCTTTGCCCATAGGACCCCTTTAGCTTTTAAACTGGGTAGTGTTATGGGTATTTTTAGACCTCTGGATGTTATGGAGTTTGTACAAAATGTTTCAAAACTGGCCGCAAAGCAGGGAATATGTCACACTACCAAAATACCTAGAATTCATCTGAAAACTCCCTGCCACTACCAGGCTGTTGTTTTCATGGTTCAGATGGACTTTGGAAACTGTTTGCAGTACATGTGAGCTCCCCATACCCAGGTGACTGCTATTGACCATCACTGGCTTAACCTGTGATGATCTTATACCACTTCAGTGCATCGGCCATTGACTACCTACATCTGTCCCCAAGGCATTGTTGGAACTTCAATGCTGCAAGCCATTCTCACAAGTCCCGGCAGGACCACCGGGTTAGTGGCAATGGATTTCAAGTGATGATTTACAAGGTAAAGTAATAATGTGGAGTATTCCCTCCTCTGTGTCCATTTCTTAAAACCCTGTACAACGTAAAATATACCTATAACTTCTCCCAGAAAATCATCACTGCAGGCAACTTGAAGACTGATGGCATTATCTGAGTGGTGCAATGAGAATGATGGGTGATTTATGAGCCAAGCAATCATTTTTGCTTATTCTTTTAAAACTATAGTTATAACTTATATACAGAACATCGGTCAGGCACATACAGTTCAATAACAATAAACAAATGCATTAGTAAAAAACATGGTAACTCTAGCTTCAGACATTCGTGATGACAACATACTTCTGGATCTTTAGCAAATTTAGAAGCTAAAACTTGGTAACTATACAACCTTCAAGATTACTTTTACTACTATGACTCAACCTTATTATCCGAAATGACAGTGTCACTTTGCTTGATAATTCGGTCTTATAGTCGAGATATTAAAAAATTTAAATCTTTCTTTGTACCCATTACTGTGGTTTATAAAAAAGACAAGTATGACATTTCCCTCTCAGCTCCTTTTCATAGTTTAAGAGCAAATAGATCACACACACCTAGCAAAAGCATCTAAAAAACTGATCAGCCTCCTCCATAACCCCTCTAGCTGTCCATTCCATCTCCAAGAAAGGTGTGTTTTATGCACTTGTAAGCATAAAAATGGTGGGTCCATTTGCTCTTAACTGAAGAAAGCACATATTAATGTCTTCTTTGCCCATAGGACCCCTTTAGCTTTTGAACTGGGTAGTGTTATGGGTAATTTTAGACCTCTGGATGTTATGGAGTTTGTACAAAATGTTTCAAAACTGGCCGCAAAGCAGGGAATATGTCACACTACCAAAATACCTAGAATTCATCTGAAAACTCCCTGCCACTACCAGGCTGTTGTTTTCATGGTTCAGATGGACTTTGGAAACTGTTTGCAGTACATGTGAGCTCCCCATACCCAGGTGACTGCTATTGACTATCACTGGCTTAACCTGTGATGATCTTATACCACTTCAGTGCATCGGCCATTGACTACCTACATCTGTCCCCAAGGCATTGTTGGGACTTCAATGCTGCAAGCCATTCTCACAAGTCCCGGCAGGACCACCGGGTTAGTGGCAATGGATTTCAAGTGATGATTTACAAGGTAAAGTAATAATGTGGAGTATTCCCTCCTCTGTGTCCATTTCTTAAAACCCTGTAAAATGTACCTATAACTTCTACCCAGAAAATCATCACTGCAGGCAACTTGAAGACTGATGACATTATCTGAGTGGTGCAATGAGAATGATGGGTGATTTATGAGCAAAGTAATCATTTTCCTTATTCTCTTAAAACTATAGTTATAACTTATATACAGAACATCGGTCAGGCACATACAGTTCAATAACAATAAACAAATGCATTAGTAAAAAACATGGTAACTCTAGCTTCAGACATTCGTGATGACAACATACTTCTGGATCTTTAGCAAATTTAGAAGCTAAAACTTGGTAACTATACAACCTTCAAGATTACTTTTACTACTATGACTCAACCTTATTATCCGAAATGACAGTGTCACTTTGCTTGATAATTCGGTCTTAAAGTCGAGATATTAAACAAGATAAATCTTTCTTTGTACCCATTACTGTGCTTTATAAAAAAGACAAGTATGACATTTCCCTCTCAGCTCCTTTTCATAGTTTAAGAGCAAATAGATCACACACACCTAGCAAAAGCATCTAAAAAACGGATCAGCCTCCTCCATAACCCCTCTAGCTGTCCATTCCATCTCCAAGAAAGATGTGTTTTATGCACTTGTAAGCATAAAAATGGTGGGTCCATTTGCTCTTAACTGAAGAAAGCACATATTAATGTCTTTTTGCCCATAGGACTCCTTTAGCTTTTGAATTGGGTAGTGTTATGGGAAATTTTAGACCTCTGGATGTTATGGAGTTTGTACAAAATGTTTCAAAAATGGCCGCAAAGCAGGGAATATGTCACACTACCAAAATACCTAGAATTCATATGAAAACTCCCTGCCACTACCAGGCTGTTGTTTTCATGGTTCAGATGGACTTTGGAAACTGTTTGCAGTACATGTGAGCTCCCCATACCCAGGTGACTGCTATTGACCATTACTGGCTTAACCTGTGATGATCTTATACCACTTCAGTGCATCGGCCATTGACTACCTACATCTGTCCCCAAGGCATTTTTGGGACTTTAATGCTGCAAGCCATTCTCACAAGTCCCGGCAGGACCACCGGGTTAGTGGCAATGGATTTCAAGTGATGATTTACAAGGTAAAGTAATAATGTGGAGTATTCCCTCCTCTGTGTCCATTTTTTAAAACCCTGTACAACGTAAAATGTACCTATAACTTCTGCCCAGAAAATCATCTCTGCAGGCAACTTGAAGACTGATGGCATTATCTGGGTGGTGCAATGAGAATGATGGGTGATTTATGAGCCAAGCAATCATTTTTGCTTATTCTTTTAAAACTATAGTTATAACTTATATACAGAACATCGGTCAGGCACATACAATTCAATAACAATAAACAAATGCATGAGTAAAAAACATGGTAACTCTAGCTTCAGACATTCGTGATGACAACATACTTCTGGATCTTTAGCAAATTTAGAAGCTAAAACTGGGTAACTATACAACCTTCAAGATTACTTTTACTACTATGACTCAACCTTATTATCCGAAATGACAGTGTCACTTTGCTTGATAATTCGGTCTTAAAGTCGAGATATTAAAAAATTTAAATCTTTCTTTGTACCCATTACTGTGGTTTATAAAAAAGACAAGTATGACATTTCCCTCTCAGCTCCTTTTCGTAGTTTAAGAGCAAATAGATCACACACACCTAGCAAAAGCATCTAAAAAACTGATCAGCCTCCTCCATAACCCCTCTAGCTGTCCATTCCATCTCCAAGAAAGGTGTGTTTTATGCACTTGTAAGCATAAAAATGGTGGGTCCATTTGCTCTTAACTGAAGAAAGCACATATTAATGTCTTCTTTGCCCATAGGACCCCTTTAGCTTTTGAACTGGGTAGTGTTATGGGTAATTTTAGACCTCTGGATGTTATGGAGTTTGTACAAAATGTTTCAAAACTGGCCACAAAGCAGGGAATTGGCCACACTACCAAAATACCTAGAATTCATCTGAAAACTCCCTGCCACTACCAGGCTGTTGTTTTCATGGTTCAGATGGACTTTGGAAACTGTTTGCAGTACATGTGAGCTCCCCATACCCAGGTGACTGCTATTGACCATCACTGGCTTAACCTGTGATGATCTTATACCACTTAAGTGCATCGGCCATTGACTACCTACATCTGTCCCCAAGGCATTGTTGGGACTTCAATGCTGCAAGCCATTCTCACAAGTCCCGGCAGGACCACCGGGTTAGTGGCAATGGATTTCAAGTGATGATTTACAAGGTAAAGTAATAATGTGGAGTATTCCCTCCTCTGTGTCCATTTCTTAAAACCCTGTACAACGTAAAATGTACCTATAACGTCTACCCAGAAAATTATCACTGCAGGCAACTTGAAGACTGATGGCATTATCTGAGTGGTGCAATGAGAATGATGGGTGATTTATGAGCAAAGTAATCATTTTCCTTATTCTCTTAAAACTATAGTTATAACTTATATACAGTACATCGGTCAGGCACATACAATTCAATAACAATAAACAAATGCATGAGTAAAAAACATGGTAACTCTAGCTTCAGACATTCGTGATGACAACATACTTCTGGACCTTTAGCAAATTTAGAAGCTAAAACTGGGTAACTATACAACCTTCAAGATTACTTTTACTACTATGACTCAACCTTATTATCCGAAATGACAGTGTCACTTTGCTTGATAATTCGGTCTTAAAGTCGAGATATTAAACAAGATAAATCTTTCTTTGTACCCATTACTGTGCTTTATAAAAAAGACAAGTATGACATTTCCCTCTCAGCTCCTTTTCATAGTTTAAGAGCAAATAGATCACACACACCTAGCAAAAGCATCTAAAAAACTGATCAGCCTCCTCCATAACCCTTCTAGCTGTCCATTCCATCTCCAAGAAAGGTGTGTTTTATGCACTTGTAAGCATAAAAATGGTGGGTCCATTTGCTCTTAACTGAAGAAAGCACATATTAATGTCTTCTTTGCCCATAGGACCCCTTTAGATTTTGAACTGGGTAGTGTTATGGGTAATTTTAGACCTCTGGATGTTATGGAGTTTGTACAAAATGTTTCAAAACTGGCCGCAAAGCAGGGAATATGTCACACTACCAAAATACCTAGAATTCATATGAAAACTCCCTGCCACTACCAGGCTGTTGTTTTCATGGTTCAGATGGACTTTGGAAACTGTTTGCAGTACATGTGAGCTCCCCATACCCAGGTGACTGCTATTGACCATCACTGGCTTAACCTGTGGTGATCTTATACCACTTCAGTGCATCGGCCATTGACTACCTACATCTGTCCCCAAGGCATTGTTGGGACTTCAATGCTGTAAGCCATTCTCACAAGTCCCGGCAGGACCACCGGGTTAGTGGCAATGGATTTCAAGTGATGATTTACAAGGTAAAGTAATAATGTGGAGTATTCCCTCCTCTGTGTCCATTTCTTAAAACCCTGTACAACGTAAAATGTACCTATAACTTCTGCCCAGAAAATCATCACTGCAGGCAACTTGAAGACTGATGGCATTATCTGAGTGGTGCAATGAGAATGATGGGTGATTTATGAGCCAAGCAATCATTTTTGCTTATTCTTTTAAAACTATAGTTATAACTTATATACAGAACATCGGTCAGGCACATACAATTCAATAACAATAAACAAATGCATGAGTAAAAAACATGGTAACTCTAACTTCAGACATTCGTGATGACAACATACTTCTGGATCTTTAGCAAATTTAGAAGCTAAAACTGGGTAACTATACAACCTTCAAGATTACTTTTACTACTAGGACTCAACCTTATTATCCGAAATGACAGTGTCACTTTGCTTGATAATTCGGTCTTAAAGTCGAGATATTAAAAAATTTAAATCTTTCTTTGTACCCATTACTGTGGTTTATAAAAAAGACAAGTATGACATTTCCTCTCAGCTCCTTTTCATAGTTTAAGAGCAAATAGATCACACACACCTAGCAAAAGCATCTAAAAAACTGATCAGCCTCCTCCATAACCCCTCTAGCTGTCCATTCCATCTCCAAGAAAGGTGTGTTTTATGCACTTGTAAGCATAAAAATGGTGGGTCCATTTGCTCTTAACTGAAGAAAGCACATATTAATGTCTTCTTTGCCCATAGGACCCCTTTAGCTTTTAAACTGGGTAGTGTTATGGGTAATTTTAGACCTCTGGATGTTATGGAGTTTGTACAAAATGTTTCAAAACTGGCCACAAAGCAGGGAATATGCCACACTACCAAAATACCTAGAATTCATCTGAAAACTCCCTGCCACTACCAGGCTGTTGTTTTCATGGTTCAGATGGACTTTGGAAACTGTTTGCAGTACATGTGAGCTCCCCATACCCAGGTGATTGCTATTGACCATCACTGGCTTAACCTGTGATGATCTTATACCACTTCAGTGCATCGGCCATTGACTACCTACATCTGTCCCCAAGGCATTGTTGGGACTTCAATGCTGCAAGCCATTCTCACAAGTCCCGGCAGGACCACCGGGTTAGTGGCAATGGATTTCAAGTGATGATTTACAAGGTAAAGTAATAATGTGGAGTATTCCCTCCTCTGTGTCCATTTCTTAAAACCCTGTACAACGTAAAATGTACCTATAACGTCTACCCAGAAAATCATCACTGCAGGCAACTTGAAGACTGATGGCATTATCTGAGTGGTGCAATGAGAATGATGGGTGATTTATGAGCAAAGTAATCATTTTCCTTATTCTCTTAAAACTATAGTTATAACTTATATACAGTACATCGGTCAGGCACATACAATTCAATAACAATAAACAAATGCATGAGTAAAAAACATGGTAACTCTAGCTTCAGACATTCGTGATGACAACATACTTCTGGATCTTTAGCAAATTTAGAAGCTAAAACTGGGTAACTATACAACCTTCAAGATTACTTTTACTACTATGACTCAACCTTATTATCCGAAATGACAGTGTCACTTTGCTTGATAATTCGGTCTTAAAGTCGAGATATTAAACAAGATAAATATTTCTTTGTGCCCATTACTGTGCTTTATAAAAAAGACAAGTATGACATTTCCCTCTCAGCTCCTTTTCATAGTTTAAGAGCAAATAGATCACACACACCTAGCAAAAGCATCTAAAAAACTGATCAGCCTCCTCCATAACCCCTATAGCTGTCCATTCCATCTCCAAGAAAGGTGTGTTTTATGCACTTGTAAGCATAAAAATGGTGGGTCCATTTGCTCTTAACTAAAGAAAGCACATATTAATGTCTTCTTTGCCCATAGGACCCCTTTAGCTTTTGAACTGGGTAGTGTTATGGGTAATTTTAGACCTCTGGATGTTATGGAGTTTGTACAAAATGTTTCAAAACTGGCCGCAAAGCAGGGAATATGTCACACTACCAAAATACCTAGAATTCATCTGAAAACTCCCTGCCACTACCAGGCTGTTGTTTTCATGGTTCAGATGGACTTTGGAAACTGTTTGCAGTACATGTGAGCTCCCCATACCCAGGTGACTGCTATTGACCATCACTGGCTTAACCTGTGATGATCTTATACCACTTCAGTGCATCGGCCATTGACTACCTACATCTGTCCCCAAGGCATTGTTGGGACTTCAATGCTGCAAGCCATTCTCACAAGTCCCGGCAGGACCACCGGGTTAGTGGCAATGGATTTCAAGTGATGATTTACAAGGTAAAGTAATAATGTGGAGTATTCCCTCCTCTGTGTCCATTTCTTAAAACCCTGTACAACGTAAAATGTACCTATAACGTCTGCCCAGAAAATCATCACTGCAGGCAACTTGAAGAATGATGGCATTATTTGAGTGGTGCAATGAGAATGATGGGTGATTTATGAGCCAAGCAATCATTTTTGCTTATTCTTTTAAAACTATAGTTATAACTTATATACAGAACATCGGTCAGGCACATACAACTCAATAACAATAAACAAATGCATGAGTAAAAAACATGGTAACTCTAGCTTCAGACATTCGTGATGACAACATACTTCTGGATCTTTAGCAAATTTAGAAGCTAAAACTGGGTAACTATACAACCTTCAAGATTACTTTTACTACTATGACTCAACCTTAATATCCGAAATGACAGTGTCACTTTGCTTGATAATTCGGTCTTAAAGTCGAGTTATTAAACAAGATAAATCTTTCTTTGTACCCATTACTGTGCTTTATAAAAAAGACAAGTATGACATTTCCCTCTCAGCTCCTTTTCATAGTTTAAGAGCAAATAGATCACACACACTGTTACGGTTGCTGCGAGCACTGGAGACTATGTCCAGATTTCTTGCTACTGCACATGTGCGAGCGCTGTAGACTAAGTCCAGATTTCTTGCTACTGCACATGTGCGAGCGCCGGAGACTAAGTCCTATCTTGGAGCCATTGCACATGTGCGGGTGACATCATCGCTGACACGAGGTCACATGTCTCTGACACCTTCTATGCCGATTGGTCGCTGGTCATGTGCTTGTGACGCCTTGCTCGGTGATAGGCCAGCATGACGTCACTCCTGTCGTTCTGGCAGCGGATTGGCTCTGGTGTCCTCCATCTTGGATGAGGCACAGAGTCTATATAAGACCCTGACACACGCCGCATGGCGCTCAGTCCTCTTGGTTCATGCATAAGAGTAGACGCTCTGTGCGCGTTCCTCTAGGCATTCCTCTGTCTATGCTAGGTGAGCGCTACCGGCAGGGTAGCGTTCTTATACCTTACAGCTTCGGCTGCTGTCCTTATCCTTACCTTTTAGGGGAGAGGACATAGGCAGGTGCCTGAGGCACATGGTCTGGCTGGGCCTTGTGATTCGACTCGTAGGTGGACGTTGCCGCTAGGGTAACGTTCCTTATACTGCGTCTGGCAGTTGTTCGTATCCTCGCACACTAGGGGAGCGAACAGAGGTAGGAGCTTTGTGCGGCTTACGCTGCTGTTCGTCTCTTTTGCACCACTAGAAGAGCGGACCTAGGCAGGTGCCATATCTAGTGGTTCGTGTCCTCGCACACTAGTGGAGCGAACGCAGGTAGGAGCTTTGTGCGGCTTACACTGCTGTTCGTCTCTTTTGCACCACTAGAAGAGTGGACCTAGGTAGGTGCCATTTCGCACACATTGCCTTTGTCTCTGTGATTATTAACAGAGATCATTCCACACACCCTCCAAGTAAGGGAGGAATTGCTTTACTTACTTATTATATCCTTCTGTGAGTTAACAGAGGTATTGCACTCTGCCATAGTCTGCAGCAAAGTCTTTGCACGGTGGACCCTGACTGTCTGATACTCCTTTAGGTTATTATCAGACAGCCCCCCGTAACACACACCTAGCAAAAGCATCTAAAAAACTGATCAGCCTCCTCCATAACCCCTCTAGCTGTCCATTCCATCTCCAGGAAAGGTGTGTTTTATGCACTTGTAAGCATAAAAATGGTGGGTCCATTTGCTGTTAACTGAAGAAAGCACATATTAATGTCTTCTTTGCCCATAGGACCCCTTTAGCTTTTGAACTGGGTAGTGTTATGGGTAATTTTAGACCTCTGGATGTTATGGAGTTTGTACAAAATGTTTCAAAACTGGCCGCAAAGCAGGGAATATGTCACACTACCAAAATACCTAGAATTCATCTGAAAACTCCCTGCCACTACCAGGCTGTTGTTTTCATGGTTCAGATGGACTTTGGAAACTGTTTGCAGTACATGTGAGCTCCCCATACCCAGGTGACTGCTATTGACCATCACTGGCTTAACCTGTGATGATCTTATACCACTTCAGTGCATCGGCCATTGACTACCTACATCTGTCCCCAAGGCATTGTTGGGACTTCAATGCTGCAAGCCATTCTCACAAGTCCCGGCAGGACCACCGGGTTAGTGGCAATGGATTTCAAGTGATGATTTACAAGGTAAAGTAATAATGTGGAGTATTCCCTCCTCTGTGTCCATTTCTTAAAACCCTGTACAACGTAAAATGTGCCTATAACGTCTGCCCAGAAAATCATCACTGCAGGCAACTTGAAGAATGATGGCTTTATCTGAGTGGTGCAATGAGAATGATGGGTGATTTATGAGCAAAGTAATCATTTTCCTTATTCTCTTAAAACTATAGTTATAACTTATATACAGTACATCGGTCAGGCACATACAATTCAATAACAATAAACAAATGCATGAGTAAAAAACATGGTAACTCTAGCTTCAGACATTCGTGATGACAACATACTTCTGGATCTTTAGCAAATTTAGAAGCTAAAACTGGGTAACTATACAACCTTCAAGATTACTTTTACTACTATGACTCAACCTTATTATCCGAAATGACAGTGTCACTTTGCTTGATAATTCGGTCTTAAAGTCGAGATATTAAACAAGATAAATCTTTCTTTGTACCCATTACTGTGCTTTATAAAAAAGACAAGTATGACATTTCCCTCTCAGCTCCTTTTCATAGTTTAAGAGCAAATAGATCACACACACCTAGCAAAAGCATCTAAAAAACTGATCAGCCTCCTCCATAACCCTTCTAGCTGTCCATTCCATCTCCAAGAAAGGTGTGTTTTATGCACTTGTAAGCATAAAAATGGTGGGTCCATTTGCTCTTAACTGAAGAAAGCACATATTAATGTCTTCTTTGCCCATAGGACCCCTTTAGCTTTTGAACTGGGTAGTGTTATGGGTAATTTTAGACCTCTGGATGTTATGGAGTTTGTACAAAATGTTTCAAAACTGGCCGCAAAGCAGGGAATATGTCACACTACCAAAATACCTAGAATTCATATGAAAACTCCCTGCCACTACCAGGCTGTTGTTTTCATGGTTCAGATGGACTTTGGAAACTGTTTGCAGTACATGTGAGCTCCCCATACCCAGGTGACTGCTATTGACCATCACTGGCTTAACCTGTGGTGATCTTATACCACTTCAGTGCATCGGCCATTGACTACCTACATCTGTCCCCAAGGCATTGTTGGGACTTCAATGCTGTAAGCCATTCTCACAAGTCCCGGCAGGACCACCGGGTTAGTGGCAATGGATTTCAAGTGATGATTTACAAGGTAAAGTAATAATGTGGAGTATTCCCTCCTCTGTGTCCATTTCTTAAAACCCTGTACAACGTAAAATGTACCTATAACTTCTGCCCAGAAAATCATCACTGCAGGCAACTTGAAGACTGATGGCATTATCTGAGTGGTGCAATGAGAATGATGGGTGATTTATGAGCCAAGCAATCATTTTTGCTTATTCTTTTAAAACTATAGTTATAACTTATATACAGAACATCGGTCAGGCACATACAATTCAATAACAATAAACAAATGCATGAGTAAAAAACATGGTAACTCTAACTTCAGACATTCGTGATGACAACATACTTCTGGATCTTTAGCAAATTTAGAAGCTAAAACTGGGTAACTATACAACCTTCAAGATTACTTTTACTACTAGGACTCAACCTTATTATCCGAAATGACAGTGTCACTTTGCTTGATAATTCGGTCTTAAAGTCGAGATATTAAAAAATTTAAATCTTTCTTTGTACCCATTACTGTGGTTTATAAAAAAGACAAGTATGACATTTCCTCTCAGCTCCTTTTCATAGTTTAAGAGCAAATAGATCACACACACCTAGCAAAAGCATCTAAAAAACTGATCAGCCTCCTCCATAACCCCTCTAGCTGTCCATTCCATCTCCAAGAAAGGTGTGTTTTATGCACTTGTAAGCATAAAAATGGTGGGTCCATTTGCTCTTAACTGAAGAAAGCACATATTAATGTCTTCTTTGCCCATAGGACCCCTTTAGCTTTTAAACTGGGTAGTGTTATGGGTAATTTTAGACCTCTGGATGTTATGGAGTTTGTACAAAATGTTTCAAAACTGGCCACAAAGCAGGGAATATGCCACACTACCAAAATACCTAGAATTCATCTGAAAACTCCCTGCCACTACCAGGCTGTTGTTTTCATGGTTCAGATGGACTTTGGAAACTGTTTGCAGTACATGTGAGCTCCCCATACCCAGGTGACTGCTATTGACCATCACTGGCTTAACCTGTGATGATCTTATACCACTTCAGTGCATCGGCCATTGACTACCTACATCTGTCCCCAAGGCATTGTTGGGACTTCAATGCTGCAAGCCATTCTCACAAGTCCCGGCAGGACCACCGGGTTAGTGGCAATGGATTTCAAGTGATGATTTACAAGGTAAAGTAATAATGTGGAGTATTCCCTCCTCTGTGTCCATTTCTTAAAACCCTGTACAACGTAAAATGTACCTATAACGTCTACCCAGAAAATCATCACTGCAGGCAACTTGAAGACTGATGGCATTATCTGAGTGGTGCAATGAGAATGATGGGTGATTTATGAGCAAAGTAATCATTTTCCTTATTCTCTTAAAACTATAGTTATAACTTATATACAGTACATCGGTCAGGCACATACAATTCAATAACAATAAACAAATGCATGAGTAAAAAACATGGTAACTCTAGCTTCAGACATTCGTGATGACAACATACTTCTGGATCTTTAGCAAATTTAGAAGCTAAAACTGGGTAACTATACAACCTTCAAGATTACTTTTACTACTATGACTCAACCTTATTATCCGAAATGACAGTGTCACTTTGCTTGATAATTCGGTCTTAAAGTCGAGATATTAAACAAGATAAATATTTCTTTGTGCCCATTACTGTGCTTTATAAAAAAGACAAGTATGACATTTCCCTCTCAGCTCCTTTTCATAGTTTAAGAGCAAATAGATCACACACACCTAGCAAAAGCATCTAAAAAACTGATCAGCCTCCTCCATAACCCTTCTAGCTGTCCATTCCATCTCCAAGAAAGGTGTGTTTTATGCACTTGTAAGCATAAAAATGGTGGGTCCATTTGCTCTTAACTGAAGAAAGCACATATTAATGTCTTCTTTGCCCATAGGACCCCTTTAGCTTTTGAACTGGGTAGTGTTATGGGTAATTTTAGACCTCTGGATGTTATGGAGTTTGTACAAAATGTTTCAAAAATGGCCGCAAAGCAGGGAATATGTCACACTACCAAAATACCTAGAATTCATATGAAAACTCCCTGCCACTACCAGGCTGTTGTTTTCATGGTTCAGATGGACTTTGGAAACTGTTTGCAGTACATGTGAGCTCCCCATACCCAGGTGACTGCTATTGACCATCACTGGCTTAACCTGTGGTGATCTTATACCACTTCAGTGCATCGGCCATTGACTACCTACATCTGTCCCCAAGGCATTGTTGGGACTTCAATGCTGTAAGCCATTCTCACAAGTCCCGGCAGGACCACCGGGTTAGTGGCAATGGATTTCAAGTGATGATTTACAAGGTAAAGTAATAATGTGGAGTATTCCCTCCTCTGTGTCCATTTCTTAAAACCCTGTACAACGTAAAATGTACCTATAACTTCTGCCCAGAAAATCATCACTGCAGGCAACTTGAAGACTGATGGCATTATCTGAGTGGTGCAATGAGAATGATGGGTGATTTATGAGCCAAGCAATCATTTTTGCTTATTCTTTTAAAACTATAGTTATAACTTATATACAGAACATCGGTCAGGCACATACAATTCAATAACAATAAACAAATGCATGAGTAAAAAACATGGTAACTCTAACTTCAGACATTCGTGATGACAACATACTTCTGGATCTTTAGCAAATTTAGAAGCTAAAACTGGGTAACTATACAACCTTCAAGATTACTTTTACTACTAGGACTCAACCTTATTATCCGAAATGACAGTGTCACTTTGCTTGATAATTCGGTCTTAAAGTCGAGATATTAAAAAATTTAAATCTTTCTTTGTACCCATTACTGTGGTTTATAAAAAAGACAAGTATGACATTTCCTCTCAGCTCCTTTTCATAGTTTAAGAGCAAATAGATCACACACACCTAGCAAAAGCATCTAAAAAACTGATCAGCCTCCTCCATAACCCCTCTAGCTGTCCATTCCATCTCCAAGAAAGGTGTGTTTTATGCACTTGTAAGCATAAAAATGGTGGGTCCATTTGCTCTTAACTGAAGAAAGCACATATTAATGTCTTCTTTGCCCATAGGACCCCTTTAGCTTTTAAACTGGGTAGTGTTATGGGTAATTTTAGACCTCTGGATGTTATGGAGTTTGTACAAAATGTTTCAAAACTGGCCACAAAGCAGGGAATATGCCACACTACCAAAATACCTAGAATTCATCTGAAAACTCCCTGCCACTACCAGGCTGTTGTTTTCATGGTTCAGATGGACTTTGGAAACTGTTTGCAGTACATGTGAGCTCCCCATACCCAGGTGATTGCTATTGACCATCACTGGCTTAACCTGTGATGATCTTATACCACTTCAGTGCATCGGCCATTGACTACCTACATCTGTCCCCAAGGCATTGTTGGGACTTCAATGCTGCAAGCCATTCTCACAAGTCCCGGCAGGACCACCGGGTTAGTGGCAATGGATTTCAAGTGATGATTTACAAGGTAAAGTAATAATGTGGAGTATTCCCTCCTCTGTGTCCATTTCTTAAAACCCTGTACAACGTAAAATGTACCTATAACGTCTACCCAGAAAATCATCACTGCAGGCAACTTGAAGACTGATGGCATTATCTGAGTGGTGCAATGAGAATGATGGGTGATTTATGAGCAAAGTAATCATTTTCCTTATTCTCTTAAAACTATAGTTATAACTTATATACAGTACATCGGTCAGGCACATACAATTCAATAACAATAAA
Organism: Anomaloglossus baeobatrachus; assembly: GCF_048569485.1. Classification (NCBI taxonomy): domain Eukaryota; kingdom Metazoa; phylum Chordata; class Amphibia; order Anura; family Aromobatidae; genus Anomaloglossus; species Anomaloglossus baeobatrachus. The sequence continues at coordinate 393,770,873 of NC_134356.1, forward strand.
CAAATGCATGAGTAAAAAACATGGTAACTCTAGCTTCAGACATTCGTGATGACAACATACTTCTGGATCTTTAGCAAATTTAGAAGCTAAAACTGGGTAACTATACAACCTTCAAGATTACTTTTACTACTATGACTCAACCTTATTATCCGAAATGACAGTGTCACTTTGCTTGATAATTCGGTCTTAAAGTCGAGATATTAAACAAGATAAATATTTCTTTGTGCCCATTACTGTGCTTTATAAAAAAGACAAGTATGACATTTCCCTCTCAGCTCCTTTTCATAGTTTAAGAGCAAATAGATCACACACACCTAGCAAAAGCATCTAAAAAACTGATCAGCCTCCTCCATAACCCCTCTAGCTGTCCATTCCATCTCCAAGAAAGGTGTGTTTTATGCACTTGTAAGCATAAAAATGGTGGGTCCATTTGCTCTTAACTAAAGAAAGCACATATTAATGTCTTCTTTGCCCATAGGACCCCTTTAGCTTTTGAACTGGGTAGTGTTATGGGTAATTTTAGACCTCTGGATGTTATGGAGTTTGTACAAAATGTTTCAAAACTGGCCGCAAAGCAGGGAATATGTCACACTACCAAAATACCTAGAATTCATCTGAAAACTCCCTGCCACTACCAGGCTGTTGTTTTCATGGTTCAGATGGACTTTGGAAACTGTTTGCAGTACATGTGAGCTCCCCATACCCAGGTGACTGCTATTGACCATCACTGGCTTAACCTGTGATGATCTTATACCACTTCAGTGCATCGGCCATTGACTACCTACATCTGTCCCCAAGGCATTGTTGGGACTTCAATGCTGCAAGCCATTCTCACAAGTCCCGGCAGGACCACCGGGTTAGTGGCAATGGATTTCAAGTGATGATTTACAAGGTAAAGTAATAATGTGGAGTATTCCCTCCTCTGTGTCCATTTCTTAAAACCCTGTACAACGTAAAATGTACCTATAACGTCTGCCCAGAAAATCATCACTGCAGGCAACTTGAAGAATGATGGCATTATTTGAGTGGTGCAATGAGAATGATGGGTGATTTATGAGCCAAGCAATCATTTTTGCTTATTCTTTTAAAACTATAGTTATAACTTATATACAGAACATCGGTCAGGCACATACAACTCAATAACAATAAACAAATGCATGAGTAAAAAACATGGTAACTCTAGCTTCAGACATTCGTGATGACAACATACTTCTGGATCTTTAGCAAATTTAGAAGCTAAAACTGGGTAACTATACAACCTTCAAGATTACTTTTACTACTATGACTCAACCTTAATATCCGAAATGACAGTGTCACTTTGCTTGATAATTCGGTCTTAAAGTCGAGATATTAAACAAGATAAATCTTTCTTTGTACCCATTACTGTGCTTTATAAAAAAGACAAGTATGACATTTCCCTCTCAGCTCCTTTTCATAGTTTAAGAGCAAATAGATCACACACACTGTTACGGTTGCTGCGAGCACTGGAGACTATGTCCAGATTTCTTGCTACTGCACATGTGCGAGCGCTGTAGACTAAGTCCAGATTTCTTGCTACTGCACATGTGCGAGCGCTGGAGACTAAGTCCAGATTTCTTGCTACTGCACATGTGCGAGCGCCGGAGACTAAGTCCTATCTTGGAGCCATTGCACATGTGCGGGTGACATCATCGCTGACACGAGGTCACATGTCTCTGACACCTTCTATGCCGATTGGTCGCTGGTCATGTGCTTGTGACGCCTTGCTCGGTGATAGGCCAGCATGACGTCACTCCTGTCGTTCTGGCAGCGGATTGGCTCTGGTGTCCTCCATCTTGGATGAGGCACAGAGTCTATATAAGACCCTGACACACGCCGCATGGCGCTCAGTCCTCTTGGTTCATGCATAAGAGTAGACGCTCTGTGCGCGTTCCTCTAGGCATTCCTCTGTCTATGCTAGGTGAGCGCTACCGGCAGGGTAGCGTTCTTATACCTTACAGCTTCGGCTGCTGTCCTTATCCTTACCTTTTAGGGGAGCGGACATAGGCAGGTGCCTGAGGCACATGGTCTGGCTGGGCCTTGTGATTCGACTCGTAGGTGGACGTTGCCGCTAGGGTAACGTTCCTTATACTGCGTCTGGCAGTTGTTCGTATCCTCGCACACTAGGGGAGCGAACAGAGGTAGGAGCTTTGTGCGGCTTACGCTGCTGTTCGTCTCTTTTGCACCACTAGAAGAGCGGACCTAGGCAGGTGCCATATCTAGTGGTTCGTGTCCTCGCACACTAGTGGAGCGAACGCAGGTAGGAGCTTTGTGCGGCTTACACTGCTGTTCGTCTCTTTTGCACCACTAGAAGAGTGGACCTAGGTAGGTGCCATTTCGCACACATTGCCTTTGTCTCTGTGATTATTAACAGAGATCATTCCACACACCCTCCAAGTAAGGGAGGAATTGCTTTACTTACTTATTATATCCTTCTGTGAGTTAACAGAGGTATTGCACTCTGCCATAGTCTGCAGCAAAGTCTTTGCACGGTGGACCCTGACTGTCTGATACTCCTTTAGGTTATTATCAGACAGCCCCCCGTAACACACACCTAGCAAAAGCATCTAAAAAACTGATCAGCCTCCTCCATAACCCCTCTAGCTGTCCATTCCATCTCCAAGAAAGGTGTGTTTTATGCACTTGTAAGCATAAAAATGGTGGGTCCATTTGCTCTTAACTAAAGAAAGCACATATTAATGTCTTCTTTGCCCATAGGACCCCTTTAGCTTTTGAACTGGGTAGTGTTATGGGTAATTTTAGACCTCTGGATGTTATGGAGTTTGTACAAAATGTTTCAAAACTGGCCGCAAAGCAGGGAATATGTCACACTACCAAAATACCTAGAATTCATCTGAAAACTCCCTGCCACTACCAGGCTGTTGTTTTCATGGTTCAGATGGACTTTGGAAACTGTTTGCAGTACATGTGAGCTCCCCATACCCAGGTGACTGCTATTGACCATCACTGGCTTAACCTGTGATGATCTTATACCACTTCAGTGCATCGGCCATTGACTACCTACATCTGTCCCCAAGGCATTGTTGGGACTTCAATGCTGCAAGCCATTCTCACAAGTCCCGGCAGGACCACCGGGTTAGTGGCAATGGATTTCAAGTGATAATTTACAAGGTAAAGTAATAATGTGGAGTATTCCCTCCTCTGTGTCCATTTCTTAAAACCCTGTACAACGTAAAATGTACCTATAACTTCTGCCCAGAAAATCATCACTGCAGGCAACTTGAAGACTGATGGCATTATCTGAGTGGTGCAATGAGAATGATGGGTGATTTATGAGCCAAGCAATCATTTTTGCTTATTCTTTTAAAACTATAGTTATAACTTATATACAGAACATTGGTCAGGCACATACAATTCAATAACAATAAACAAATGCATGAGTAAAAAACATGGTAACTCTAGCTTCAGACATTCGTGATGACAACATACTTCTGGATCTTTAGCAAATTTAGAAGCTAAAACTGGGTAACTATACAACCTTCAAGATTACTTTTACTACTATGACTCAACCTTATTATCTGAAACGACAGTGTCACTTTGCTTGATAATTCGGTCTTAAAGTCGAGATATTAAACAAGATAAATCTTTCTTTGTACCCATTACTGTGCTTTATAAAAAAGACAAGTATGACATTTCCTTCTCAGCTCCTTTTCATAGTTTAAGAGCAAATAGATCACACACACCTAGCAAAAGCATCTAAAAAACTGATCAGCCTCCTCCATAACCCCTCTAGCTGTCCATTCCATCTCCAGGAAAGGTGTGTTTTATGCACTTGTAAGCATAAAAATGGTGGGTCCATTTGCTGTTAACTGAAGAAAGCACATATTAATGTCTTCTTTGCCCATAGGACCCCTTTAGCTTTTGAAATGGGTAGTGTTATGGGTATTTTTAGACCTCTGGATGTTATGGAGTTTGTACAAAATGTTTCAAAACTGGCCACAAAGCAGGGAATAGGTCACACTACCAAAATACCTAGAATTCATCTGAAAACTCCCTGCCACTACCACGCTGTTGTTTTCATGGTTCAGATGGACTTTGGAAACTGTTTGCAGTACATGTGAGCTCCCCATACCCAGGTGACTGCTATTGACCATCACTGGCTTAACCTGTGATGATCTTATACCACTTCAGTGCATCGGCCATTGACTACCTACATCTGTCCCCAAGGCATTGTTGGGACTTCAATGCTGCAAGCCATTCTCACAAGTCCCGGCAGGACCACCGGGTTAGTGGCAATGGATTTCAAGTGATGATTTACAAGGTAAAGTAATAATGTGGAGTATTCCCTCCTCTGTGTCCATTTCTTAAAACCCTGTACAACGTAAATTGTACCTATAACGTCTACCCAGAAAAGAAGGATTTTTGTGTACTCACTGTAAAATCTCTTTCTCTGAGTCTTCATTGGGGGACACAGGACCATGAGTTATGCTGCTGTCACTAGGAGGCTGACACTAAATAAACAGAAAAAGTTAGCTCCTCCCCAGCAGTATAACCCCTGAGCCGGAGGCGGGCTCAATCAGTTTAGTGCACAAGCAGTAGGAGGAGAACCAAACAATCCTGAATAAAACAAGGTAAGAAACTATGACGATCATTCGTGTGACCAGTGACCTGGGAATACAGGCACTGGGGCAACAGGCATGTCCTATATAACAAAAAACACAAGCAGGGTGGGTGCTGTGTCCCCCAATGAAGACTCAGAGAAAGAGATTTTACGGTGAGTACACAAAAATCCTTCTTTCTCTATCATTTCATTGGGGGACACAGGACCATGGGACGTCCAAAAGCAGTCCCTGGGTGGGAAGAAAAACCATCACCGGAGATAGGAAGGAAGCCACTTCCCCCTTGCTGGGCTTGACCCAGACCTACAAGCGCCTACGTTGTTACAGGTGTGCCAATGCCACCCGCAAACCCTACGCCAAGACTGGCCTCTGCCGAAGCTTGGGTGTGAATCTGGTAGAAAATAGTCAAGGTATGCCGGCTAGAGCGGGTGGCGGACCAGGAGACCTGGTCGATCGACGACTGGAGTCCAATCGTTCGAGGGTGCCCCTTGCTCGGTAGACCGCGGCGGAAGTCCGTCCTTCATGCGATAGTCTGCACATATGGAGGAAAGGATCCATGTGATATTCTGGCCCCTGGCGCCGGCACACGCTTCTTGGGCAAGGGTAGAAGGATGGATTGACGGTCGGTGTAACCGAAAAATGGTGTCCTGCAGACACGAAAAACTGAGGGCTCGCACCAGCCCTGGAACGAACTATGCCCCTTTTAGGCTGAGAGAGGAGCCTAGAACCGAAAGACCGAAACCCAAAGTCCTCTGCTGGAAGGAACAGCGAGGTGTCTTGGACAGAAACGAAAGGTTCTGGCTGGAGCCCCCCCGTGTCCTGCTGGCGGAGCCGGAAAAGTGGGGAAAAAACGACAAGAGGGCTGTCCCCCCTGATGCCGTCTGTAACAACCCGATAGCCACGAGGAGCCCACCTATCAAAACAGGTGGGAGCAGGGAAAAAAGGGGTACCTTGAGCGAACCCATCACTGGATTCAGGTCCCACATTTCTAGTGAACGATGAAATAAATCTTCGAGGAAACTTGATTCCCGGCCCTCTTCAATGTCTGCCATCATCTTGCCCACAGACCTGACGAGCCAGCATCCGGAATCCACTGGTGAGGCCATGTAACTTGGGACTTCTGAGCCCTGGTAGAATAGAGGGGCCCTGACACGGAAGAATTTTGCGGTCTGGAAGGAGCCACGGGGCATTTGCGAGGAGATGAGTAAATTATGTGAAACTATGCTCGCCTGGGTCACTCCCGAGCTATTGCTTGCCTTGGTCCATCTTGAGAACCCTCGAGCTCATAGGAAGCCGCGGGAAGATGCACGAGAGCCTGAACAGGCTACACGACCGGTCTAGGGCGTCGACATCTAGTCCAGAGCAGGTGCATACTCTAAGCACCCTTGACTGAGATTTGGATCGGAAGGCCAAAAATGGTCCACGACCGGAGGGCTTCCTTCGCCAGAGATCTGGCTGGTGATTTCCGCGTTGGAGCCCTTTACCTACGCGAGGTCCATCCTACAGCGGAAATCGGCCGTCCAAACGTCCACGCCCGGGATGTGCTGCTGAGATTAGCGAGTGAAGGGACCCGTCCCAGAGCAAGATCTTCTTGGCCTCTTCCCTTGCCATGACACTCTCTGCGTCTTCCTGGTGGATGATGCACATCACCGCTGTGGCATGGTCCGACTGGAACCTGGCTGGGTCACCACGACCTAGAGAAGAAATTGTAACTGGGCTAACCAGCTGGCTCTGAAGTCCGGAATGTTGAAGGAGAGACGACGCTCTAGGAGTGTCCCTCGGGACCGTGCCGAGGAATGGTGGGATAGCATACCCTAGCACGGGAGGCTGGTGACGGTTGATAATAAGCTCCAGAGGAGGAAAAGGAAGCTTCCCAGGGATGGTTGCGAAGACTTGTCCGCTAGGAGGGGATTGGCGGTTCACCCGTGAAGACGGAACCTTCCTGTCTCCGTTCCTCAGTGTGCTCCGTTGGAGAGTCCGGGATGAAATCTGGTATGTGCACAGTCGCTATCACCGCCACAGGCTGTGAAGGGCTCGCATAGCCAAAAAAACGAAGGGAAGAAACGGGCGCGGGAGGCAAAAAGCACGCGGAGCTCTGTGTCAGGAGGGAAAAAACTACTCCTGCGTGAGGAGTAGCCACCCTTGAACGGCTCGAATACTGTGCCTGAGGGATGATGGACCGGACCGGGCCGGGTCTGGGAGGACTCCTTCCGGTAGCTCAGCTACCCTAGTAGCAAGGAAGGGGAAGCTTCCTAGAGGGTGATGATGGTCTAAACCTCAAGGCGATGATTCTTGAAGGGAGACTCTGGGCCTCCCGGTCGTTTGTGGGCGGAGAAAGCCTAGCAGCTCTGCAGAGTAGGATGCGTAGGGACAGTGATCCCTGTAAGCGTTTTTAGAAGGCTGGAAAGGACAGCAGCCATGCAAGGCGGAGATGGCTGTTGTAGGGATAAAGGCTTCCAGACGGGTTTGCGTGAGGAAACGATCCTGGTGCATCAGGGCCGATGCCGGGAAAGGGATATACCCTTCTCTTACGTAGCCTAGGGGGGAGAGTAGTCTACCCTGACGTAGCCTAGGGATAAACTAGACTCGACCTATCTCCGAAAGGGCGTTCCCGAAAGTCGGAAAAAAAGTCAGCGACTTCCTAGATGTCAAATCTGCGTTCCTGATCCCGAGTCAGAGGTCTCGATGGTGGGCACACTGATGCTAGAGGTTCAGGCCGAGTAGCGGGCAGACATCAGGTTTGTAAAAAGAGGGTACTCACTCAAGAGGATACCCAGCCCTGGGTCGGCATAGGTGGGATGTGGACCGCTGCGTATGGTGTCCAGGAAGTCCCTGCGGAGCGGCACGATAGTGACGAGAAGCCCGGAGGAAACCAGGCGGGTCGCATAAAGGGTAGCGTGCCGCTTCCTTTCGGAGCCCCCTTCGAGAAGGGGCAAGACAAATAAACGGACTTACCACTGGGAAAAATCACGTCCGGGGATTATCCATGATCACGCAGTCACCGTGCGAACTGGCTGTCCACTGAAAAAAACCGCAGTGGCCCCCACCTTGTTCTCTGCAAAGAGGCATGCCCCCTCTCTCCAGAGCCCTTTGGGGGGATGAAAATGACAATAACACGACTTACCGCTGGTAAACGCCGTGTCTGGTTGCTGTGATCATCAGCGACTCCAGTATAGCGTGCCCCTTCTCTCCGAAATCGCCTTGGAGAAGGGAAAAAAAGACAATGACAAGACTTACTGCTGGTCAACTCCGTGTCTGGTAGTTGTCTGTGAGCCCGCGGTAACTCGGCGAGCTCTGGATGTCCTCTAAGCACATAAGGGTCTGCTTCAAATGTCTTAAGGGAGACCTGCATGCACGGAGAGAAGAGGGCTGTCCGTAGCCTTACGGCTTGACTCACCATTTGTAGCAGGCTAATCGTCATGCGCCAAGACATCTAGGTCCTGCTCGGAATCCAGCAGAGGTGGAAGCCTGGGCCATCACCCAAGAGGTCGGAAGACTGCCGGAGGAAGGACAGTCTGGACCTGGGGGATAAGTGGAAACTGGGGAGCCACAAGGACGAGACCTGGCGGGTCCGCTTCCAGCATAGAAGAAAAAGTCCCTGGTACGGGACTCCCCTCCCCGAGGGGATTGCGCCAGTCCTATGGATGGTATGACCGAGCATCGGCCGGAGACGCGGCGCATGCGCACGAACCCGAGGGACGTAGCGAGGGGAGTTGTGGCCTGAGACAGGGCGTTACAAGCCGGCAGGGGTCAACAGCAATCTGACATCTTCTTGAAAATAACTCACAAAAGAGGGGACCGAGTGTTGGGCTTACCGGCCCAAAATCACTAAAAAGTCGAGCTGGAAACGGTAAGTACTAAAACGTGATAGAAAACAAGTGCCCGCATAAGCAATGTAGGAGTCAATGTATGAAAGATCATGAACGTATCTATAATAAAAAATCGACCCATATAAAAAATATACACTACAAGAAGAGTGTGTTCTGTTTTTCCCCGAAAAAAAAAAAAATTGCTGCAGCCTCAGCAATCCGCAGACCGAGAGTCTGCCATAATCTTTGCTTTTTTTTTTTTTTTTAAATAAAATGAACACTGAGGGAGCGGGAAAAAATATCCCCCACCCCCCTGATGATGCCTGGGGCAGAGCGGAGGGCGGAGAAGGAGAGGCTGGCGGCAAAGAGCGCTGCGCAGGAGGCGGGCCTGGGACGCCGAGGACCAGGCCGAAGCCGGGGGCTAAATTTTGACGCTGCCTCGTGGCAGAGGCAGCGCCGGCGGACCCGGCCGCGAGGCGGCGGCATCGCGGCCTGGGACGCCGAGGACCCGGCCGAAGCCGGGGGCTAAATTATGACCCTGCCGCGCGGGCAGAGGCAGCGGCGGCGGATCCGGCAGCAAGGCGGCGGCGTCGCAGCTTAGGACGCCAAGGACCAGGCCGAAGCCGGGGGCTAAATTTTGACGCTGCCTCACAGCCGAGGCAGCGCCGGCGGACCCGGCCGCGAGGCGGCGACATCGCGGCCTGGGATGCCGAGGACCCGGCCGAAGCCGGGGGCTAAAATATGACACTGCCGCGCGGGCAGAGGCAGCGCCGGCGGATCCGACAGCAAGGCGGCGGCGTCGCAGCCTGGGACGCCGAGTACCAGGCCGAAGCCGGGGGCTAAATTTTGACGCTGCCTCGCGGCAGAGGCAGCGCCGGCGGACCCGGCCGCGAGGCGGCGGCGTCGCGGCCTGGGACGCAAAGGACCCGGCCGAAGCCGGGGGCTAAATTTGAGGCTGCCGCGCGGGCAGAGGCAGCGGCGGCGGACCCGGCCGCAAGGCGGCGGCGGCGCAGCCGCGATCCGAATCTGCCCGGCCTAGGAGTCTTCAGGGAGCTCCGCGGATGTAGCGGGGGTGCCCGGCGACTAGGCCCAGACCGGGGCCTAAATGTTTGCAGCCGCCCGAGGGGGAGAAGGTAGGAGAGGGTGTCCTACCTGATCCTCGACGCGCTCCAGAGTGCAGGCTGAGACTCTGCACATGCTCCTGTGTGCTCCGCTCGCAGAAGGGATGGCTGCGGGCACCAGGGAGCCGGCTGAAGAAGGCAGGGAGGTGGACGCTGGTGGGGGGTAGAAGCCCCTAAAAACTTAGCAGCGCTGCGGGCCCCATCCAGATCGAGACGCGCTGTGGTCCAGTCCCTATTTGCCGAGCCCCTTGCGCCCTTTGAGGTGATACCGCAGAGCGGATAGGGGTGCCCAGGAAGATTCTGCCCCGCACGAACACACCAGGGATTGGTACCGCGGGAATGGACGGGGGCGAGGGCCCGAAGACTCAAACCTCTGCGACCCTAGGGAGTGGTACCCACCGGGCTGCGAGAGCTGAGGAAGAGAAGTACGATACCTGCAGAAACAGAAAAGTACCAGAGATGAGAGCGACGAGCGTCGCCGAGAAAAAATGAAAAAAATACGCAAAAAATCAAGTGGCTGAAGAGGGCCCAGTCGGCCCACATCAGCCTCCTACGACACTAAGCAAAAAACTGATTGAGCCCGCCTCTGGCTCAGGGGTTATACTGCTGGGGAGGAGCTAACTTTTTCTGTTTACTTAGTGTCAGCCTCCAAGTGACAGCAGCATAACCCATGGTCCTGTGTCCCCCAATGAAACGATAGAGAAATCATCACTGCAGGCAACTTGAAGACTGATGGCATTATCTGAGTGGTGCAATGAGAATGATGGGTGATTTATGAGCAAAGTAATCATTTTTCTTATTCTCTTAAAACTATAGTTATAACTTATATACAGTACATCGGTAAGGCACATACAATTCAATAACAATAAACAAATGCATGAGTAAAAAACATGGTAACTCTAGCTTCAGACATTCGTGATGACAACATACTTCTGGATCTTTAGCAAATTTAGAAGCTAAAACTGGGTAACTATACAACCTTCAAGATTACTTTTACTACTATGACTCAACCTTATTATCCGAAATGACAGTGTCACTTTGCTTGATAATTCGGTTTTAAAGTCGAGATATTAAACAAGATAAATCTTTCTTTGTACCCATTACTGTGCTTTATAAAAAAGACAAGTATGACATTTCCCTCTCAGCTCCTTTTCATAGTTTAAGAGCAAATAGATCACACACACCTAGCAAAAGCATCTAAAAAACTGATCAGCCTCCTCCATAACCCCTCTAGCTGTCCATTCCATCTCCAAGAAGGGTGTGTTTTATGCACTTGTAAGCATAAAAATGGTGGGTCCATTTGCTCTTAACTGAAGAAAGCACATATTAATGTCTTCTTTGCCCATAGGACCCCTTTAGCTTTTGAACTGGGTAGTGTTATGGGTAATTTTAGACCTCTGGATGTTATGGAGTTTGTACAAAATGTTTCAAAACTGGTCACAAAGCAGGGAATATGCCACACTACCAAAATACCTAGAATTCATCTGAAAACTCCCTGCCACTACCAGGCTGTTGTTTTCATGGTTCAGATGGACTTTGGAAACTGTTTGCAGTACATGTGAGCTCCCCATACCCAGGTGACTGCTATTGACCATCACTGGCTTAACCTGTGATGATCTTATACCACTTCAGTGCATCGGCCATTGACTACCTACATCTGTCCCCAAGGCATTGTTGGGACTTCAATGCTGCAAGCCATTCTCACAAGTCCCGGCAGGACCACCGGGTTAGTGGCAATGGATTTCAAGTGAGGATTTACAAGGTAAAGTAATAATGTGGAGTATTCCCTCCTCTGTGTCCATTTCTTAAAACCCTATACAACGTAAAATGTACTTATAACGTCTACCCACAAAATCATCACTGCAGGCAACTTGAAGACTGATTGCATTATCTGAGTGGTGCAATGAGAACGATGGGTGATTTATGAGCAAAGTAATCATTTTCCTTATTCTCTTAAAACTATAGTTATAACTTATATACAGTACATCGGTCAGGCACATACAATTCAATAACAATAAACAAATGCATGAGTAAAAAACATGGTAACTCTAGCTTCAGACATTTGTGATGACAACATACTTCTGGATCTTTAGCAAATTTACAAGCTAAAACTGGGTAACTATACAACCTTCAAGATTACTTTTACTACTATGACTCAACCTTATTATCCGAAATGACAGTGTCACTTTGCTTGATAATTCGGTCTTAAAGTCGAGATATTAAACAAGATAAATCTTTCTTTGTACCCATTACTGTGCTTTATAAAAAAGACAAGTATGACATTTCCCTCTCAGCTCCTTTTCATAGTTTAAGAGCAAATAGATCACACACACCTAGCAAAAGCATCTAAAAAACTGATCCGCCTCCTCCATAACCCCTCTAGCTGTCCATTCCATCTCCAAGAAAGGTGTGTTTTATGCACTTGTAAGCATAAAAATGGTGGGTCCATTTGCTCTTAACTGAAGAAAGCACATATTAATGTCTACTTTGCCCATAGGACCTTTTTAGCTTTTGAACTGGGTAGTGTTATGGGTAATTTTAGACCTCTGGATGTTATGGAGTTTGTACAAAATGTTTCAAAACTGGCCGCAAAGCAGGGAATATGTCACACTACCAAAATACCTAGAATTCATCTGAAAACTCCCTGCCACTACCAGGCTGTTGTTTTCATGGTTCAGATGGACTTTGGAAACTGTTTGCAGTACATGTGAGCTCCCCATACCCAGGTGACTGCTATTGACCATCACTGGCTTAACCTGTGATGATCTTATACCACTTCAGTGCATCGGCCATTGACTACCTACATCTGTCCCCAAGGCATTGTTGGGACTTCAATGATGCAAGCCATTCTCACAAGTCCCGGCAGGACCACCGGGTTAGTGGCAATGGATTTCAAGTGATGATTTACAAGGTAAAGTAATAATGTGGAGTATTCCCTCCTCTGTGTCCATTTCTTAAAACCCTGTACAATGTAAAATGTACCTATAACTTCTACCCAGAAAATCATCACTGCAGGCAACTTGAAGACTGATGGCATTATCTGAGTGGTGCAATGAGAATGATGGGTGATTTATGAGCCAAGCAATCATTTTTGCTTATTCTTTTAAAACTATAGTTATAACTTATATACAGAACATCGGTCAGGCACATACAATTCAATAACAATAAACAAATGCATGAGTAAAAAACATGGTAACTCTAGCTTCAGACATTCGTGATGACAACATACTTCTGGATCTTTAGCAAATTTAGAAGCTAAAACTGGGTAACTATACAACCTTCAAGATTACTTTTACTACTATGACTCAACCTTATTATCCGAAATGACACTGTCACTTTGCTTGATAATTCGGTCTTAAAGTCGAGATATTAAACAAGATAAATCTTTCTTTGTACCCATTACTGTGCTTTATAAAAAAGACAAGTATGACATTTCCCTCTCAGCTCCTTTTCATAGTTTAAGAGCAAATAGATCACACACACCTAGCAAAAGCATCTAAAAAACTGATCAGCCTCCTCCATAACCCCTCTAGCTGTCCATTCCATCTCCAAGAATGGTGTGTTTTATGCACTTGTAAGCATAAAAATGGTGGGTCCATTTGCTCTTAACTGAAGAAAGCACATATTAATGTCTTCTTTGCCCATAGGACCCCTTTAGCTTTTGAACTGGGTAGTGTTATGGGTAATTTTAGACCTCTGGATGTTATGGAGTTTGTACAAAATGTTTCAAAACTGGCCACAAAGCAGGGAATATGCCACACTACCAAAATACCTAGAATTCATCTGAAAACTCCCTGCCACTACCAGGCTGTTGTTTTCATGGTTCAGATGGACTTTGGAAACTGTTTGCAGTACATGTGAGCTCCCCATACCCAGGTGACTGCTATTGACCATCACTGGCTTAACCTGTGATGATCTTATACCACTTCAGTGCATCGGCCATTGACTACCTACATCTGTCCCCAAGGCATTGTTGGGACTTCAATGCTGCAAGCCATTCTCACAAGTCCCGGCAGGACCACCGGGTTAGTGGCAATGGATTTCAAGTGATGATTTACAAGGTAAAGTAATAATGTGGAGTATTCCCTCCTCTGTGTCCATTTCCTAAAACCCTGTACAACGTAAAATGTACCTATAATGTCTACCCAGAAAATCATCACTGCAGGCAACTTGAAGACTGATGGCATTATCTGAGTGGTGCAATGAGAATGATGGGTGATTTATGAGCAAAGTAATCATTTTCCTTATTCTCTTAAAACTATAATTATAACTTATATGCAGTACATCGGTCAGGCACATACAATTCAATAACAATAAACAAATGCATGAGTAAAAAACATGGTAACTCTAGCTTCAGACTTTCGTGATGACAACATACTTCTGGATCTTTAGCAAATTTAGAAGCTAAAACTGGGTAACCTTCAAGATTACTTTTACTACTATGACTCAACCTTATAATCCGAAATGACAGTGTCACTTTGCTTGATAATTCGGTCTTAAAGTCGAGATATTAAACAAGATAAATCTTTCTTTGTACCCATTACTGTGCTTTATAAAAAAGATAAAAATGACATTTCCCTCTCAGCTCCTTTTCATAGTTTAAGAGCAAATAGATCACACACACCTAGCAAAAGCATCTAAAAAACTGATCAGCCTCCTCCATAACCCCTCTAGCTGTCCATTCCATCTCCAAGAAAGGTGTGTTTCATGCACTTGTAAGCATAAAAATGGTGGGTCCATTTGCTCTTAACTGAAGAAAGCACATATTAATGTCTTCTTTGCCCATAGGACCCCTTTAGCTTTTGAACTGGGTAGTGTTATGGGTATTTTTAGACCTCTGGATGTTATGGAGTTTGTACAAAATGTTTCAAAACTGGCCGCAAAGCAGGGAATATGTCACACTACCAAAATACCTAGAATTCATCTGAAAACTCCCTGCCACTACCAGGCTGTTGTGTTCATGGTTCAGATGGACTTTGGAAACTGTTTGCAGTACATGTGAGCTCCCCATACCCAGGTGACTGCTATTGACCATCACTGGCTTAACCTGTGATGATCTTATACCACTTCAGTGCATCGGCCATTGACTACCTACATCTGTCCCCAAGGCATTGTTGGGACTTCAATGCTGCAAGCCATTCTCACAAGTCCCGGCAGGACCACCGGGTTAGTGGCAATGGATTTCAAGTGATGATTTACAAGGTAAAGTAATAATGTGGAGTATTCCCTCCTCTGTGTCCATTTCTTAAAACCCTGTACAACGTAAAATGTACCTATAACTTCTGCCCAGAAAATCATCACTGCAGGCAACTTGAAGACTGATGGCATTATCTGAGAGGTGCAATGAGAATGATGGGTGATTTATGAGCCAAGCAATCATTTTTGCTTATTCTTTTAAAACTATAGTTATAACTTATATACAGAACATCGGTCAGGCACATACAATTCAATAACAATAAACAAATGCATGAGTAAAAAACATGGTAACTCTAGCTTCAGACATTCGTGATGACAACATACTTCTGGATCTTTAGCAAATTTAGAAGCTAAAACTGGGTAACTATACAACCTTCAAGATTACTTTTACTACTATGACTCAACCTTATTATCCGAAATGACAGTGTCACTTTGCTTGATAATTCGGTGTTAAAGTCGAGATATTAAACAAGATAAATCTTTCTTTGTACCCATTACTGTGCTTTATAAAAAAGACAAGTATGACATTTCCCTCTCAGCTCCTTTTCATAGTTTAAGAGCAAATAGATCACACACACCTAGCAAAAGCATCTAAAAAACTGATCAGCCTCCTCCATAACCCCTCTAGCTGTCCATTCCATCTCCAAGAAAGGTGTGTTTTATGCACTTGTAAGCATAAAAATGGTGGGTCCATTTGCTCTTAACTGAAGAAAGCACATATTAATGTCTTCTTTGCCCATAGGACCCCTTTAGCTTTTGAACTGGGTAGTGTTATGGGTAATTTTAGACCTCTGGATGTTATGGAGTTTGTACAAAATGTTTCAAAACTGGCCACAAAGCAGGGAATATGCCACACTACCAAAATACCTAGAATTCATCTGAAAACTCCCTGCCACTACCAGGCTGTTGTTTTCATGGTTCAGATGGACTTTGTAAACTGTTTACAGTACATGTGAGCTCCCCATACCCAGGTGACTGCTATTGACCATCACTGGCTTAACCTGTGATGATCTTATACCACTTCAGTGCATCGGCCATTGACTACCTACATCTGTCCCCAAGGCATTGTTGGGACTTCAATGCTGCAAGCCATTCTCACAAGTCCCGGCAGGACCACCGGGTTAGTGGCAATGGATTTCAAGTGATGATTTACAAGGTAAAGTAATAATGTGGAGTATTCCCTCCTCTGTGTCCATTTCCTAAAACCCTGTACAACGTAAAATGTACCTATAACGTCTGCCCAGAAAATCATCACTGCAGGCAACTTGAAGACTGATGGCATTATCTGAGTGGTGCAATGAGAATGATGGGTGATTTATGAGCCAAGCAATCATTTTTGCTTATTCTTTTAAAACTATAGTTATAACATATACAGAACATCGGTCAGGCACATACAATTCAATAACAATAAACAAATGCATGAGTAAAAAACATGGTAACTCTAGCTTCAAACATTCGTGATGACAACATACTTCTGGATCTTTAGCAAATTTAGAAGCTAAAACTGGGTAACTATACAACCTTCAAGATTACTTTTACTACTATGACTCAACCTTATTATCCGAAATGACAGTGTCACTTTGCTTGATAATTCGGTCTTAAAGTCGAGATATTAAAAAATTTAAATCTTTCTTTGTACCCATTACTGTGGTTTATAAAAAAGACAAGTATGACATTTCCCTCTCAGCTCCTTTTCATAGTTTAAGAGCAAATAGATCACACACACCTAGCAAAAGCATCTAAAAAACTGATCAGCCTTCTCTATAACCCCTCTAGCTGTCCATTCCATCTCCAAGAAAGGTGTGTTTTATGCACTTGTAAGCATAAAAATGGTGGGTCCATTTGCTCTTAACTGAAGAAAGCACATATTTATGTCTTCTTTGCCCATAGGACCCCTTTAGCTTTTGAACTGGGTAGT
Organism: Anomaloglossus baeobatrachus; assembly: GCF_048569485.1. Taxonomy (NCBI): domain Eukaryota; kingdom Metazoa; phylum Chordata; class Amphibia; order Anura; family Aromobatidae; genus Anomaloglossus; species Anomaloglossus baeobatrachus. The sequence continues at coordinate 393,787,515 of NC_134356.1, forward strand.
GTTATGGGTAATTTTAGACCTCTGGATGTTATGGAGTTTGTACAAAATGTTTCAAAACTGGCCACAAAGCAGGGAATATGCCACACTACCAAAATACCTAGAATTCATCTGAAAACTCCCTGCCACTACCAGGCTGTTGTTTTCATGGTTCAGATGGACTTTGGAAACTGTTTGCAGTACATGTGAGCTCCCCATACCCAGGTGACTGCTATTGACCATCACTGGCTTAACCTGTGATGATCTTATACCACTTCAGTGCATCGGCCATTGACTACCTACATCTGTCCCCAAGGCATTGTTGGGACTTCAATGCTGCAAGCCATTCTCACAAGTCCCGGCAGGACCACCGGGTTAGTGGCAATGGATTTCAAGTGATGATTTACAAGGTAAAGTAATAATGTGGAGTATTCCCTCCTCTGTGTCCATTTCTTAAAACCCTGTACAACGTAAAATGTACCTATAACTTCTGCCCAGAAAATCATCACTGCAGGCAACTTGAAGACTGATGGCATTATCTGAGTGGTGCAATGAGAATGATGGGTGATTTATGAGCCAAGCAATCATTTTTGCTTATTCTTTTAAAACTATAGTTATAACTTATATATAGAACATCGGTCAGGCACATATAATTCAATAACAATAAACAAATGCATGAGTAAAAAACATGGTAACTCTAGCTTCAGACATTCGTGATGACAACATACTTCTGGATCTTTAGCATATTTAGAAGCTAAAACTGGGTAACTATACAACCTTCAAGATTACTTTTACTACTATGACTCACCTTATTATCCGAAATGACAGTGTCACTTTGCTTGATAATTCGGTCTTAAAGTCGAGATATTAAACAAGATAAATCTTTCTTTGTACCCATTACTGTGCTTTATAAAAAAGACAAGTATGACATTTTCCTCTCAGCTCCTTTTCATAGTTTAAGAGCAAATAGATCACACACACCTAGCAAAAGCATCTAAAAAACTGACCAGCCTCCTCCATAACCCCTCTAGCTGTCCATTCCATCTCCAGGAAAGGTGTGTTTTATGCACTTGTAAGCATGAAAATGGTGGGTCCATTTGCTGTTAACTGAAGAAAGCACACATTAATGTCTTCTTTGCCCATATGACCCCTTTAGCTTTTGAACTGGGTAGTGTTATGGGTATTTTTAGACCTCTGGATGTTATGGAGTTTGTACAAAATGTTTCAAAACTGGCCACAAAGCAGGGAATAGGTCACACTACCAAAATACCTAGAATTCATCTGAAAATTTCCTGCCACTACCACGCTGTTGTTTTCATGGTTCAGATGGACTTTGGAAACTGTTTGCAGTACATGTGAGCTCCCCATACCCAGGTGACTGCTATTGACCATCACTGGCTTAACCTGTGATGATCTTATACCACTTCAGTGCATCGGCCATTGACTACCTACATCTGTCCCTAAGGCATTGTTGGGACTTTAATGCTGCAAGCCATTCTCACAAGTCCCGGCAGGACCACCGGGTTAGTGGCAATGGATTTCAAGTGATGATTTACAAGGTAAAGTAATAATGTGGAGTATTCCCTCCTCTGTGTCCATTTCTTAAAACCCTGTACAACGTAAAATGTACCTATAACGTCTGCCCAGAAAATCATCACTGCAGGCAACTTGAAGACTGATGGCATTATCTGAGTGGTGCAATGAGAATGATGGGTGATTTATGAGCCAAGCAATCATTTTTGCTTATTCTTTTAAAACTATAGTTATAACTTATATATAGAACATCGGTCAGGCACATATAATTCAATAACAATAAACAAATGCATGAGTAAAAAACATGGTAACTCTAGCTTCAGACATTCGTGATGACAACATACTTCTGGATCTTTAGCATATTTAGAAGCTAAAACTGGGTAACTATACAACCTTCAAGATTACTTTTACTACTATGACTCACCTTATTATCCGAAATGACAGTGTCACTTTGCTTGATAATTCGGTCTTAAAGTCGAGATATTAAACAAGATAAATCTTTCTTTGTACCCATTACTGTGCTTTATAAAAAAGACAAGTATGACATTTTCCTCTCAGCTCCTTTTCATAGTTTAAGAGCAAATAGATCACACACACCTAGCAAAAGCATCTAAAAAACTGATCAGCCTCCTCCATAACCCCTCTAGCTGTCCATTCCATCTCCAGGAAAGGTGTGTTTTATGCACTTGTAAGCATAAAAATGGTGGGTCCATTTGCTGTTAACTGAAGAAAGCACACATTAATGTCTTCTTTGCCCATATGACCCCTTTAGCTTTTGAACTGGGTAGTGTTATGGGTATTTTTAGACCTCTGGATGTTATGGAGTTTGTACAAAATGTTTCAAAACTGGCCACAAAGCAGGGAATAGGTCACACTACCAAAATACCTAGAATTAATCTGAAAATTTCCTGCCACTACCACGCTGTTGTTTTCATGGTTCAGATGGACTTTGGAAACTGTTTGCAGTACATGTGAGCTCCCCATACCCAGGTGACTGCTATTGACCATCACTGGCTTAACCTGTGATGATCTTATACCACTTCAGTGCATCGGCCATTGACTACCTACATCTGTCCCTAAGGCATTGTTGGGACTTTAATGCTGCAAGCCATTCTCACAAGTCCCGGCAGGACCACCGGGTTAGTGGCAATGGATTTCAAGTGATGATTTACAAGGTAAAGTAATAATGTGGAGTATTCCCTCCTCTGTGTCCATTTCTTAAAACCCTGTACAACGTAAAATGTACCTATAACTTCTGCCCAGAAAATCATCACTGCAGGCAACTTGAAGACTGATGGCATTATCTGAGTGGTGCAATGAGAATGATGGGTGATTTATGAGCCAAGTAATCATTTTTGCTTATTCTTTTAAAACTATAGTTATAACTTATATACAGAACATCGGTCAGGCACATACAATTCAATAACAATAAACAAATGCATGAGTAAAAAACATGGTAACTCTAGCTTCAGACATTCGTGATGACAACATACTTCTGGATCTTTAGCAAATTTAGAAGCTAAAACTGGGTAACTATACAACCTTCAAGATTACTTTTACTACTATGACTCAACCTTATTATCCGAAATGACAGTGTCACTTTGCTTGATAATTCGGTCTTAAAGTCGAGATATTAAACAAGATAAATCTTTCTTTGTACCCATTACTGTGCTTTATAAAAAAGACAAGTATGACATTTCCCTCTCAGCTCCTTTTCATAGTTTAAGAGCAAATAGATCACACACACCTAGCAAAAGCATCAAAAAAACTGATCAGCCTCCTCCATAACCCCTCTAGCTGTCCATTCCATCTCCAAGAAAGGTGTGTTTTATGCACTTGTAAGCATAAAAATGGTGGGTCCATTTGCTCTTAACTGAAGAAAGCACATATTAATGTCTTCTTTGCCCATAGGACCCCTTTAGCTTTTGAACTGGGTAGTGTTATGGGTAATTTTAGACCTCTGGATGTTATGGAGTTTGTACAAAATGTTTCAAAACTGGCCGCAAAGCAGGGAATATGTCACACTACCAAAATACCTAGAATTCATCTGAAAACTCCCTGCCACTACCAGGCTGTTGTTTTCATGGTTCAGATGGACTTTGGAAACTGTTTGCAGTACATGTGAGCTCCCCATACCCAGGTGACTGCTATTGACCATCATTGGCTTAACCTGCGATGATCTTATACCACTTCAGTGCATCGGCCATTGACTACCTACATCTGTCCCCAAGGCATTGTTGGGACTTCAATGCTGCAAGCCATTCTCACAAGTCCCGGCAGGACCACCGGGTTAGTGGCAATGGATTTCAAGTGATGATTTACAAGGTAAAGTAATAATGTGGAGTATTCCCTCCTCTGTGTCCATTTCTTAAAACCCTGTACAACGTAAAATGTACCTATAACTTCTGCCCAGAAAATCATCACTGCAGGCAACTTGAAGACTGATGGCATTATCTGAGTGGTGCAATGAGAATGATGGGTGATTTATGAGCCAAGCAATCATTTTTGCTTATTCTTTTAAAACTATAGTTATAACATATACAGAACATCGGTCAGGCACATACAATTCAATAACAATAAACAAATGCATGAGTAAAAAACATGGTAACTCTAGCTTCAGACATTCGTGATGACAACATACTTCTGGATCTTTAGCAAATTTAGAAGCTAAAACTAGGTAACTATACAACCTTCAAGATTACTTTTACTACTATGACTCAACCTTATTATTCGAAATGACAGTGTCACTTTGCTTGATAATTCGGTCTTAAAGTCGAGATATTAAAAAATTTAAATCTTTCTTTGTACCCATTACTGTGGTTTATAAAAAAGACAAGTATGACATTTCCCTCTCAGCTCCTTTTCATAGTTTAAGAGCAAATAGATAACACACACCTAGCAAAAGCATCTAAAAAACTGATCAGCCTCCTCCATAACGCCTCTAGCTGTCCATTCCATCTCCAAGAAAGGTGTGTTTTATGCACTTGTAAGCATAAAAATGGTGGGTCAATTTGCTCTTAACTGAAGAAAGCACATATTAATGTCTTCTTTGCCCATAGGACCCCTTTAGCTTTTGAACTGGGTAGTGTTATGGGTAATTTTAGACCTCTGGATTGTATGGAGTTTGTACAAAATGTTTGAAAACTGGCCACAAAGCAGGGAATAAGCCACACTACCAAAATACCTAGAATTCATCTGAAAACTCCCTGCCACTACCAGGCTGTTGTTTTCATGGTTCAGATGGACTTTGGAAACTGTTTGCAGTACATGTGAGCTCCCCATACCCAGGTGACTGCTATTGACCATCACTGGCTTAACCTGTGATGATCTTATACCACTTCAGTGCATCGGCCATTGACTACCTACATCTGTCCCCAAGGCATTGTTGGGACTTCAATGCTGCAAGCCATTCTCACAAGTCCCGGCAGGACCACCGGGTTAGTGGCAATGGATTTCAAGTGATGATTTACAAGGTAAAGTAATAATGTGGAGTATTCCCTCCTCTGTGTCCATTTCTTAAAACCCTGTACAACGTAAAATGTACCTAGAACGTCTACCCAGAAAATCATCACTGCAGGCAACTTGAAGACTGATGGCATTATCTGAGTGGTGCAATGAGAATGATGGGTGATTTATGAGCAAAGTAATCATTTTCCTTATTCTCTTAAAACTATAGTTATAACTTATATACAGTACATCGGTCAGGCACTTACAATTCAATAACAATAAACAAATGCATGAGTAAAAAACATGGTAACTCTAGCTTCAGACATTCGTGATGACAACATACTTCTGGATCTTTAGCAAATTTAGAAGCTAAAACTGGGTAACTATACAACCTTCAAGATTACTTTTACTACTATGACTCAACCTTATTATCCGAAATGACAGTGTCACTTTGCTTGATAATTCGGTCTTAAAGTCGAGATATTAAACAAGATAAATCTTTCTTTGTACCCATTACTGTGCTTTATAAAAAAGACAAGTATGACATTTCCCTCTCAGTTCCTTTTCATAGTTTAAGAGCAAATAGATCACACACACCTAGCAAAAGCATCTAAAAAACTGATCAGCCTCCTCCATAACCCCTCTAGCTGTCCATTCCATCTCCAAGAAAGGTGTGTTTTATGCACTTGTAAGCATAAAAATGGTGGGTCCATTTGCTCTTAACTGAAGAAAGCACATATTAATGTCTTCTTTGCCCATAGGACCCCTTTAGCTTTTGAACTGGGTAGTGTTATGGGTAATTTTAGACCTCTGGATGTTATGGAGTTTGTACAAAATGTTTCAAAACTGGCCGCAAAGCAGGGAATATGTCACACTACTAAAATACCTAGAATTCATCTGAAAACTCCCTGCCACTACCAGGCTGTTGTTTTCATGGTTCAGATGGACTTTGGAAACTGTTTGCAGTACATGTGAGCTCCCCATACCCAGGTGACTGCTATTGACCATCACTGGCTTAACCTGTGATGATCTTATACCACTTCAGTGCATCGGCCATTGACTACCTACATCTGTCCCCAAGGCATTGTTGGGACTTCAATGCTGCAAGCCATTCTCACAAGTCCCGGCAGGACCACCGGGTTAGTGGCAATGGATTTCAAGTGATGATTTACAAGGTAAAGTAATAATGTGGAGTATTCCCTCCTCTGTGTCCATTTCTTAAAACCCTGTACAATGTAAAATGTACCTATAACTTCTGCCCAGAAAATCATCACTGCAGGCAACTTGAAGACTGATGGCATTATCTGAGTGGTGCAATGAGAATGATGGGTGATTTATGAGCCAAGCAATCATTTTTGCTTATTCTTTTGAAACTATAGTTATAACTTATATACAGAACATCGGTCAGGCACATACAATTCAATAACAATAAACAAATGCATGAGTAAAAAACATGGTAACTCTAGCTTCAGACATTCGTGATGACAACATACTTCTGGATCTTTAGCAAATTTAGAAGCTAAAACTGGGTAACTATACAACCTTCAAGATTACTTTTACTACTATGACTCAACCTTATTATCCGAAATGACAGTGTCACTTTGCTTGATAATTCGGTCTTAAAGTCGAGATATTAAACAAGATAAATCTTTCTTTGTACCCATTACTGTGGTTTATAAAAAAGACAAGTATGACATTTCCCTTTCAGCTCCTTTTCATAGTTTAAGAGCAAATAGATCACACACACCTAGCAAAAGCATCTAAAAAACTGATCAGCCTCCTCCATAACCCCTCTAGCTGTCCATTCCATCTCCAAGAAAGGTGTGTTTTATGCACTTGTAAGCATAAAAATGGTGGGTCCATTTGCTCTTAACTGAAGAAAGCACATATTAATGTCTTCTTTGCCAATAGGACCCCTTTAGCTTTTGAACTGGGTAGTGTTATGGGTAATTTTAGACCTCTGGATGTTATGGAGTTTGTACAAAATGTTTCAAAACTGGCCACAAAGCAGGGAATATGCCACACTACCAAAATACCTAGAATTCATCTGAAAACTCCCTGCCACTACCAGGCTGTTGTTTTCATGGTTCAGATGGACTTTGGAAACTGTTTTCAGTACATGTGAGCTACCCATACCCAGGTGACTGCTATTGACCATCACTGGCTTAACCTGTGATGATCTTATACCACTTCAGTGCATCGGCCATTGACTACCTACATCTGTCCCCACGGCATTGTTGGGACTTCAATGCTGCAAGCCATTCTCACAAGTCCCGGCAGGACCACCGGGTTAGTGGCAATGGATTTCAAGTGATGATTTACAAGGTAAAGTAATAATGTGGAGTATTCCCTCCTCTGTGTCCATTTCTTAAAACCCTGTACAACGTAAAATGTACCTATAACGTCTACCCAGAAAATCATCACTGCAGGCAACTTGAAGACTGATGGCATTATCTGAGTGGTGCAATGAGAATGATGGGTGATTTATGAGCAAAGTAATCCTTTTCCTTGTTCTCTTAAAACTATAGTTATAACTTATATACAGTACATCGGTCAGGCACATACAATTCAATAACAATAAACAAATGCATGAGTAAAAAACATGGTAACTCTAGCTTCAGACATTCGTGATGACAACATACTTCTGTATCTTTAGCAAATTTAGAAGCTAAAACTGGGTAACTATACAACCTTCAAGATTACTTTTACTACTATGACTCAACCTTATTATCCGAAATGACAGTGTCACTTTGCTTGATAATTCGGTCTTAAAGTCGAGATATTAAAAAATTTAAATCTTTCTTTGTACCCATTACTGTGGTTTATAAAAAAGACAAGTATGACATTTCCCTCTCAGCTCCTTTTCATAGTTTAAGAGCAAATAGATCACACACACCTAGCAAAAGCATCTAAAAAACTGATCCGCCTCCTCCATAACCCCTCTAGCTGTCCATTCCATCTCCAAGAAAGGTGTGTTTTATGCACTTGTAAGCATAAAAATGGTGGGTCCATTTGCTCTTAACTGAAGAAAGCACATATTAATGTCTTCTTTGCCCATAGGACCCCTTTAGCTTTTGAACTGGGTAGTGTTATGGGTATTATTAGACCTCTGGATGTTATGGAGTTTGTACAAAATGTTTCAAAACTGGCCACAAAGCAGGGAATAGGTGACACTACCAAAATACCTAGAATTCATCTGAAAACTCCCTGCCACTACCACGCTGTTGTTTTCATGGTTCAGATGGACTTTGGAAACTGTTTGCAGTACATGTGAGCTCCCCATACCCAGGTGACTGCTATTGACTATCACTGGCTTAACCTGTGATGATCTTATACCACTTCAGTGCATCGGCCATTGACTACCTACTTCTGTCCCTAAGGCATTGTTGGGACTTCAATGCTGCAAGCCATTCTCACAAGTCCCGGCAGGACCACCGGGTTAGTGGCAATGGATTTCAAGTGATGATTTACAAGGTAAAGTAATAATGTGGAGTATTCCCTCCTCTGTGTCCATTTCTTAAAACCCTGTATAACGTAAAATGTACCTATAACTTCTGCCCAGAAAATCATCACTGCAGGCAACTTGAAGACTGATGGCATTATCTGAGTGGTGCAATGAGAATGATGGGTGATTTATGAGCCAAGTAATCATTTTTGCTTATTCTTTTAAAACTATAGTTATAACTTATATACAGAACATCGGTCAGGCACATACAATTCAATAACAATAAACAAATGCATGAGTAAAAAACATGGTAACTCTAGCTTCAGACATTCGTGATGACAACATACTTCTGGATCTTTAGCAAATTTAGAAGCTAAAACTGGGTAACTATACAACCTTCAAGATTACTTTTACTACTATGACTCAACCTTATTATCCGAAATGACAGTGTCACTTTGCTTGATAATTCGGGCTTAAAGTCGAGATATTAAACAAGATAAATCTTTCTTTGTACCCATTACTGTGCTTTATAAAAAAGACAAGTATGACATTTCCCTCTCAGCTCCTTTTCATAGTTTAAGAGCAAATAGATCACACACACCTACCAAAAGCATCTAAAAAACTGATCAGCCTCCTCCATAACCCCTCTAGCTGTCCATTCCATCTCCAAGAAAGGTGTGTTTTATGCACTTGTAAGCATAAAAATGGTGGGTCCATTTGCTCTTAACTGAAGAAAGCACATATTAATGTCTTCTTTGCCCATAAGACCCCTTTAGCTTTTGAACTGGGTAGTGTTATGGGTAATTTTAGACCTCTGGATGTTATGGAGTTTGTACAAAATGTTTCAAAACTGGCCACAAAGCAGGGAATAGGTCACACTACCAAATTACCTAGAATTAATCTGAAAATTCCCTGCCACTACCACGCTGTTGTTTTCATGGTTCAGATGGACTTTGGAAACTGTTTGCAGTACATGTGAGCTCCCCATACCCAGGTGACTGCTATTGACCATCACTGGCTTAACCTGTGATGATCTTATACCACTTCAGTGCATCGGCCATTGACTACCTACATCTGTCCCTAAGGCATTGTTGGGACTTCAATGCTGCAAGCCATTCTCACAAGTCCCGGCAGGACCACCGGGTTAGTGGCAATGGATTTCAAGTGATGATTTACAAGGTAAAGTAATAATGTGGAGTATTCCCTCCTCTGTGTCCATTTCTTAAAACCCTGTACAACGTAAAATGTACCTATAACTTCTGCCCAGAAAATCATCACTGCAGGCAACTTGAAGACTGATGGCATTATCTGAGTGGTGCAATGAGAATGATGGGTGATTTATGAGCCAAGTAATCATTTTTGCTTATTCTTTTAAAACTATAGTTATAACTTATATACAGAACATCGGTCAGGCACATACAATTCAATAACAATAAACAAATGCATGAGTAAAAAACATGGTAACTCTAGCTTCAGACATTCGTGATGACAACATACTTCTGGATCTTTAGCAAATTTAGAAGCTAAAACTGGGTAACTATACAACCTTCAAGATTACTTTTACTACTATGACTCAACCTTATTATCCGAAATGACAGTGTCACTTTGCTTGATAATTCAGTCTTAAAGTCGAGATATTAAAAAATTTAAATCTTTCTTTGTACCCATTACTGTGGTTTATAAAAAAGACAAGTATGACATTTCCCTCTCAGCTCCTTTTCATAGTTTAAGAGCAAATAGATCACACACACCTAGCAAAAGCATCTAAAAAACTGATCCGCCTCCTCCATAACCCCTCTAGCTGTCCATTCCATCTCCAAGAAAGGTGTGTTTTATGCACTTGTAAGCATAAAAATGGTGGGTCCATTTGCTCTTAACTGAAGAAAGCACATATTAATGTCTTCTTTGCCCATAGGACCCCTTTAGCTTTTGAACTGGGTAGTGTTATGGGTAATTTTAGACCTCTGGATGTTATGGAGTTTGTACAAAATGTTTGAAAACTGGCCACAAAGCAGGGAATATGCCACACTACCAAAATACCTAGAATTCATCTGAAAACTCCCTGCCACTACCAGGCTGTTGTTTTCATGGTTCAGATGGACTTTGGAAACTGTTTGCAGTACATGTGAGCTCCCCATACCCAGGTGACTGCTATTGACCATCACTGGCTTAACCTGTGATGATCTTATACCACTTCAGTGCATCGGCCATTGACTACCTACATCTGTCCCCAAGGCATTGTTGGGACTTCAATGCTGCAAGCCATTCTCACAAGTCCCGGCAGGACCACCGGGTTAGTGGCAATGGATTTCAAGTGATGATTTACAAGGTAAAGTAATAATGTGGAGTATTCCCTCCTCTGTGTCCATTTCTTAATACCCTGTACAACGTAAAATGTACCTAGAACGTCTACCCAGAAAATCATCACTGCAGGCAACTTGAAGACTGATGGCATTATCTGAGTGGTGCAATGAGAATGATGGGTGATTTATGAGCAAAGTAATCATTTTCCTTATTCTCTTAAAACTATAGTTATAACTTATATACAGTACATCGGTCAGGCACTTACAATTCGATAACAATAAACAAATGCATGAGTAAAAAACATGGTAACTCTAGCTTCAGACATTCGTGATGACAACATACTTCTGGATCTTTAGCAAATTTAGAAGCTAAAACTGGGTAACTATACAACCTTCAAGATTACTTTTACTACTATGACTCAACCTTATTATCCGAAATGACAGTGTCACTTTGCTTGATAATTCGGTCTTAAAGTCAAGACATTAAACAAGATAAATCTTTCTTTGTACCCATTACTGTGCTTTATAAAAAAGACAAGTATGACATTTCCCTCTCAGCTCCTTTTCATAGTTTAAGAGCAAATAGATCACACACACCTAGCAAAAGCATCTAAAAAACTGATCAGCCTCCTCCATAACCCCTCTAGCTGTCCATTCCATCTCCAAGAAAGGTGTGTTTTATGCACTTGTAAGCATAAAAATGGTGGGTCCATTTGCTCTTAACTGAAGAAAGCACATATTAATGTCTTCTTTGCCCATAGGACCCCTTTAGCTTTTGAACTGGGTAGTGTTATGGGTAATTTTAGACCTCTGGATGTTATGGAGTTTGTACAAAATGTTTCAAAACTGGCCGCAAAGCAGGGAATATGTCACACTACCAAAATACCTAGAATTCATCTGAAAACTCCCTGCCACTACCAGGCTGTTGTTTTCATGGTTAGGATGGACTTTGGAAACTGTTTGCAGTACATGTGAGCTCCCCATACCCAGGTGACTGCTATTGACCATCACTGGCTTAACCTGTGATGATCTTATACCACTTCAGTGCATCGGCCATTGACTACCTACATCTGTCCCCAAGGCATTGTTGGGACTTCAATGCTGCAAGCCATTCTCACAAGTCCCGGCAGGACCACCGGGTTAGTGGCAATGGATTTCAAGTGATGATTTACAAGGTAAAGTAATAATGTGGAGTATTCCCTCCTCTGTGTCCATTTATTAAAACCCTGTACAACGTAAAATGTACCTATAACTTCTGCCCAGAAAATCATCACTGCAGGCAACTTGAAGACTGATGGCATTATCTGAGTGGTGCAATGAGAATGATGGGTGATTTATGAGCAAAGTAATCCTTTTCCTTATTCTCTTAAAACTATAGTTATAACTTATATACAGTACATCGGTCAGGCACATACAATTCAATAACAATAAACAAATGCATGAGTAAAAAACATGGTAACTCTAGCTTCAGACATTCGTGATGACAACATACTTCTGGATCTTTAGCAAATTTAGAAGCTAAAACTGGGTAATTATACAACCTTCAAGATTACTTTTACTACTATGACTCAACCTTATTATCCGAAATGACAGTGTCACTTTGCTTGATAATTCGGTCTTAAAGTCGAGATATTAAAAAATTTAAATCTTTCTTTGTACCCATTACTGTGGTTTATAAAAAAGACAAGTATGACATTTCCCTCTCAGCTCCTTTTCATAGTTTAAGAGCAAATAGATCACACACACCTAGAAAAAGCATCTAAAAAACTGATCAGCCTCCTCCATAACCCCTCTAGCTGTCCATTCCATCTCCAAGAAAGGTGTGTTTTATGCACTTGTAAGCATAAAAATGGTGGGTCCATTTGCTCTTAACTGAAGAAAGCACATATTAATGTCTTCTTTGCCCATATGACCACTTTAGCTTTTGAACTGGGTAGTGTTATGGGTATTATTAGACCTCTGGATGTTATGGAGTTTGTACAAAATGTTTCAAAACTGGCCACAAAGCAGGGAATAGGTCACACTACCAAAATACCTAGAATTCATCTGAAAACTCCCTGCCACTACCACGCTGTTGTTTTCATGGTTCAGATGGACTTTGGAAACTGTTTGCAGTACATGTGAGCTCCCCATACCCAGGTGACTGCTATTGACCATCACTGGCTTAACCTGTGATGATCTTATACCACTTCAGTGCATCGGCCATTGACTACCTACATCTGTCCCTAAGGCATTGTTGGGACTTCAATGCTGCAAGCCATTCTCACAAGTCCCGGCAGGACCACCGGGTTAGTGGCAATGGATTTCAAGTGATGATTTACAAGGTAAAGCAATAATGTGGAGTATTCCCTCCTCTGTGTCCATTTCTTAAAACCCTGTATAACGTAAAATGTACCTATAACTTCTGCCCAGAAAATCATCACTGCAGGCAACTTGAAGACTGATGGCATTATCTGAGTGGTGCAATGAGAATGATGGGTGATTTATGAGCCAAGTAATCATTTTTGCTTATTCTTTTAAAACTATAGTTATAACTTATATACAGAACATCGGTCAGGCACATACAATTCAATAACAATAAACAAATGCATGAGTAAAAAACATGGTAACTCTAGCTTCAGACATTCGTGATGACAACATACTTCTGGATCTTTAGCAAATTTAGAAGCTAAAACTGGGTAACTATACAACCTTCAAGATTACTTTTACTACTATGACTCAACCTTATTATCCGAAATGACAGTGTCACTTTGCTTGATAATTCGGTCTTAAAGTCGAGATATTAAACAAGATAAATCTTTCTTTGTACCCATTACTGTGCTTTATAAAAAAGACAAGTATGACATTTCCCTCTCAGCTCCTTTTCATAGTTTAAGAGCAAATAGATCACACACACCTAGCAAAAGCATCTAAAAAACTGATCAGCCTCCTCCATAACCCCTCTAGCTGTCCATTGCATCTCCAGGAAAGGTGTGTTTTATGCACTTGTAAGCATAAAAATGGTGGGTCCATTTGCTGTTAACTGAAGAAAGCACATATTAATGTCTTCTTTGCCCATAGGACCCCTTTAGCTTTTGAACTGGGTAGTGTTATGGGTATTTTTAGACCTCTGGATGTTATGGAGTTTGTACAAAATGTTTCAAAACTGGCCACAAAGCAGGGAATAGGTCACACTACCAAAATACCTAGAATTCATCTGAAAACTCCCTGCCACTACCACGCTGTTGTTTTCATGGTTCAGATGGACTTTGGAAACTGTTTGCAGTACATGTGAGCTCCCCATACCCAGGTGACTGCTATTGACCATCACTGGCTTAACCTGTGATGATCTTATACCACTTCAGTGCATCGGCCATTGACTACCTACATCTGTCCCCAAGGCATTGTTGGGACTTCAATGCTGCAAGCCATTCTCACAAGTCCCGGCAGGACCACCGGGTTAGTGGCAATGGATTTCAAGTGATGATTTACAAGGTAAAGTAATAATGTGGAGTATTCCCTCCTCTGTGTCCATTTCTTAAAACCCTGTACAACGTAAAATGTACCTATAACTTCTGCCCAGAAAATCATCACTGCAGGCAACTTGAAGACTGATGGCATTATCTGAGTGGTGCAATGAGAATGATGGGTGATTTATGAGCCAAGCAATCATTTTTGCTTATTCTTTTAAAACTATAGTTATAACTTATATACAGAACATCGGTCAGGCACATACAATTCAATAACAATAAACAAATGCATGAGTAAAAAACATGGTAACTCTAGCTTCAGACATTCGTGATGACAACATACTTCTGGATCTTTAGCAAATTTAGAAGCTAAAACTGGGTAACTATACAACCTTCAAGATTACTTTTACTACTATGACTCAACCTTATTATCCGAAATGACAGTGTCACTTTGCTTGATAATTCGGTCTTAAAGTCGAGATATTAAAAAATTTAAATCTTTCTTTGTACCCATTACTGTGGTTTATAAAAAAGACAAGTATGACATTTCCCTCTCAGCTCCTTTTCATAGTTTAAGAGCAAATAGATCACACACACCTAGCAAAAGCATCTAAAAAACTGATCAGCCTCCTCCATAACCCCTCTAGCTGTCCATTCCATCTCCAAGAAAGGTGTGTTTTATGCACTTGTAAGCATAAAAATGGTGGGTCCATTTGCTCTTAACTGAAGAAAGCACATATTAATGTCTTCTTTGCCCATAGGACCCCTTTAGCTTTTGAACTGGGTAGTGTTATGGGTAATTTTAGACCTCTGGATGTTATGGAGTTTGTACAAAATGTTTCAAAACTGGCCACAAAGCAGGGAATATGTCACACTACCAAAATACCTAGAATTCATCTGAAAACTCCCTGCCACTACCAGGCTGTTGTTTTCATGGTTCAGATGGACATTGGAAACTGTTTGCAGTACATGTGAGCTCCCCATACCCAGGTGACTGCTATTGACCATCACTGGCTTAACCTGTGATGATCTTATACCACTTCAGTGCATCGGCCATTGACTACCTACATCTGTCCCCAAGGCATTGTTGGGACTTCAATGCTGCAAGCCATTCTCACAAGTCCCGGCAGGACCACCGGGTTAGTGGCAATGGATTTCAAGTGATGATTTACAAGGTAAAGTAATAATGTGGAGTATTCCCTCCTCTGTGTCCATTTCTTAAAACCCTGTACAACGTAAAATGTACCTATAACTTCTGCCCAGAAAATCATCACTGCAGGCAACTTGAAGACTGATGGCATTATCTGAGTGGTGCAATGAGAATGATGGGTGATTTATGAGCAAAGTAATCCTTTTCCTTTTTCTCTTAAAACTATAGTTATAACTTATATACAGTACATCGGTCAGGCACATACAATTCAATAACAATAAACAAATGCATGAGTAAAAAACATGGTAACTCTAGCTTCAGACATTCGTGATGACAACATACTTCTGGATCTTTAGCAAATTTAGAAGCTAAAACTGGGTAACTATACAACCTTCAAGATTACTTTTACTACTATGACTCAACCTTATTATCCGAAATGACAGTGTCACTTTGCTTGATAATTCGGTCTTAAAGTCGAGATATTAAAAAATTTAAATCTTTCTTTGTACCCATTACTGTGGTTTATAAAAAAGACAAGTATGACATTTCCCTCTCAGCTCCTTTTCATAGTTTAAGAGCAAATAGATCACACACACCTAGCAAAAGCATCTAAAAAACTGATCAGCCTCCTCCATAACCCCTCTAGCTGTCCATTCCATCTCCAAGAAAGGTGTGTTTTATGCACTTGTAAGCATAAAAATGGTGGGTCCATTTGCTCTTAACTGAAGAAAGCACATATTAATGTCTTCTTTGCCCATAGGACCCCTTTAGCTTTTGAACTGGGTAGTGTTATGGGTAATTTTAGACCTCTGGATGTTATGGAGTTTGTACAAAATGTTTCAAAACTGGCCACAAAGCAGGGAATATGCCACACTACCAAAATACCTAGAATTCATATGAAAACTCCCTGCTACTACCAGGCTGTTGTTTTCATGGTTCAGATGGACTTTGGAAACTGTTTGCAGTACATGTGAGCTCCCCATACCCAGGTGACTGCTATTGACCATCACTGGCTTAACCTGTGATGATCTTATACCACTTCAGTGCATCGGCCATTGACTACCTACATCTGTCCCCAAGGCATTGTTGGGACTTCAATGCTGCAAGCCATTCTCACAAGTCCCGGCAGGACCACCGGGTTAGTGGCAATGGATTTCAAGTGATGATTTACAAGGTAAAGTAATAATGTGGAGTATTCCCTCCTCTGTGTCCATTTCTTAAAACCCTGTACAACGTAAAATGTACCTATAACTTCTGCCCAGAAAATCATCACTGCAGGCAACTTGAAGACTGATGGCATTATCTGAGTGGTGCAATGAGAATGATGGGTGATTTATGAGGCAAGCAATCATTTTTGCTTATTCTTTTAAAACTATAGTTATAACTTATATACAGAACATCGGTCAGGCACATACAATTCAATAACAATAAACAAATGCATGAGTAAAAAACATGGTAACTCTAGCTTCAGACATTCGTGATGACAACATACTTCTGGATCTTTAGCAAATTTAGAAGCTAAAACTGGGTAACTATACAACCTTCAAGATTACTTTTACTACTATGACTCAACCTTATTATCCGAAATGACAGTGTCACTTTGCTTGATAATTTGGTCTTAAAGTCGAGATATTAAAAAATTTAAATCTTTCTTTGTACCCATTACTGTGGTTTATAAAAAAGACAAGTATGACATTTCCCTCTCAGCCCCTTTTCATAGTTTAAGAGCAAATAGATCACACACACCTAGCAAAAGCATCTAAAAAACTGATCAGCCTCCTCCATAACCCCTCTAGCTGTCCATTCCATCTCCAAGAAAGGTGTGTTTTATGCACTTGTAAGCATAAAAATGGTGGGTCCATTTGCTCTTAACTGAAGAAAGCACATATTAATGTCTTCTTTGCCCATAGGACCCCTTTAGCTTTTGAACTGGGTAGTGTTATGGGTAATTTTAGACCTCTGGATGTTATGGAGTTTGTACAAAATGTTTCAAAACTGGCCGCAAAGCAGGGAATATGTCACACTACCAAAATACCCAGAATTCATCTGAAAACTCCCTGCCACTACCAGGCTGTTGTTTTCATGGTTCAGATGGACTTTGGAAACTGTTTGCAGTACATGTGAGCTCCCCATACCCAGGTGACTGCTATTGACCATCACTGGCTTAACCTGTGATGATCTTATACCACTTCAGTGCATCGGCCATTGACTACCTACATCTGTCCCCAAGGCATTGTTGGGACTTCAATGCTGCAAGCCATTCTCACAAGTCCCGGCAGGACCACCGGGTTAGTGGCAATGGATTTCAAGTGATGATTTACAAGGTAAAGTAATAATGTGGAGTATTCCCTCCTCTGTGTCCATTTATTAAAACCCTGTACAACGTAAAATGTACCTATAACTTCTGCCCAGAAAATCATCACTGCAGGCAACTTGAAGACTGATGGCATTATCTGAGTGGTGCAATGAGAATGATGGGTGATTTATGATCCAAGCAATCATTTTTGCTTATTCTTTTAAAACTATAGTTATAACTTATATACAGAACATCGGTCAGGCACATACAATTCAATAACAATAAACAAATGCATGAGTAAAAAAACATGGTAACTCTAGCTTCAGACATTCGTGATGACAACATACTTCTGGATCTTTAGCAAATTTAGAAGCTAAAACTGGGTAACTATACAACCTTCAAGATTACTTTTACTACTATGACTCAACCTTATTATCCGAAATGACAGTGTCACTTTGCTTGATAATTCGGTTTTAAAGTCGAGATATTAAAAAATTTAAATCTTTCTTTGTACCCATTACTGTGGTTTATAAAAAAGACAAGTATGACATTTCCCTCTCAGCTCCTTTTCATAGTTTAAGATCAAATAGATCACACACACCTAGCAAAAGCATCTAAAAAACTGATCAGCCTCCTCCATAACCCCTCTAGCTGTCCATTCCATCTCCAAGAAAGGTGTGTTTTATGCACTTGTAAGCATAAAAATGGTGGATCCATTTGCTCTTAACTGAAGAAAGCACATATTAATGTCTTCTTTGCCAATAGGACCCCTTTAGCTTTTGAACTGGGTAGTGTTATGGGTAATTTTAGACGTCTGGATGTTATGGAGTTTGTACAAAATGTTTCAAAACTGGCCACAAAGCAGGGAATATGCCACACTACCAAAATACCTAGAATTCATCTGAAAACTCCCTGCCACTACCAGGCTGTTGTTTTCATGGTTCAGATGGACTTTGGAAACTGTTTGCAGTACATGTGAGCTCCCCATACCCAGGTGACTGCTATTGACCATCACTGGCTTAACCTGTGATGATCTTATACCACTTCAGTGCATCGGCCATTGACTACCTACATCTGTCCCCAAGGCATTGTTGGGACTTCAATGCTGCAAGCCATTCTCACAACTCCCGGCAGGACCACCGGGTTAGTGGCAATGGATTTCAAGTGATGATTTACAAGGTACAGTAATAATGTGGAGTATTCCCTCCTCTGTGTCCATTTCTTAAAACCCTGTACAACGTAAAATGTACCTATAACGTCTACCCAGAAAATCATCACTGCAGGCAACTTGAAGACTGATGGCATTATCTGAGTGGTGCAATGAGAATGATGGGTGATTTATGAGCAAAGTAATCCTTTTCCTTATTCTCTTAAAACTATAGTTATAACTTATATACAGTACATCGGTCAGGCACATACAATTCAATAACAATAAACAAATGCATGAGTAAAAAACATGGTAACTCTAGCTTCAGACATTCGTGATGACAACATACTTCTGGATCTTTAGCAAATTTAGAAGCTAAAACTGGGTAACTATACAACCTTCAAGATTACTTTTACTACTATGACTCACCCTTATTATCCGAAATGACAGTGTCACTTTGCTTGATAATTCGGTCTTAAAGTCGAGATATTAAAAAATTTAAATCTTTCTTTGTACCCATTACTGTGGTTTATAAAAAAGACAAGTATGACATTTCCCTCTCAGCTCCTTTTCATAGTTTAAGAGAAAATAGATCACACACACCTAGCAAAAGCATCTAAAAAACTGATCAGCCTTCTCCATAACCCCTCTAGCTGCCCATTCCATCTCCAAGAAAGGTGTGTTTTATGCACTTGTAAGCATAAAAATGGTGGGTCCATTTGCTCTTAACTGAAGAAAGCACATATTAATGTCTTCTTTGCCCATAGGACCCCTTTAGCTTTTGAACTGGGTAGTGTTATGGGTAATTTTAGACCTCTGGATGTTATGGAGTTTGTACAAAAAGGTTTCAAAACTGGCCGCAAAGCAGGGAATAGGTCACACTACCAAAATACCTAGAATTCATCTGAAAACTCCCTGCCACTACCAGGCTGTTGTTTTCATGGTTCAGATGGACTTTGGAAACTGTTTGCAGTACATGTGAGCTCCCCATACCCAGGTGACTGCTATTGACCATCATTGGCTTAACCTGTGATGATCTTATACCACTTCAGTGCATCGGCCATTGACTACCTACATCTGTCCCCAAGGCATTGTTGGGACTTCAATGCTGCAAGCCATTCTCACAAGTCCCGGCAGGACCACCGGGTTAGTGGCAATGGATTTCAAGTGATGATTTACAAGGTAAAGTAATAATGTGGAGTATTCCCTCCTCTGTGTCCATTTCTTAAAACCCTGTACAACGTAAAATGTACCTATAACTTCTGCCCAGAAAATCATCACTGCAGGCAACTTGAAGACTGATGGCATTATCTGAGTGGTGCAATGAGAATGATGGGTGATTTATGAGCCAAGCAATCATTTTTGCTTATTCTTTTGAAACTATAGTTATAACTTATATACAGAACATCGGTCAGGCACATACAATTCAATAACAATAAACAAATGCATGAGTAAAAAACATGGTAACTCTAGCTTCAGACATTCGTGATGACAACATACTTCTGGATCTTTAGCAAATTTAGAAGCTAAAACTGGGTAACTATACAACCTTCAAGATTACTTTTACTACTATGACTCAACCTTATTATCCGAAATGACAGTGTCACTTTGCTTGATAATTCGGTCTTAAAGTCGAGATATTAAACAAGATAAATCTTTCTTTGTACCCATTACTGTGCTTTATAAAAAAGACAAGTATGACATTTCCCTCTCAGCTCCTTTTCATAGTTTAAGAGCAAATAGATCACACACACCTAGCAAAAGCATCTAAAAAACTGATCAGCCTCCTCCATAACCCCTCTAGCTGTCCATTCCATCTCCAGGAAAGGTGTGTTTTATGCACTTGTAAGCATAAAAATGGTGGGTCCATTTGCTGTTAACTGAAGAAAGCACATATTAATGTCTTCTTTGCCCATAGGACCCCTTTAGCTTTTGAACTGGGTAGTGTTATGGGTAATTTTAGACCTCTGGATGTTATGGAGTTTGTACAAAATGTTTCAAAACTGGCCGCAAAGCAGGGAATAGGTCACACTACCAAAATACCTAGAATTCATCTGAAAACTCCCTGCCACTACCAGGCTGTTGTTTTCATGGTTCAGATGGACTTTGGAAACTGTTTGCAGTACATGTGAGCTCCCCATACCCAGGTGACTGCTATTGACCATCATTGGCTTAACCTGTGATGATCTTATACCACTTCAGTGCATCGGCCATTGACTACCTACATCTGTCCCCAAGGCATTGTTGGGACTTCAATGCTGCAAGCCATTCTCACAAGTCCCGGCAGGACCACCGGGTTAGTGGCAATGGATTTCAAGTGATGATTTACAAGGTAAAGTAATAATGTGGAGTATTCCCTCCTCTGTGTCCATTTCTTAAAACCCTGTACAACGTAAAATGTACCTATAACTTCTGCCCAGAAAATCATCACTGCAGGCAACTTGAAGACTGATGGCATTATCTGAGTGGTGCAATGAGAATGATGGGTGATTTATGAGCCAAGCAATCATTTTTGCTTATTCTTTTGAAACTATAGTTATAACTTATATACAGAACATCGGTCAGGCACATACAATTCAATAACAATAAACAAATGCATGAGTAAAAAACATGGTAACTCTAGCTTCAGACATTCGTGATGACAACATACTTCTGGATCTTTAGCAAATTTAGAAGCTAAAACTGGGTAACTATACAACCTTCAAGATTACTTTTACTACTATGACTCAACCTTATTATCCGAAATGACAGTGTCACTTTGCTTGATAATTCGGTCTTAAAGTCGAGATATTAAACAAGATAAATCTTTCTTTGTACCCATTACTGTGCTTTATAAAAAAGACAAGTATGACATTTCCCTCTCAGCTCCTTTTCATAGTTTAAGAGCAAATAGATCACACACACCTAGCAAAAGCATCTAAAAAACTGATCAGCCTCCTCCATAACCCCTCTAGCTGTCCATTCCATCTCCAGGAAAGGTGTGTTTTATGCACTTGTAAGCATAAAAATGGTGGCTCCATTTGCTGTTAACTGAAGAAAGCACATATTAATGTCTTCTTTGCCCATAGGACCCCTTTAGCTTTTGAACTAGGTAGTGTTATGGGTATTTTTAGACCTCTGGATGTTATGGAGTTTGTACAAAATGTTTCAAAACTGGCCACAAAGCAGGGAATAGGTCACACTACCAAAATACCTAGAATTCATCTGAAAACTCCCTGCCACTACCACGCTGTTGTTTTCATGGTTCAGATGGACTTTGGAAACTGTTTGCAGTACATGTGAGCTCCCCATACCCAGGTGACTGCTATTGACCATCACTGGCTTAACCTGTGATGATCTTATACCACTTCAGTGCATCGGCCATTGACTACCTACATCTGTCCCCAAGGCATTGTTGGGACTTCAATGCTGCAAGCCATTCTCACAAGTCCCGGCAGGACCACCGGGTTAGTGGCAATGGATTTCAAGTGATGATTTACAAGGTAAAGTAATAATGTGGAGTATTCCCTCCTCTGTGTCCATTTCTTAAAACCCTGTACAAAGTAAAATGTACCTATAACTTCTGCCCAGAAAATCATCACTGCAGGCAACTTGAAGACTGATGGCATTATCTGAGTGGTGCAATGAGAATGATGGGTGATTTATGAGCAAAGTAATCCTTTTCCTTATTCTCTTAAAACTATAGTTATAACTTATATACAGTACATCGGTCAGGCACATACAATTCAATAACAATAAACAAATGCATGAGTAAAAAACATGGTAACTCTAGCTTCAGACATTCGTGATGACAACATACTTCTGGATCTTTAGCAAATTTAGAAGCTAAAACTGGGTAACTATACAACCTTCAAGATTACTTTTACTACTATGACTCAACCTTATTATCCGCAATGACAGTGTCACTTTGCTTGATAATTCGGTCTTAAAGTCGAGATATTAAAAAATTTAAATCTTTCTTTGTACCCATTACTGTGGTTTATAAAAAAGACAAGTATGACATTTCCCTCTCAGCTCCTTTTCATAGTTTAAGAGCAAATAGATCACACACACCTAGCAAAAGCATCTAAAAAACTGATCAGCCTCCTCCATAACCCCTCTAGCTGTCCATTCCATCTCCAAGAAAGGTGTGTTTTATGCACTTGTAAGCATAAAAAAGGTGGGTCCATTTGCTCTTAACTGAAGAAAGCACATATTAATGTCTTCTTTGCCCATAGGACCCCTTTAGCTTTTGAACTGGGTAGTGTTATGGGTAATTTTAGACCTCTGGATGTTATGGAGTTTGTACAAAATGTTTCAAAACTGGCCACAAAGCAGGGAATATGCCACACTACCAAAATACCTAGAATTCATATGAAAAATCCCTGCCACTACCAGGCTGTTGTTTTCATGGTTCAGATGGACTTTGGAAACTGTTTGCAGTACATGTGAGCACCCCATACCCAGGTGACTGCTATTGACCATCACTGGCTTAACCTGTGATGATCTTATACCACTTCAGTGCATCGGCCATTGACTACCTACATCTGTCCCCAAGGCATTGTTGGGACTTCAATGCTGCAAGCCATTCTCAAAAGTCCCGGCAGGACCACCGGGTTAGTGGCAATGGATTTCAAGTGATGATTTACAAGGTAAAGTAATAATGTGGAGTATTCCCTCCTCTGTGTCCATTTCTTAAAACCCTGTACAACGTAAAATGTACCTATAACTTCTGCCCAGAAAATCATCACTGCAGGCAACTTGAAGACTGATGGCATTATCTGAGTGGTGCAATGAGAATGATGGGTGATTTATGAGGCAAGCAATCATTTTTGCTTATTCTTTTAAAACTATAGTTATAACTTATATACAGAACATCGGTCAGGCACATACAATTCAATAACAATAAACAAATGCATGAGTAAAAAACATGGTAACTCTAGCTTCAGACATTCGTGATGACAACATACTTCTGGATCTTTAGCAAATTTAGAAGCTAAAACTGGGTAACTATACAACCTTCAAGATTACTTTTACTACTATGACTCAACCTTATTATCCGAAATGACAGTGTCACTTTGCTTGATAATTAGGTCTTAAAGTCGAGATATTAAAAAATTTAAATCTTTCTTTGTACCCATTACTGTGGTTTATAAAAAAGACAAGTATGACATTTCCCTCTCAGCTCCTTTTCATAGTTTAAGAGCAAATAGATCACACACACCTAGCAAAAGCATCTAAAAAACTGATCAGCCTCCTCCATAACCCCTCTAGCTGTCCATTCCATCTCCAAGAAAGGTGTGTTTTATGCACTTGTAAGCATAAAAATGGTGGGTCCATTTGCTCTTAACTGAAGAAAGCACATATTAATGTCTTCTTTGCCCATAGGACCCCTTTAGCTTTTGAACTGGGTAGTGTTATGGGTAATTTTAGACCTCTGGATGTTATGGAGTTTGTACAAAATGTTTCAAAACTGGCCGCAAAGCAGGGAATATGTCACACTACCAAAATACCTAGAATTCATCTGAAAACTCCCTGCCACTACCACGCTGTTGTTTTCATGGTTCAGATGGACTTTGGAAACTGTTTGCAGTACATGTGAGCTCCCCATACCCAGGTGACTGCTATTGACCATCACTGGCTTAACCTGTGATGATCTTATACCACTTCAGCGCATCGGCCATTGACTACCTACATCTGTCCCCAAGGCATTGTTGGGACTTCAATGCTGCAAGCCATTCTCACAAGTCCCGGCAGGACCACCGGGTTAGTGGCAATGGATTTCAAGTGATGATTTACAAGGTAAAGTAATAATGTGGAGTATTCCCTCCTCTGTGTCCATTTCTTAAAACCCTGTACAACGTAAAATGTACCTATAACTTCTGCCCAGAAAATCATCACTGCAGGCAACTTGAAGACTGATGGCATTATCTGAGTGGTGCAATGAGAATGATGGGTGATTTATGAGCCAAGCAATCATTTTTGCTTATTCTTTTAAAACTATAGTTATAACTTATATACAGAACATCGGTCAGGCACATACAATTCAATAACAATAAACACATGCATGAGTAAAAAACATGGTAACTCTAGCTTCAGACATTCGTGATGACAACATACTTCTGGATCTTTAGCAAATTTAGAAGCTAAAACTGGGTAACTATACAACCTTCAAGATTACTTTTACTACTATGACTCAACCTTATTATCCGAAATGACAGTGTCACTTTGCTTGATAATTCGGTCTTAAAGTCGAGATATTAAAAAATTTAAATCTTTCTTTGTACCCATTACTGTGGTTTATAAAAAAGACAAGTATGACATTTCCCTCTCAGCTCCTTTTCATAGTTTAAGAGCAAATAGATCACACACACCTAGCAAAAGCATATCAAAAACTGATCAGCCTCCTCCATAACCCCTCTAGCTGTCCATTCCATCTCCAGGAAAAGTGTGTTTTATGCACTTGTAAGCATAAAAATGGTGGGTCCATTTGCTGTTAACTGAAGAAAGCACATATTAATGTCTTCTTTGCCCATAGGACCCCTTTAGCTTTTGAACTAGGTAGTGTTATGGGTATTTTTAGACCTCTGGATGTTATGGAGTTTGTACAAAATGTTTCAAAACTGGCCACAAAGCAGGGAATTGGTCACACTACCAAAATACCTAGAATTCATCTGAAAACTCCCTGCCACTACCACGCTGTTGTTTTCATGGTTCAGATGGACTTTGGAAACTGTTTGCAGTACATGTGAGCGCCCCATACCCAGGTGACTGCTATTGACCATCACTGGCTTAACCTGTGATGATGTTATACCACTTCAGTGCATCGGCCATTGACTACCTACATCTGTCCCCAAGGCATTGTTGAGACTTCAATGCTGCAAGCCATTCTCACAAGTCCCGGCAGGACCACCGGGTTAGTGGCAATGGATTTCAAGTGATGATTTACAAGGTAAAGTAATAATGTGGAGTATTCCCTCCTCTGTGTCCATTTCTTAAAACCCTGTACAACGTAAAATGTACCTATAACTTCTGCCCAGAAAATCATCACTGCAGGCAACTTGAAGACTGATGGCATTATCTGAGTGGTGCAATGAGAATGATGGGTGATTTATGAGCCAAGCAATCATTTTTGCTTATTCTTTTAAAACTATAGTTATAACTTATATACAGAACATCGGTCAGGCACATACAATTCAATAACAATAAACAAATGCATGAGTAAAAAACATGGTAACTCTAGCTTCAGACATTCGTGATGACAACATACTTCTGGATCTTTAGCAAACTTAGAAGCTAAAACTGGGTAACTATACAACCTTCAAGATTACTTTTACTTCTATGACTCAACCTTATTATCCGAAATGACAGTATCACTTTGCTTGATAATTCGGTCTTAAAGTCGAGATATTAAACAAGATAAATCTTTCTTTGTACCCATTACTGTGCTTTATAAAAAAGACAAGTATGACATTTCCCTCTCAGCTCCTTTTCATAGTTTAAGAGCAAATAGATCACACACACCTAGCAAAAGCATCTAAAAAACTGATCAGCCTCCTCCATAACCCCTCTAGCTGTCCATTCCATCTCCAGGAAAGGTGTGTTTTATGCACTTGTAAGCATAAAAATGGTGGGTCCATTTGCTGTTAACTGAAGAAAGCACATATTAATGTCTTCTTTGCCCATAGGACCCCTTTAGCTTTTGAACTGGGTAGTGTTATGGGTATTTTTAGACCTCTGGATGTTATGGAGTTTGTACAAAATGTTTCAAAACTGGCCACAAAGCAGGGAATAGGTCACACTACCAAAATATCTAGAATTCATATGAAAACTCCCTGCCACTACCATGCTGTTGTTTTCATTGTTCAGATGGACTTTGGAAACTGTTTGCAGTATATGTCAGCTCCCCATACCCAGGTGACTGCTATTGACCATCACTGGCTTAACCTGTGATGATCTTATACCACTTCAGTGCATCGGCCATTGACTACCTACATCTGTCCCCAAGGCATTGTTGGGACTTCAATGCTGCAAGCCATTCTCACAAGTCCCGGCAGGACCACCGGGTTAGTGGCAATGGATTTCAAGTGATGATTTACAAGGTAAAGTAATAATGTGGAGTATTCCCTCCTCTGTGTCCATTTCTTAAAACCCTGTACAACGTAACATGTACCTATAACTTCTGCCCAGAAATTCATCACTGCAGGCAACTTGAAGACTGATGGCATTATCTGAGTGGTGCAATGAGAATGATGGGTGATTTATGAGCCAAGCAATCATTTTTGCTTATTCTTTTAAAACTATAGTTATAACTTATATACAAAACATCGGTCAGGCACATACAATTCAATAACAATAAACAAATGCATGAGAAAAAAACATGGTAACTCTAGCTTCAGACATTCGTGATGACAACATACTTCTGGATCTTTAGCAAATTTAGAAGCTAAAACTGGGTAACTATACAACCTTCAAGATTACTTTTACTATTATGACTCAACCTTATTATCCAAAATGACAGTGTCACTTTGCTTGATAATTCGGTCTTAAAGTCGAGATATTAAACAAGATAAATCTTTCTTTGTACCCATTACTGTGCTTTATAAAAAAGACAAGTATGACATTTCCCTCTCAGCTCTTTTTCATAGTTTAAGAGCAAATAGATCACACACACCTAGCAAAAGCATCTAAAAAACTGATCAGCCTCCTCCATAACCCCTCTAGCTGTCCATTCCATCTCCAAGAAAGGTGTGTTTTATGCACTTGTAAGCATAAAAATGGTGGGTCCATTTGCTCTTAACTGAAGAAAGCACATATTAATGTCTTCTTTGCCTATAGGACCCCTAGAGCTTTTGAACTGGGTAGTGTTATGGGTAATTTTAGACCTCTGGATGTTATGGAGTTTGTACAAAATGTTTCAAAACTGGCCACAAAGCAGGGAATATGCCACACTACCAAAATACCTAGAATTCATCTGAAAACTCCCTGCCACTACCAGGCTGTTGTTTTCATGGTTCATATGGACTTTGGAAACTGTTTGCAGTACATGTGAGCTCCCCATACCCAGGTGACTGCTATTGACCATCACTGGCTTAACCTGTGATGATCTTATACCACTTCAGTGCATCGGCCATTGACTACCTACATCTGTCCCCATGGCATTGTTGGGACTTCAATGCTGCAAGCCATTCTCACAAGTCCCAGCAGGACCACCGGGTTAGTGGCAATGGATTTCAAGTGATGATTTACAAGGTAAAGTAAAAATGTGGAGTATTCCCTCCTCTGTGTCCATTTCTTAAAACCCTGTACAACGTAAAATGTACCTATAACATCTACCCAGAAAATCACTGCAGGCAACTTGAAGACTGATGGCATTATCTGAGTGGTGCAATGAGAATGATGGGTGATTTATGAGCAAAGTAATCATTTTCCTTATTCTCTTAAAACTATAGTTATAACTTATATACAGTACATCGGTCAGGCACATACAATTCAATAACAATAAACAAATGCATGAGTAAAAAACATGGTAACTCTAGCTTCAGACATTCGTGATGACAACATACTTCTGGATCTTTAGCAAATTTAGAAGCTAAAACTGGGTAACTATACAACCTTCAAGATTACTTTTACTACTATGACTCAACCTTATTATCCAAAATGACAGTGTCACTTTGCTTGATAATTCGGTCTTAAAGTCGAGATATTAAACAAGATAAACCTTTCTTTGTACCCATTACTGTGCTTTATAAAAAAGACAAGTATGACATTTCCCTCTCAGCTCCTTTTCATAGTTTAAGAGCAAATAGATCACACACACCTAGCAAAAGCATCTAAAAAACTGATCAGCCTCCTCCATAACCCCTCTAGCTGTCCATTCCATCTCCAAGAAAGGTGTGTTTTATGCACTTGTAAGCATAAAAATGGTGGGTCCATTTGCTCTTAACTGAAGAAAGCACATATTAATGTCTTCTTTGCCCATAGGACCCCTTTAGCTTTTGAACTGGGTAGTGTTATGGGTAATTTTAGACCTCTGGATGTTATGGAGTTTGTACAAAATGTTTCAAAACTGGCCGCAAAGCAGGGAATATGTCACACTACCAAAATACCTAGAATTCATCTGAAAACTCCCTGCCACTACCAGCCTGTTGTTTTCATGGTTCAGATGGACTTTGATAACTGTTTGCAGTACATGTGAGCTCCCCATACCCAGGTGACTGCTATTGACCATCACTGGCTTAACCTGTGATGATCTTATACCACTTCAGTGCATCGGCCATTGACTACCTACATCTGTCCCCAAGGCATTGTTGGGACTTCAATGCTGCAAGCCATTCTCACAAGTCCCGTCAGGACCACTGGGTTAGTGGCAATGGATTTCAAGTGATGATTTACAAGGTAAAGTAATAATGTGGAGTATTCCCTCCTCTGTGTCCATTTCTTAAAACCCTGTACAACGTAAAATGTACCTATAACTTCTGCCCAGAAAATCATCACTGCAGGCAACTTGAAGTCTGATGGCATTATCTGAGTGGTGCAATGAGAATGATGGGTGATTTATGAGCCAAGCAATCAATTTTGCTTATTCTTTTAAAACTATAGTTATAACTTATATACAGAACATCGGTCAGGCACATACAATTCAATAACAATAAACAAATGCATGAGTAAAAAACATGGTAACTCTAGCTTCAGACATTCGTGATGACAACATACTTCTGGATCTTTAGCAAATTTAGAAGCTAAAACTGGGTAACTATACAACCTTCAAGATTACTTTTACTACTATGACTCAACCTTATTATCCGAAATGACAGTGTCACTTTGCTTGATAATTCGGTCTTAAAGTCGAGATATTAAACAAGATAAATCTTTCTTTGTACCCATTACTGTGCTTTATAAAAAAGACAAGTATGACATTTCCCTCTCAGCTCCTTTTCATAGTTTAAGAGCAAATAGATCACACACACCTAGCAAAAGCATCTAAAAAACTGATCAGCCTCCTCCATAACCCCTCTAGCTGTCCATTCCATCTCCAGGAAAGGTGTGTTTTATGCACTTGTAAGCATAAAAATGGTGGGTCCATTTGCTGTTAACTGAAGAAAGCACATATTAATGTCTTCTTTGCCCATAGGACCCCTTTAGCTTTTGAACTGGGTAGTGTTATGGGTATTTTTAGACCTCTGGATGTTATGGAGTTTGTACAAAATGTTTCAAAACTGGCCACAAAGCAGGGAATAGGTCACACTACCAAAATACCTAGAATTCATCTGAAAACTCCCTGCCACTACCATGCTGTTGTTTTCATGGTTCAGATGGACTTTGGTAACTGTTTGCAGTACATGTGAGCTCCCCATACCCAGGTGACTGCTATTGACCATCACTGGCTTAACCTGTGATGATCTTATACCACTTCAGTGCATCGGCCATTGACTACCTACATCTGTCCCCAAGGCATTGTTGGGACTTCAATGCTGCAAGCCATTCTCACAAGTCCCGGCAGGACCACCGGGTTAGTGGCAATGGATTTCAAGTGATGATTTACAAGGTAAAGTAATAATGTGGAGTATTCCCTCCTCTGTGTCCATTTCTTAAAACCCTGTACAACGTAAAATGTACCTATAACTTCTGCCCAGAAAATCATCACTGCAGGCAACTTGAAGACTGATGGCATTATCTGAGTGGTGCAATGAGAATGATGGGTGATTTATGAGCCAAGCAATCAATTTTGCTTATTCTTTTAAAACTATAGTTATAACTTATATACAGAACATCGGTCAGGCACATACAATTCAATAACAATAAACAAATGCATGAGTAAAAAACATGGTAACTCTAGCTTCAGACATTCGTGATGACAACATACTTCTGGATCTTTAGCAAATTTAGAAGCTAAAACTGGGTAACTATACAACCTTCAAGATTACTTTTACTACTATGACTCAACCTTATTATCCGAAATGACAGTGTCACTTTGCTTGATAATTCGGTCTTAAAGTCGAGATATTAAACAAGATAAATCTTTCTTTGTACCCATTACTGTGCTTTATAAAAAAGACAAGTATGACATTTCCCTCTCAGCTCCTTTTCATAGTTTAAGAGCAAATAGATCACACACACCTAGCAAAAGCATCTAAAAAACTGATCAGCCTCCTCCATAACCCCTCTAGCTGTCCATTCCATCTCCAGGAAAGGTGTGTTTTATGCACTTGTAAGCATAAAAATGGTGGGTCCATTTGCTGTTAACTGAAGAAAGCACATATTAATGTCTTCTTTGCCCATAGGACCCCTTTAGCTTTTGAACTGGGTAGTGTTATGGGTATTTTTAGACCTCTGGATGTTATGGAGTTTGTACAAAATGTTTCAAAACTGGCCACAAAGCAGGGAATAGGTCACACTACCAAAATACCTAGAATTCATCTGAAAACTCCCTGCCACTACCATGCTGTTGTTTTCATGGTTCAGATGGACTTTGGTAACTGTTTGCAGTACATGTGAGCTCCCCATACCCAGGTGACTGCTATTGACCATCACTGGCTTAACCTGTGATGATCTTATACCACTTCAGTGCATCGGCCATTGACTACCTACATCTGTCCCCAAGGCATTGTTGGGACTTCAATGCTGCAAGCCATTCTCACAAGTCCCGGCAGGACCACCGGGTTAGTGGCAATGGATTTCAAGTGATGATTTACAAGGTAAAGTAATAATGTGGAGTATTCCCTCCTCTGTGTCCATTTCTTAAAACCCTGTACAACGTAAAATGTACCTATAACTTCTGCCCAGAAAATCATCACTGCAGGCAACTTGAAGACTGATGGCATTATCTGAGTGGTGCAATGAGAATGATGGGTGATTTATGAGCCAAGCAATCAATTTTGCTTATTCTTTTAAAACTATAGTTATAACTTATATACAGAACATCGGTCAGGCACATACAATTCAATAACAATAAACAAATGCATGAGTAAAAAACATGGTAACTCTAGCTTCAGACATTCGTGATGACAACATACTTCTGGATCTTTAGCAAATTTAGAAGCTAAAACTGGGTAACTATACAACCTTCAAGATTACTTTTACTACTATGACTCAACCTTATTATCCGAAATGACAGTGTCACTTTGCTTGATAATTCGGTCTTAAAGTCGAGATATTAAACAAGATAAATCTTTCTTTGTACCCATTACTGTGCTTTATAAAAAAGACAAGTATGACATTTCCCTCTCAGCTCCTTTTCATAGTTTAAGAGCAAATAGATCACACACACCTAGCAAAAGCATCTAAAAAACTGATCAGCCTCCTCCATAACCCCTCTAGCTGTCCATTCCATCTCCAGGAAAGGTGTGTTTTATGCACTTGTAAGCATAAAAATGGTGGGTCCATTTGCTGTTAACTGAAGAAAGCACATATTAATGTCTTCTTTGCCCATAGGACCCCTTTAGCTTTTGAACTGGGTAGTGTTATGGGTATTTTTAGACCTCTGGATGTTATGGAGTTTGTACAAAATGTTTCAAAACTGGCCACAAAGCAGGGAATAGGTCACACTACCAAAATACCTAGAATTCATCTGAAAACTCCCTGCCACTACCATGCTGTTGTTTTCATGGTTCAGATGGACTTTGGTAACTGTTTGCAGTACATGTGAGCTTCCCATACCCAGGTGACTGCTATTGACCATCACTGGCTTAACCTGTGATGATCTTATACCACTTCAGATCATCGGCCATTGACTACCTACATCTGTCCCCAAGGCATTGTTGGGACTTCAATGCTGCAAGCCATTCTCACAAGTCCCGGCAGGACCACCGGGTTAGTGGCAATGGATTTCAAGTGATGATTTACAAGGTAAAGTAATAATGTGGAGTATTCCCTCCTCTGTGTCCATTTCTTAAAACCCTGTACAACGTAACATGTACCTATAACTTCTGCCCAGAAATTCATCACTGCAGGCAACTTGAAGACTGATGGCATTATCTGAGTGGTGCAATGAGAATGATGGGTGATTTATGAGCCAAGCAATCATTTTTGCTTATTCTTTTAAAACTATAGTTATAACTTATATACAGAACATCGGTCAGGCACATACAATTCAATAACAATAAACAAATGCATGAGTAAAAAACATGGTAACTCTAGCTTCAGACATTCGTGATGACAACATACTTCTGGATCTTTAGCAAATTTAGAAGCTAAAACTGGGTAACTATACAACCTTCAAGATTACTTTTACTACTATGACTCAACCTTATTATCCGAAATGACAGTGTCACTTTGCTTGATAATTCGGTTTTAAAGTCGAGATATTAAACAAGATAAATCTTTCTTTGTACCCATTACTGTGCTTTATAAAAAAGACAAGTATGACATTTCCCTCTCAGCTCCTTTTCATAGTTTAAGAGCAAATAGATCACACACACCTAGCAAAAGCATCTAAAAAACTGATCAGCCTCCTCCATAACCCCTCTAGCTGTCCATTCCATCTCCAAGAAAGGTGTGTTTTATGCACTTGTAAGCATAAAAATGGTGGGTCCATTTGCTCTTAACTGAAGAAAGCACATATTAATGTCTTCTTTGCCAATAGGACACCTTTAACTTTTGAACTGGGTAGTGTTATGGGTAATTTTAGACCTCTGGATGTTATGGAGTTTGTACAAAATGTTTCAAAACTGGCCGCAAAGCAGGGAATATGTCACATTACCAAAATACCTAGAATTCATCTGAAAACTACCTGCCACTACCAGGATGTTGTTTTCATGGTTCAGATGGACTTTGGAAACTGTTTGCAGTACATGTGAGCTCCCCATACCCAGGTGACTGCTATTGACCATCACTGGCTTAACCTGTGATGATGTTATACCACTTCAGTGCATCGGCCATTGACTACCTACATCTGTCCCCAAGGCATTGTTGGGACTTCAATGCTGCAAGCCATTCTCACAAGTCCCGGCAGGACCACCGGGTTAGTGGCAATGGATTTCAAGTGATGATTTACAAGGTAAAGTAATAATGTGGAGTATTCCCTCCTCTGTGTCCATTTTTTAAAACCCTGTACAACGTAAAATGTACCTATAACTTCTGCCCAGAAAATCATCACTGCAGGCAACTTGAAGACTGATGGCATTATCTGAGTGGTGCAATGAGAATGATGGGTGATTTATGAGCCAAGCAATCATTTTTGCTTATTCTTTTAAAACTATAGTTATAACTTATATACAGAACATCGGTCAGGCACATACAATTCAATAACAATAAACAAATGCATGAGTAAAAAACATGGTAACTCTAGCTTCAGACATTCGTGATGACAACATACTTCTGGATCTTTAGCAAATTTAGAAGCTAAAACTGGGTAACTATACAACCTTCAAGATTACTTTTACTACTATGACTCAACCTTATTATCCGAAATGACAGTGTCACTTTGCTTGATAATTCAGCCTTAAAGTCGAGATATTAAACAAGATAAATCTTTCTTTGTACCCATTACTGTGCTTTATAAAAAAGACAAGTATGACATTTCCCTCTCAGCTCCTTTTCATAGTTTAAGAGCAAATAGATCACACACACCTAGCAAAAGCATCTAAAAAACTGATCAGCCTCCTCCATAACCCCTCTAGCTGTCCATTCCATCTCCAGGAAAGGTGTGTTTTATGCACTTGTAAGCATAAAAATGGTGGGTCCATTTGCTGTTAACTGAAGAAAGCACATATTAATGTCTTCTTTGCCCATAGGACCCCTTTAGCTTTTGAACTGGGTAGTGTTATGGGTATTTTTAGACCTCTGGATGTTATGGAGTTTGTACAAAATGTTTCAAAACTGGCCACAAAGCAGGGAATAGGTCACACTACCAAAATACCTAGAATTCATCTGAAAACTCCCTGCCACTACCATGCTGTTGTTTTCATGGTTCAGATGGACTTTGGTAACTGTTTGCAGTACATGTGAGCTCCCCATACCCAGGTGACTGCTATTGACCATCACTGGCTTAACCTGTGATGATCTTATACCACTTCAGTGCATCGGCCATTGACTACCTACATCTGTCCCCAAGGCATTGTTGGGACTTCAATGCTGCAAGCCATTCTCACAAGTCCCGGCAGGACCACCGGGTTAGTGGCAATGGATTTCAAGTGATGATTTACAAGGTAAAGTAATAATGTGGAGTATTCCCTCCTCTGTGTCCATTTCTTAAAACCCTGTACAACGTAAAATGTACCTATAACTTCTGCCCAGAAAATCATCACTGCAGGCAACTTGAAGACTGATGGCATTATCTGAGTGGTGCAATGAGAATGATGGGTGATTTATGAGCCAAGCAATCAATTTTGCTTATTCTTTTAAAACTATAGTTATAACTTATATACAGAACATCGGTCAGGCACATACAATTCAATAACAATAAACAAATGCATGAGTAAAAAACATGGTAACTCTAGCTTCAGACATTCGTGATGACAACATACTTCTGGATCTTTAGCAAATTTAGAAGCTAAAACTGGGTAACTATACAACCTTCAAGATTACTTTTACTACTATGACTCAACCTTATTATCCGAAATGACAGTGTCACTTTGCTTGATAATTCGGTCTTAAAGTCGAGATATTAAACAAGATAAATCTTTCTTTGTACCCATTACTGTGCTTTATAAAAAAGACAAGTATGACATTTCCCTCTCAGCTCCTTTTCATAGTTTAAGAGCAAATAGATCACACACACCTAGCAAAAGCATCTAAAAAACTGATCAGCCTCCTCCATAACCCCTCTAGCTGTCCATTCCATCTCCAGGAAAGGTGTGTTTTATGCACTTGTAAGCATAAAAATGGTGGGTCCATTTGCTGTTAACTGAAGAAAGCACATATTAATGTCTTCTTTGCCCATAGGACCCCTTTAGCTTTTGAACTGGGTAGTGTTATGGGTATTTTTAGACCTCTGGATGTTATGGAGTTTGTACAAAATGTTTCAAAACTGGCCACAAAGCAGGGAATAGGTCACACTACCAAAATACCTAGAATTCATCTGAAAACTCCCTGCCACTACCATGCTGTTGTTTTCATGGTTCAGATGGACTTTGGTAACTGTTTGCAGTACATGTGAGCTCCCCATACCCAGGTGACTGCTATTGACCATCACTGGCTTAACCTGTGATGATCTTATACCACTTCAGTGCATCGGCCATTGACTACCTACATCTGTCCCCAAGGCATTGTTGGGACTTCAATGCTGCAAGCCATTCTCACAAGTCCCGGCAGGACCACCGGGTTAGTGGCAATGGATTTCAAGTGATGATTTACAAGGTAAAGTAATAATGTGGAGTATTCCCTCCTCTGTGTCCATTTCTTAAAACCCTGTACAACATAACATGTACCTATAACTTCTGCCCAGAAATTCATCACTGCAGGCAACTTGAAGACTGATGGCATTATCTGAGTGGTGCAATGAGAATGATGGGTGATTTATGAGCCAAGCAATCATTTTTGCTTATTCTTTTAAAACTATAGTTATAACTTATATACAGAACATCGGTCAGGCACATACAATTCAATAACAATAAACAAATGCATGAGTAAAAAACATGGTAACTCTAGCTTCAGACATTCGTGATGACAACATACTTCTGGATCTTTAGCAAATTTAGAAGCTAAAACTGGGTAACTATACAACCTTCAAGATTACTTTTACTACTATGACTCAACCTTATTATCCGAAATGACAGTGTCACTTTGCTTGATAATTCGGTTTTAAAGTCGAGATATTAAACAAGATAAATCTTTCTTTGTACCCATTACTGTGCTTTATAAAAAAGACAAGTATGACATTTCCCTCTCAGCTCCTTTTCATAGTTTAAGAGCAAATAGATCACACACACCTAGCAAAAGCATCTAAAAAACTGATCAGCCTCCTCCATAACCCCTCTAGCTGTCCATTCCATCTCCAAGAAAGGTGTGTTTTATGCACTTGTAAGCATAAAAATGGTGGGTCCATTTGCTCTTAACTGAAGAAAGCACATATTAATGTCTTCTTTGCCAATAGGACACCTTTAGCTTTTGAACTGGGTAGTGTTATGGGTAATTTTAGACCTCTGGATGTTATGGAGTTTGTACAAAATGTTTCAAAACTGGCCACAAAGCAGGGAATTGGTCACACTACCAAAATACCTAGAATTCATCTGAAAACTCCCTGCCACTACCACGCTGTTGTTTTCATGGTTCAGATGGACTTTGGAAACTGTTTGCAGTACATGTGAGCGCCCCATACCCAGGTGACTGCTATTGACCATCACTGGCTTAACCTGTGATGATGTTATACCACTTCAGTGCATCGGCCATTGACTACCTACATCTGTCCCCAAGGCATTGTTGAGACTTCAATGCTGCAAGCCATTCTCACAAGTCCCGGCAGGACCACCGGGTTAGTGGCAATGGATTTCAAGTGATGATTTACAAGGTAAAGTAATAATGTGGAGTATTCCCTCCTCTGTGTCCATTTCTTAAAACCCTGTACAACGTAAAATGTACCTATAACTTCTGCCCAGAAAATCATCACTGCAGGCAACTTGAAGACTGATGGCATTATCTGAGTGGTGCAATGAGAATGATGGGTGATTTATGAGCCAAGCAATCATTTTTGCTTATTCTTTTAAAACTATAGTTATAACTTATATACAGAACATCGGTCAGGCACATACAATTCAATAACAATAAACAAATGCATGAGTAAAAAACATGGTAACTCTAGCTTCAGACATTCGTGATGACAACATACTTCTGGAT
Organism: Anomaloglossus baeobatrachus; assembly: GCF_048569485.1. Classification (NCBI taxonomy): domain Eukaryota; kingdom Metazoa; phylum Chordata; class Amphibia; order Anura; family Aromobatidae; genus Anomaloglossus; species Anomaloglossus baeobatrachus. The sequence continues at coordinate 393,825,014 of NC_134356.1, forward strand.
CTTTAGCAAACTTAGAAGCTAAAACTGGGTAACTATACAACCTTCAAGATTACTTTTACTACTATGACTCAACCTTATTATCCGAAATGACAGTATCACTTTGCTTGATAATTCGGTCTTAAAGTCGAGATATTAAACAAGATAAATCTTTCTTTGTACCCATTACTGTGCTTTATAAAAAAGACAAGTATGACATTTCCCTCTCAGCTCCTTTTCATAGTTTAAGAGCAAATAGATCACACACACCTAGCAAAAGCATCTAAAAAACTGATCAGCCTCCTCCATAACCCCTCTAGCTGTCCATTCCATCTCCAGGAAAGGTGTGTTTTATGCACTTGTAAGCATAAAAATGGTGGGTCCATTTGCTGTTAACTGAAGAAAGCACATATTAATGTCTTCTTTGCCCATAGGACCCCTTTAGCTTTTGAACTGGGTAGTGTTATGGGTATTTTTAGACCTCTGGATGTTATGGAGTTTGTACAAAATGTTTCAAAACTGGCCACAAAGCAGGGAATAGGTCACACTACCAAAATATCTAGAATTCATATGAAAACTCCCTGCCACTACCATGCTGTTGTTTTCATTGTTCAGATGGACTTTGGAAACTGTTTGCAGTATATGTCAGCTCCCCATACCCAGGTGACTGCTATTGACCATCACTGGCTTAACCTGTGATGATCTTATACCACTTCAGTGCATCGGCCATTGACTACCTACATCTGTCCCCAAGGCATTGTTGGGACTTCAATGCTGCAAGCCATTCTCACAAGTCCCGGCAGGACCACCGGGTTAGTGGCAATGGATTTCAAGTGATGATTTACAAGGTAAAGTAATAATGTGGAGTATTCCCTCCTCTGTGTCCATTTCTTAAAACCCTGTACAACGTAACATGTACCTATAACTTCTGCCCAGAAATTCATCACTGCAGGCAACTTGAAGACTGATGGCATTATCTGAGTGGTGCAATGAGAATGATGGGTGATTTATGAGCCAAGCAATCATTTTTGCTTATTCTTTTAAAACTATAGTTATAACTTATATACAAAACATCGTTCAGGCACATACAATTCAATAACAATAAACAAATGCATGAGAAAAAAACATGGTAACTCTAGCTTCAGACATTCGTGATGACAACATACTTCTGGATCTTTAGCAAATTTAGAAGCTAAAACTGGGTAACTATACAACCTTCAAGATTACTTTTACTATTATGACTCAACCTTATTATCCAAAATGACAGTGTCACTTTGCTTGATAATTCGGTCTTAAAGTCGAGATATTAAACAAGATAAATCTTTCTTTGTACCCATTACTGTGCTTTATAAAAAAGACAAGTATGACATTTCCCTCTCAGCTCTTTTTCATAGTTTAAGAGCAAATAGATCACACACACCTAGCAAAAGCATCTAAAAAACTGATCAGCCTCCTCCATAACCCCTCTAGCTGTCCATTCCATCTCCAAGAAAGGTGTGTTTTATGCACTTGTAATTATAAAAATGGTGAGTCCATTTGCTCTTAACTGAAGAAAGCACATAATAATGTCTTCTTTGCCTATAGGACCCCTAGAGCTTTTGAACTGGGTAGTGTTATGGGTAATTTTAGACCTCTGGATGTTATGGAGTTTGTACAAAATGTTTCAAAACTGGCCACAAAGCAGGGAATATGCCACACTACCAAAATACCTAGAATTCATCTGAAAACTCCCTGCCACTACCAGGCTGTTGTTTTCATGGTTCAGATGGACTTTGGAAACTGTTTGCAGTACATGTGAGCTCCCCATACCCAGGTGACTGCTATTGACCATCACTGGCTTAACCTGTGATGATCTTATACCACTTCAGTGCATCGGCCATTGACTACCTACATCTGTCCCCATGGCATTGTTGGGACTTCAATGCTGCAAGCCATTCTCACAAGTCCCAGCAGGACCACCGGGTTAGTGGCAATGGATTTCAAGTGATGATTTACAAGGTAAAGTAAAAATGTGGAGTATTCCCTCCTCTGTGTCCATTTCTTAAAACCCTGTACAACGTAAAATGTACCTATAACATCTACCCAGAAAATCACTGCAGGCAACTTGAAGACTGATGGCATTATCTGAGTGGTGCAATGAGAATGATGGGTGATTTATGAGCAAAGTAATCATTTTCCTTATTCTCTTAAAACTATAGTTATAACTTATATACAGTACATCGGTCAGGCACATACAATTCAATAACAATAAACAAATGCATGAGTAAAAAACATGGTAACTCTAGCTTCAGACATTCGTGATGACAACATACTTCTGGATCTTTAGCAAATTTAGAAGCTAAAACTGGTTAACTATACAACCTTCAAGATTACTTTTACTACTATGACTCAACCTTATTATCCAAAATGACAGTGTCACTTTGCTTGATAATTCGGTCTTAAAGTCGAGATATTAAACAAGATAAACCTTTCTTTGTACCCATTACTGTGCTTTATAAAAAAGACAAGTATGACATTTCCCTCTCAGCTCCTTTTCATAGTTTAAGAGCAAATAGATCACACACACCTAGCAAAAGCATCTAAAAAACTGATCAGCCTCCTCCATAACCCCTCTAGCTGTCCATTCCATCTCCAAGAAAGGTGTGTTTTATGCACTTGTAAGCATAAAAATGGTGGGTCCATTTGCTCTTAACTGAAGAAAGCACATAATAATGTCTTCTTTGCCCATAGGACCCCTTTAGCTTTTGAACTGGGTAGTGTTATGGGTAATTTTAGACCTCTGGATGTTATGGAGTTTGTACAAAATGTTTCAAAACTGGCCGCAAAGCAGGGAATATGTCACACTACCAAAATACCTAGAATTCATCTGAAAACTCCCTGCCACTACCAGCCTGTTGTTTTCATGGTTCAGATGGACTTTGATAACTGTTTGCAGTACATGTGAGCTCCCCATACCCAGGTGACTGCTATTGACCATCACTGGCTTAACCTGTGATGATCTTATACCACTTCAGTGCATCGGCCATTGACTACCTACATCTGTCCCCAAGGCATTGTTGGGACTTCAATGCTGCAAGCCATTCTCACAAGTCCCGTCAGGACTACTGGGTTAGTGGCAATGGATTTCAAATGATGATTTACAAGGTAAAGTAGTAATAATGTGGAGTATTCCCTCCTCTGTGTCCATTTCTTAAAACCCTGTACAACGTAAAATGTACCTATAACTTCTGCCCAGAAAATCATCACTGCAGGCAACTTGAAGACTGATGGCATTATCTGAGTGGTGCAATGAGAATGATGGGTGATTTATGAGCCAAGCAATCAATTTTGCTTATTCTTTTAAAACTATAGTTATAACTTATATACAGAACATCGGTCAGGCACATACAATTCAATAACAATAAACAAATGCATGAGTAAAAAACATGGTAACTCTAGCTTCAGACATTCGTGATGACAACATACTTCTGGATCTTTAGCAAATTTAGAAGCTAAAACTGGGTAACTATACAACCTTCAAGATTACTTTTACTACTATGACTCAACCTTATTATCCGAAATGACAGTGTCACTTTGCTTGATAATTCGGTCTTAAAGTCGAGATATTAAACAAGATAAATCTTTCTTTGTACCCATTACTGTGCTTTATAAAAAAGACAAGTATGACATTTCCCTCTCAGCTCCTTTTCATAGTTTAAGAGCAAATAGATCACACACACCTAGCAAAAGCATCTAAAAAACTGATCAGCCTCCTCCATAACCCCTCTAGCTGTCCATTCCATCTCCAAGAAAGGTGTGTTTTATGCACTTGTAATTATAAAAATGGTGGGTCCATTTGCTCTTAACTGAAGAAAGCACATATTAATGTCTTCTTTGCCCATAGGACCCCTTTAGCTTTTGAACTGGGTAGTGTTATGGGTAATTTTAGACCTCTGGATGTTATGGAGTTTGTACAAAATGTTTCAAAACTGGCCGCAAAGCAAGCAATATGTCACACTACCAAAATACCTAGAATTCATATGAAAACTCCCTGCCACTACCAGTGATAAGGCCGTAATTTAGGTTGATGCAATCTAATCATGCATCCCTCTTAAACTGTCTGCAGTCCAAATTATGAGTCACTCGTGGTAGCATGCATTACCCTCTCTTTCTCTCACACCAGAGAGACGTACTCAGATATGAATAGAAAGTAAGACTGATTTATTTCCGGAAGTGTTACAAATATATATAACCTTATTGGCTAGGTGCCAAGAATACGTAACACGTCTCCTATTGGATAAACTAGATACAGCTTATTCTGTGATATACAATTTACTGTAATGTGCTTGGTTCCTCATTTATATTAAGCAATGTCAGCATGATTCACTGGTCACAAGAATAGCCCAGACTGTCTGTCTGAGTCTTATGCCAAGAGATATGTGGGGTACAGTTCAAACAACATCTTAAATCTTGTTCTTTATGGATATCTCCATGTAACTCCTATATACTCATAATAATGATAATCACATCCCTAACAGTCCCCCCTTTGGAGATAGCCAAAAAGTCTTTCCTTACGTTTCCAGGTCTATTGATCTGTCCTAATGCTGATGGTTACCTCACTCACATACGAGATACCCCATCCCTTGTGGATGAATCTCCCCACCCAACAGACTATGCATAGGAAGCCAGATCCTGACCGTGTTCTCTAGACTGTCCTCATGGCTATGTTCCGCTGGCCCACGTTATTCAGGAAGGGGGAACGTGGCACTAGTCCTTTAATTGGCTAATATTTATCAGGGTTGGGTTCACTCAGAGTCTCATGCTCCTCAGTCCTCAGGCGGTAATGGTGGGACATCAAAGGTGGGATGTAGAGTCGTCTTCCAGTCCACATGCTTAGATATCATCATCCTGGCACAAAGTATCGGGTAGAAGAGGGAAGACAGCCATCTCCTGGTCTCAGGCAGGTCCGACATCTCTTTGTAGTGGAATGCATGGATCTTCGTCCGAAAGAAAAAGAGTGAGAAAAGAGAGAGAGAAAGAGAGAGAGAAAGATTGAGAAGAGAGGGAGAGAGAGAGAGGAAAAGAGAAAAGAGAGAGAAAAAGAGAGAGGAAAAGAGGAGAGAGAAAAAGAAAAGAGAGAGAAATCTAGATCTGGTTGGATCTGGAGGAGAAAACTCAAAAACGTGTATTAGGCACATGTTTAAACAAACAACAAGCTTAGTTGAAGTATCTGGCGCTACTTCTAAACAGGATTTCATAGGGTCTCAACCTAGTGATCCCTGCTGAGGTGTGTCTGACACTGAACAATTCAAGGGGAAGACTCTCATGCCCTTGCCTTCTACACTGCCCCATCCTCCCAACCTCTTCCCTCTATTCTGTGGCTGGTATGGGGTGTGTAGAGTCAGTTCTGTGTCTAAGGCCATATCTCATTGGCTGGCAGTGAAAGCAGGTCACTAGCCACTTTCTATGGTCTCCGGGAGCCCACAGCTGCACCCTATCTCACTCCTCTTCTTCTGGGACTTGCTCTTGTAGGGTCAGGACAACGTTTTCTCAAGACTTTCCATCCTTCCTTTCTTCTTCACATCTGGGTCATTCGAAAAGCACAGATTGACTGACTGTTTCTCTCGTAAGTGGTCTTGGGGCTTCTTTGGATGTTCTGTCAGTGAGGGCACTTCTTACTGCTTCCCTTGACTCCTCCAATGTAGGCCTCAACCCTGCTCACCGCGACTCTGTCTGGCAATAGCAAAGCTTCCATCCGTTCTTCTATGGCCTCATGGCGGCGTACAGTTCCATTGTCAGTGATCAAGTCTCTTATCCTCCACAGAGTAGATGCTGGCTGCCATCTTGCAGGCTTCAGCGAGAGCACATACATCTGCTTCTTCACAGACAGGCATGCGGGTAGCGACTGCTCTATCAGCACAGCGTCTTCTGCTACCAGCACCATACCCATGTGGAACCGTCTTCTTGATGCACATCTTGATCCATTCGCAAAGATGTTAAGTCAGGGTCCAAAGGTGTATCCGTCACGGTATCGAATCCAGAGTTTCAGCTATGCCAGAGTCGACTACCTCTTCCACCAAGGTGTCAGAGGTGGGACACTCCCCCCTTGGAAGAGGGAGAAGTTCAGCAGGATTAAGGACCGCACACCGGGAGTTGGTGACTTTGTCAGGGAGCAGTGATGTCATACGGGCACTGATCTTCAACTGGTGCTTTAGATAGGTGTTCAATCTGGCTGAGTAGTGTTCAAAGGACTGCTATCTTCCTCCATTGCAAACATGTAGAATGACTTCTGGGCTGGAGATGACATGATTATACTCTTCAGGTGACTGTAACTGTAACTCAGGTGACTACGACTGTAACTCAGGAGTCACCAGCTGTAGTTGTTTGCATATGGGCTCTCGGAGACCTGATACAAAGGACTATACCCAGGTTTGTAAGAAAGAGCAATGAGTGTAACTTGGGGTCAGGAGAACATTGAAATTCTAAAAACTAAAATCCCCTAAAATCCCGGGGAAAGAGAAAAGAGCACAAGAGGGTTTGGAAACTACCAAGCAGCACCCCCTGACTACATCTACACAACTAGGAAAAAGCAGTGGAGCGTATCTACTCTACCTCTCCTGTGCTGACCCTGTAACTCGGGGCCCTGCACTCTCCCTCATCCCGACGGTAGACCTGATGGTGGTCAGGGCCGAGCCTCCAGCGTATCCCTATCTCCTGTCAGACCCTGCAAACTAAGACACAAAGGATTACTGGGTGCTGCCAACGAAAACTTTAATATATGTCAACTCCTGATGATCAATGTCCCCTTGGGACCACATGAACCTTCACCCTCTCTATCAGGGAACTCTTGTGCAAGACACCAGGCAGGATAACATACAAGTGAAAATATCTCAAAACTAGGCTAAGTAACAACTGCCATATGCAGAAAAATATTCACTGTCCACCAGGACTAATAGTGAGCAGTCTATATGGTCTACTAAATTGTATAACATACAGAAAAAACAAATATGCAAAAGTGAAGGGAAAAGGTCCACAGGACTATCAGCAATAACCTCTGCTAAGGTTCATTAGTGGAAAAATGGAGTGTGTGTGTTCCAGGTCCCTGTCTCCCCCCTCTGCAGTCCCTGCTATGTCGGCAATAAACAGAGCAGTGACTTTGGCTGCTAAAACAAAAAATGGGGAACTGGGTGTCGGCTGGACTAAAAATGGCGTCTAAAGATGAACTATGTAGTGTCTGAGTTAAAACGTCCACTTAAGATAATTACCGATAAGAAACAGCCGCTAAAAGAGGAAGTAGGTGTTGGCCAAAAATGGCGTCTGAAGAGTCCTGGGAGGGAGTGAAAAGAAAGATGTCATGTATTGTGACATCTACATTCAGGAGGTATTCAATCTGTCACCGGGAATATGGATTATATAGGGACCCCTGGGCTGACCCTGTAACTAGGGACCCTGTACTCGCCCTCATCTCGACGGTAGACCTGATGGTGGTCAGGGCTGAGCCTCCAGCGTATCCCTATCTCCTGTCAGCCCCTGCAATAACTATCCCCATACCATACCCCACCCAGGGGTGAGTGACAGAAAGAAATCTACATTCAGAACAGGAAATAATGGGGTGGGCTTACGTGGACACAAGTCCACCCTATATATCAGCTTATATTTCTTATTTTCACAGACAGGTAAAATACACATAGTGCAGTTGCTAGATTCAGAATTACTCATCAATTCACATCTAGAATTCTCCATTTCAACATACGTGTGTCATTTACAACTAAACTTCACCGAATTTCATTCACAGGACTGAAACGGAAACTAACACTTCCCTGTTTTTTTTTTTCCTTCTTTCTTTTCAACTCTCCTACGGTGTTTCACACCAAAAACTGCGTACATTATACATAAAACATCTTCCAGTGTCACTTGGGTGATAAGGTACATACACCCTCACTGCAAACCTGGCTCCATTACTGGCCAGAAAGAATCCCCAGCTTTAATCTGGGTAAAAACATCTTTCAGGGAAAACTATATATGAGATATTATGTCAGAGAGAGAATTCACGATATACATACACCTCCATGAGAACGGTCTATCGACTACTCAATAATTCCGATTTAAGACCAAAGTTTAGGGGTCTTCCCCAATGTATTCAATTCTAGGTAAGAATACATTGACATCCACTAAAACAAGACCAGTGAGTACGCATACAACGTTCAACTCACTGCTTAGCAGGAAAACCGTATCAGGTAACAGTCTAACAGTCAGGGCTCTTTCACCCACTTTTTCCTTAACACTGCACCTGTACATCAGGTCCAAGGTATCAAACATCAATTATTGATGTCACGTCACTCATAGGTGTATATATCTCAGTGTTCCTTCACAAGGACTGCAGCCTCTTGAGGCTTCCATGTCACATATTTAGGGCGTTCTTGTCTGGGACTATCGGAATAATGGTGCGATGCCATGTGTGGCCTGACGTCCTCAAATAAGACAGCACCTGTGGTTTACCTCTACTAGGGACAGTGTTGGTGGTGGGGTGGATCATTGTTAAATCATTGTCATCTTCCTGTCACCCCTCGGTGTCTTCTGCTGCTCCAGCAACAAATAGGCCAGTGGCCTTGGGACTTAAGATGGCTGGAAAAGGGAACTAGGTGCGGCCCAACCTGAAATGACATCTGGGCAGGCTAGGGAGGGCGTTTGGTGGGCAGGGGGACAAACTACACAAGTCCAACCCTCTGAGGATGACTTATAAGGAGGGGGGCGTTGTTTCCTAATGGGCTTGGCCACTTCCTGAGATGCCATTTTCTGATCTGGTGCAATATAGAAATATCTACTATGCCAATTTTCTAACATCTTTTGACGTTCTATACCATGCCTCAGCATCCATAAGGAGATCTTTATCTTTCAAGATCCCTCGCTTATTTAACAAAACTTGACAGGTGTGGACTGATTAGACCCCATGCTTCAAGGGTATACAACCCAAAACTAACACGTCAATCTGGATGTCTGCTATGCCGTAATCCACTTCCTCTTCTGGACCAGCGATTTTACACATCCACAGAATACACAGAATTTCTATCTCAGTCCACAGACCAGGTTGTCCTACCAGGAAGAGGTGTCACGTGGGTGATAGATACTAAATTCACCCTCACTATCTCTTACTTCATGTACCAGCAACCTCTGTTCACACTATATACACCTTATTTGAACGGTCCGTCCAGAACATCAATAATACTGTTTAAAACCAAAGTCAAGGGATTCTGCCAATATTCCTCCTACCTAGGATCGCGGAGAACATCAAATACAGTCAGGGTCTCACCATGACGCTGTACCGGCCAAAACCAATCCCCCTATCGTCTCCTCTCTGTGGAAGACGCACCAGGATACAGTCAGGACTCTTACCATGACTCGGTACCTGATCTTCAGTCTTATCAATTACTGACTGTCCACCGGACACGTCACACACACCAGTGTATACACTATATACTCAAACAGAATACTTCAAAGGTACATTTTTCCTTTTCTCATAGAATAAACAGCTTCAATATATCAAAGTAGATTCCCGTGACACAGCTTCCTCTTTTTGCATAACCCAGTAAGTACGAACCAACAAAGCACATAGAACTTCCTCTTTTTGCAGCCCACCTCGCTGCAAACAAACACAGTGATTAGAGCGATACCAGCAAGTATTCCACCTGCTGCAAATAGACAGACATTTTTACACAGGTAGACACAGGTCAATACAATGACATAACAATAAGGACACTATATACACCATCCAGGTGGCTGATCTCACCTGCAGATATAACCATATATATCCATATATATGTATCCAGCGTATATCACAACTTCCTCATTTTCCTCTACTTTCAACTCAGAGAAAAACAAAACTATAGAACTTCTGCTTTTCTCAAAGAGCAGACAAAAACCACATTACATAAATTACAGACAGCTTAAGGTGAACCTGACCACCTTGGTGTGAGATCTCTTAGGACGGCTTATCTCATGCGAGATGGCGGTCATTAGGTGTCTAGACTGGGACAGCCCAACCCCCCCTTCGAAATGCAAGTACACGCAAGAGGTTTGCAAGGTGAGATTATACAAATGATCTCACCTGCAGCTGGAGTTGCGCAATTCTCCACCTCTCGTGTAGTTGCCTTCCGACTGAAGGTGTCAGCATGGCTGTCCGCCATCCAGAGCTCCGTCCTATGCCCCACGTTGGGCGCCAAATGATAAGGCCGTAATTTAGGTTGATGCAATCTAATCATGCATCCCTCTTAAACTGTCTGCAGTCCAAATTATGAGTCACTCGTGGTAGCATGCATTACCCTCTCTTTCTCTCACACCAGAGAGACGTACTCAGATATGAATAGAAAGTAAGACTGATTTATTTCCGGAAGTGTTACAAATATATATAACCTTATTGGCTAGGTGCCAAGAATACGTAACACGTCTCCTATTGGATAAACTAGATACAGCTTATTCTGTGATATACAATTTACTGTAATGTGCTTGGTTCCTCATTTATATTAAGCAATGTCAGCATGATTCACTGGTCACAAGAATAGCCCAGACTGTCTGTCTGAGTCTTATGCCAAGAGATATGTGGGGTACAGTTCAAACAACATCTTAAATCTTGTTCTTTATGGATATCTCCATGTAACTCCTATATACTCATAATAATGATAATCACATCCCTAACACCAGGATGTTGTTTTCATGGTTCAGATGGACTTTGGAAACTGTTTGCAGTACATATGAGCTCCCCATACCCAGGTGACTGCTATTGACCATCCCTGGCTTAACCTGTGATGATGTTATACCACTTCAGTGCATCGGCCATTGACTACCTACATCTGTCCCCAAGGCATTGTTGGGACTTCAATGCTGCAAGCTATTCTCACAAGTCCCGGCAGGACCACCGGGTTAGTGGCAATGGATTTCAAGTGATGATTTACAAGGTAAAGTAATAATGTGGAGTATTCCCTCCTCTGTGTCCATTTCTTAAAACCCTGTACAACGTAAAATGTACCTATAACTTCTGCCCAGAAAATCATCACTGCAGGCAACTTGAAGACTGATGGCATTATCTGAGTGGTGCAATGAGAATGATGGGTGATTTATGAGCCAAGCAATCAATTTTGCTTATTCTTTTAAAACTATAGTTATAACTTATATACAGAACATCGGTCAGGCACATACAATTCAATAACAATAAACAAATGCATGAGTAAAAAACATGGTAACTGTAGCTTCAGACATTCGTGATGACAACATACTTCTGGATCTTTAGCAAATTTAGAAGCTAAAACTGGGTAACTATACAACCTTCAAGATTACTTTTACTACTATGACTCAACCTTATTATCCGAAATGACAGTGTCACTTTGCTTGATAATTCGGTCTTAAAGTCGAGATATTAAACAAGATAAATCTTTCTTTGTACCCATTACTGTGCTTTATAAAAAAGACAAGTATGACATTTCCCTCTCAGCTCCTTTTCATAGTTTAAGAGCAAATAGATCACACACACCTAGAAAAAGCATCTAAAAAACTGATCAGCCTCCTCCATAACCCCTCTAGCTGTCCATTCCATCTCCAGGAAAGGTGTGTTTTATGCACTTGTAAGCATAAAAATGGTGGGTCCATTTGCTGTTAACTGAAGAAAGCACATATTAATGTCTTCTTTGCCCATAGGACCCCTTTAGCTTTTGAACTGGGTAGTGTTATGGGTATTTTTAGACCTCTGGATGTTATGGAGTTTGTACAAAATGTTTCAAAACTGGCCGCAAAGCAAGCAATATGTCACACTACCAAAATACCTAGAATTCATATGAAAACTCCCTGCCACTACCAGGATGTTGTTTTCATGGTTCAGATGGACTTTGGAAACTGTTTGCAGTACATGTGAGCTCCCCATACCCAGGTGACTGCTATTGACCATCACTGGCTTAACCTGTGATGATGTTATACCACTTCAGTGCATCGGCCATTGACTACCTACATCTGTCCCCAAGGCATTGTTGGGACTTCAATGCTGCAAGCCATTCTCACAAGTCCCGGCAGGACCACCGGGTTAGTGGCAATGGATTTCAAGTGATGATTTACAAGGTAAAGTAATAATGTGGAGTATTCCCTCCTCTGTGTCCATTTCTTAAAACCCTGTACAACGTAAAATGTTCCTATAACTTCTGCCCAGAAAATCATCACTGCAGGCAACTTGAAGACTGATGGCATTATCTGAGTGGTGCAATGAGAATGATGGGTGATTTATGAGCCAAGCAATCATTTTTGCTTATTCTTTTAAAACTATAGTTATAACTTATATACAGAACATCGGTCAGGCACATACAATTCAATAACAATAAACAAATGCATGAGTAAAAAACATGGTAACTCTAGCTTCAGACATTCGTGATGACAACATACTTCTGGATCTTTAGCAAATTTAGAAGCTAAAACTGGGTAACTATACAACCTTCAAGATTACTTTTACTACCATGACTCAACCTTATTATCCGAAATGACAGTGTCACTTTGCTTGATAACTCGGTCTTAAAGTCGAGATATTAAACAAGATAAATCTTTCTTTGTACCCATTACTGTGCTTTATAAAAAAGACAAGTATGACATTTCCCTCTCAGCTCCTTTTCATAGTTTAAGAGCAAATAGATCACACACACCTAGCAAAAGCATCTAAAAAACTGATCAGCCTCCTCCATAACCCCTCTAGCTGTCCATTCCATCTCCAAGAAAGGTGTGTTTTATGCACTTGTAAGCATAAAAATGGTGGGTCCATTTGCTCTTAACTGAAGAAAGCACATATTAATGTCTTCTTTGCCCATAGGACCCCTTTAGCTTTTGAACTGGGTAGTGTTATGGGTAATTTTAGACCTCTGGATGTTATGGAGTTTGTACAAAATGTTTCAAAACTGGCCACATAGCAGGGAATATGCCACACTACCAAAATACCTAGAATTCATCTGAAAACTCCCTGCCACTACCAGGCTGTTGTTTTCATGGTTCAGATGGACTTTGGAAACTGTTTGCAGTACATGTGAGCTCTCCATACCCAGGTGACTGCTATTGACCATCACTGGCTTAACCTGTGATGATCTTATACCACTTCAGTGCATCGGCCATTGACTACCTACATCTGTCCCCAAGGCATTGTTGGGACTTCAATGCTGCAAGCCATTCTCACAAGTCCCGGCAGGACCACCGGGTTAGTGGCAATGGATTTCAAGTGATGATTTACAAGGTAAAGTAATAATGTGGAGTATTCCCTCCTCTGTGTCCATTTCTTAAAACCCTGTACAACGTAAAATGTACCTATAACTTCTGCCCAGAAAATCATCACTGCAGGCAACTTGAAGACTGATGGCATTATCTGAGTGGTGCAATGAGAATGATGGGTGATTTATGAGCCAAGCAATCAATTTTGCTTATTCTTTTAAAACTATAGTTATAACTTATATACAGAACATCGGTCAGGCACATACAGTTCAATAACAATAAACAAATGCATGAGTAAAAAACATGGTAACTCTAGCTTCAGACATTCTGTCAGGTTCCGGGATTTCCAGTTCTCTTTTGAAAGAGCTTGCCCTCGGTTAACATGGAGTTTACTGTTCTGTTGCCCTACTTCCTGTCCAGCTGCTTAAAAGGCCGCCTCTAAGCCTAGTCCAGTGCCTGAGTATACTGCTTGCTGTGTGCTCCTGCTTTAGTGCTCCTATTTCCTGATTGCCATTTGGATCCTCCTGAAAGACTACCGACACCGACTCTGGACTTTACCCGGTTTCATCAAGCTGTGCCCGGACTCCGTCTGCCGTCTTTGGTCAGCACTTCTGCCCGGTTCCTTCCGGTTCGTAACCACTCTGGACTATTATCCCGTACGGACACTTCTGGACTTTACCTCTTGCCCCTTGTGTCCCGGCTGCCGCGCATTTAGGCCTTCCGGGGTGATTGCCAGACAGTCCCTGTATAGGGGTTCGCTCTTGGTGGTCTCCCTGGGGGAGTCCGGTGCGTGGCCCCGGGAATTCCCTTCGCTCCGATTCGGGAAGGTATTTCGTGTGTTATTGTTTTACTGTGTTTGTTCCGTTTGTGTACCTATCGTGGTTACATATTATAAACATCTCTGTACCAAGAACTCGTCTCTGGTTGTCATTGCCCTAACGCTATCGAAATCCTCAGAACATACAATAGTATTACATTATACTCAGGCCTAAAAGGATTTCGCTGGGGCAATGACTGAGACACGAGTAGATCAGCTCTTTTCCATGATTAACTCCTTGCAGCAGGAGATGGAGGCGGTACAAACTAAACTTAGAGATGTGGAGGCACAGCTGGGCCATGATCACCAGGTACTGGGTCCGGCTATTCAGGATTTGCAAGTCAGAGTGGAGGCTCAGGAAGCCGTCCCCACTACGTCCGTATCAGCTGCCGGTATGCCTAGGTTACCCCCATTTCGTTTCAATGGTGATCGTAGTCAGTTTCGTGGTTTTGTCAACCAGTGTATACTATTTTTTGATGTACATGCTGATTATTACCGTTCTGACCGGTCAAAAGTGTTATGTATCATCATGTTATTAACCTCACGAGCACTGGCTTGGGCTAATCCTATGATAGAGAATCGGGATATCCGTTTAAATCACCTGGATGACTTTCTGACCGCAATGGCGCAAATGTTTGATGATCCGAATCGCCGTGCGACCGCTGAATCGGCTCTCCTTTCCTTACGTCAGGGAAAGCGGTCTGTCGTTGAATACGCCACTGAGTTCAGGAGGTTAGTGGTAGACACCGACTGGGGAAACAATGCATTATTGTCAGTGTTCAGAAAAGGTTTGTCCGGTACCATCAAGGACGAGTTAGCTCGTTCCGAATCTCCAGGGGATTTTGAACTGTTTCTCCAACACTGTGTGCGTATTGATACCCGCTTGACGGAACGTAGACAGGAAAAATGGGCAGCTGTAAACCGGGTAACCAACTTTGCGTTTCCTTCCAGAGAACCCGCTCTCAGGACGCCACGGGAGGCCGAGGACGTTCCTATGCAAGTGGACTCTCTGCAAAAGCGAGAGACTAACGAACGTCGTGAACACCGGCTCCGTGAGCGTTTGTGTTTCTATTGCGGTCAATCGGACCATTTCTTGATCGACTGCCCGAGACGTCCAAATCGCCCAAATAAGGTATTGGCAGCCATGGCAGAGTGTGACAACACGGACGCAGAGTCCGATATCTCTGAGGCAAGTGGACACCTGGATGCGGTATTTCCCTTGACTGTAATGTCAACATCACCTAAGGACTCAGAAGGGAAATATACCCATTGCTCGCTTCCCATTCAGATCCGGTGGGAGGGACAGTTAATACCTACATCTGCAATGATAGACTCTGGGGCAGGGGGTAATTTCATGGACTCTTCTTTTGCCAGGAAACACGGTATACGGACTCAGCAAAGATCCTCACCGGTTACCATGGAGACGGTAGACGGATCTCCGTTAGTTTCTGGACCAGTTGATCGGGAAACAGTACCCCTAGAATGCGTGATGAAGCCAGGTCAGCAGGAGACCCTTGTTTTCATGTTGATTTCTTCTCCTCATTTTCCGATTATTTTAGGAATTCCGTGGCTAAGGTCTACAAATCCAGTCATCGATTGGGATACTAAGGAAATATCCTTCCCACCGCAGAGTGGTCCGACCATTAGTCCAACTGTACCGGTTCCAGTAACACCGAATGCGGAGGGCACTGTACAGGTACCTGTTTTACCCCCGGTTTATCATGACTTCGCTGATATATGCGACAAAAGAAAAGCAGATCGGCTTCCTCCGCATAGACCGTATGATTGCCCCATAGACTTACTCCCAGGGGCGGAGATCCCGTTTGGTCATGTCTACCCGTTGGCGGCACCTGAGCTAGAAGCACTAAAAGAGTACATCGATGAAAGTCTAGCCAAGGGATTTATTCGCCCGTCTACCTCACCAGCAGGGGCACCCATCTTTTTCGTGAAAAAGAAAGAGGGGACTCTGAGACCCTGTATTGACTACCGGGAACTGAATAAAATAACCATCCGGAACCGGCATCCGTTACCGTTGATTCCTGAGCTATTGGAGAGAGTCCAACAGGCAAAGATATTCACTAAATTGGATCTCCGTGGGGCATATAATCTACTTCGCATACGTCCCGGAGATGAGTGGAAGACAGCGTTCAGATGTCGGTATGGACATTATGAGTACCTAGTGATGCCTTTTGGACTTTGTAACGCTCCCGCGGCTTTCCAACATCTAGTTAACGATATTTTTAGGGATATAATGGACCAATTCATGGTGATTTATCTGGATGATATCCTGATCTTTTCTGATTCCCTACAGGAACACCAGGAGCACGTTAAGACAGTACTTACCCGTCTGAGGGATAACCACCTGTACATTAAACTGGAGAAATGCAAATTCCATTGCTCACAAATACAATTTTTAGGTTATGTCATCTCTCCTCAGGGACTGAACATGGAGTCTGGCAAGATACAAGCAATTCTAGACTGGCCGGAACCGGGAAACATCAAAGAGGTACAACGCTTTGTCGGTTTTGCCAACTTTTACCGACGCTTTATCCGTAACTTTTCAGAGATCGTCCGTCCCATCACTCTGTTAACCAAGAAAGGACAAAAGTTTGTGTGGTCCGCCCAGGCCCAGGAAGCTTTCCATCGTCTCAAGGTTTGTTTTACCTCAGCGCCAATATTAGTACATCCGAATCCCGCACTTCCCTTTATTGTGGAAGTCGACGCTTCCGACTATGCATTAGGGGCAATCCTTTCTCAAAGGACTGGGGACAAGAGTCTCTTGCATCCATGTGCTTTCTTTTCTCGCCGGTTGTCCCCTGCAGAAAGGAACTATGACATTGCGGACAAGGAATTGTTGGCGATTATTTCAGCTTTTAAGGAATGGAGACACCACTTACAGGGAGCTGCGCAGCAAGTGATAGTACTCACAGATCATCGTAACCTGGAATTTCTTAAGTCTGCCAGGTGCCTGTCTCCACGGCAAGCCCGTTGGAGCTTATTCCTTAACCAGTTCAATTTTATCGTTACATACCGTCCAGGTTCACGTAATGGGAAAGCCGATGCCTTGTCCCGAATCCACGCCGTGGACTCCGTGCCTGGAACCCCGTCTCAGACCGTGTTATCGGATGCCAATTTCGTTGGAGTAATCCAGGACCAGGACTTGTGGAAGGACATCAAGCTGGCCTTTGATGGTGACGTATTTCTTGCTGCCCCCCCGAATGATGTAACTCTTGTTCTTCGGAATGGTGTGTGGTTGAGAGAGCGACGCATTTATGTCCCGGAGGCCGTAAGACTTCGGGTTCTCAAGTTGGTCCATGACTCCGTGTTGGCTGGTCATAGGGGGGTACAGAAGACGCAGGAATTTCTGAGCCGTTTTTTCTGGTGGCCTACCTGTTTAAAGGATGTAAAGGACTATGTCCACTCATGTGTGGTTTGTGCCCGGTGAAAGGTCCCTCGTGTGGCTCCTACGGGACTCCTTCAACCGTTACCCGTTCCGTCTCGCCCTTGGGGATCCATCTCAATGGATTTTATTGTGGAGTTGCCAGTCTCAGGCGGTCACAATACCATTTTAGTGGTGGTGGATCGGTTGACAAAAGCTGCTCACTTTATTCCGTGTACCGGTCTTCCCTCAGCCGCAGAGACAGTGGATTTGGTTATCCAGAACATATTCCGATTGCATGGGGTACCAGACGAGATCATCTCTGACCGGGGCGTGCAGTTCACGTCTAAGTTCTGGAAGGGGTTTTGTTCGGCACTCCAGATTGATGTCTGTTTGTCTTCTGCATACCATCCTCAGACAAATGGGCAAACCGAACGGACTAATCAAACCCTGGAACAGTACCTTCGATGTTATGTCAGCCATCTGCAGTACGATTGGTTGAAGATGCTTCCGTTGGCGGAGTTCTCGTATAACAACACTCAGAGCAGCTCCACTAAGGTAACGCCCTTTTTCGCTAACTTGGGTTACCATCCGAATGTTTTGCCTAGGTCACCGGTTGCGGTTTCGGTGCCAGCGGTGGAGGACAGATTGACAGAGCTACGACAAAATCTGGAGGTTCTAAAGGACACTGTGGCTACGGCTCAGGAGCGTTACAAGAGGTCGGCAGACACTCACCGGAAACCGGCACCCATGTATCAGGTAGGGGACTCAGTATGGTTATCCACCAAAAACCTGAGATTGGGTGTTCCTTCGCAGAAGCTGGGACAGAAATTCATCGGTCCGTTTAAGATCACCGGGATCGTGAGCCCTGTGGCCTGTCGGCTACGGTTACCGCACCATCTAAAGGTACACCCGGTCTTTCATGTTTCTCTCCTCAAACCCGTTTCTCCTAATACGTTCCATGGTCGTGTCGTGCCTCCTCCTCCGCCTGTGATGGTTGACGGCGAGGATCAGTTCGTGGTTGAGGACATTATTGACTCCCGGCTCCATCGTCATAGGCTTCAGTATCTGGTACGTTGGCAGGGGTACGCCCCCGAGGACGATTCCTGGGAACCAATGGGTAACATTCGGGCACCCCGGAAGATTGCTCAGTTTCATCGGCGGTACCCGGACAAGCCAGGCCCTGATCCGTCCTGAGGCCGTTTCTGGGGGGGGGAGTAATGTCAGGTTCCGGGATTTCCAGTTCTCTTTTGAAAGAGCTTGCCCTCGGTTAACATGGAGTTTACTGTTCTGTTGCCCTACTTCCTGTCCATCTGCTTAAAAGGCCGCCTCTAAGCCTAGTCCAGTGCCTGAGTATACTGCTTGCTGTGTGCTCCTGCTTTAGTGCTCCTATTTCCTGATTGCCATTTGGATCCTCCTGAAAGACTACCGACACCGACTCTGGACTTTACCCGGTTTCATCAAGCTGTGCCCGGACTCCGTCTGCCGTCTTTGGTCAGCACTTCTGCCCGGTTCCTTCCGGTTCGTAACCACTCTGGACTATCATCCCGTACGGACACTTCTGGACTTTACCTATTGCCCCTTGTGTCCCGGCTGCCGCACATTTAGGCCTTCCGGGGTGATTGCCAGACAGTCCCTGTATAGGGGTTCGCTCTTGGTGGTCTCCCTGGGGGAGTCCGGTGCGTGGCCCCGGGAATTCCCTTCGCTCCGATTCGGGAAGGTATTTCGTGTGTTATTGTTTTACTGTGTTTGTTCCGTTTGTGTACCTATCGTGGTTACATATTATAAACATCTCTGTACCAAGAACTCGTCTCTGGTTGTCATTGCCCTAACGCTATCGAAATCCTCAGAACATACAATAGTATTACACATTCGTGATGACAACATACTTCTGGATCTTTAGCAAATTTAGAAGCTAAAACTGGGTAACTATACAACCTTCAAGATTACTTTTACTACTATGACTCAACCTTATTATCCGAAATGACAGTGTCACTTTGCTTGATAATTCGGTCTTAAAGTCGAGATATTAAACAAGATAAATCTTTCTTTGTACCCATTACTGTGCTTTATAAAAAAGACAAGTATGACATTTCCCTCTCAGCTCCTTTTCATAGTTTAAGAGCAAATAGATCACACACACCTAGAAAAAGCATCTAAAAAACTGATCAGCCTCCTCCATAACCCCTCTAGCTGTCCATTCCATCTCCAAGAAAGGTGTGTTTTATGCACTTGTAAGCATAAAAATGGTGGGTCCATTTGCTCTTAACTGAAGAAAGCACATATTAATGTCTTCTTTGCCCATAGGACCCCTTTAGCTTTTGAACTGGGTAGTGTTATGGGTAATCTTAGACCTCTGGATGTTATGGAGTTTGTACAAAATGTTTCAAAACTGGCCGCAAAGCAGGGAATATGTCACACTACCAAAATACCTAGAATTCATCTGAAAACTCCCTGCCACTACCAGGCTGTTGTTTTCATGGTTCAGATGGACTTTGGAAACTGTTTGCAGTACATGTGAGCTCCCCATACCCAGGTGACTGCTATTGACCATCACTGGCTTAACCTGTGATGATCTTATACCACTTCAGTGCATCGGCCATTGACTACCTACATCTGTCCCCAAGGCATTGTTGGGACTTCAATGCTGCAAGCCATTCTTACAAGTCCCGGCAGGACCACCGGGTTAGTGGCAATGGATTTCAAGTGATGATTTACAAGGTAAAGTAATAATGTGGAGTATTCCCTCCTCTGTGTCCATTTCTTAAAACCCTGTACAACGTAAAATGTACCTATAACTTCTGCCCAGAAAATCATCACTGCAGGCAACTTGAAGACTGATGGCATTATCTGAGTGGTGCAATGAGAATGATGGGTGATTTATGAGCCAAGCAATCATTTTTGCTTATTCTTTTAAAACTATAGTTATAACTTATATACAGAACATCGGTCAGGCACATACAATTCAATAACAATAAACAAATGCATGAGTAAAAAACATGGTAACTCTAGCTTCAGACATTCGTGATGACAACATACTTCTGGATCTTTAGCAAATTTAGAAGCTAAAACTGGGTAACTATACAACCTTCAAGATTACTTTTACTACTATGACTCAACCTTATTATCCGAAATGACAGTGTCACTTTGCTTGATAATTCGGTCTTAAAGTCGAGATATTAAACAAGATAAATCTTTCTTTGTACCCATTACTGTGCTTTATAAAAAAGACAAGTATGACATTTCCCTCTCAGCTCCTTTTCATAGTTTAAGAGCAAATAGATCACACACCTAGCAAAAGCATCTAAAAAACTGATCAGCCTCCTCCATAACCCCTCTAGCTGTCCATTCCATCTCCAGGAAAGGTGTGTTTTATGCACTTGTAAGCATAAAAATGGTGGCTCCATTTGCTGTTAACTGAAGAAAGCACATATTAATGTCTTCTTTGCCCATAGGACCCCTTTAGCTTTTGAACTGGGTAGTGTTATGGGTATTTTTAGACCTCTGGATGTTATGGAGTTTGTACAAAATGTTTCAAAACTGGCCACAAAGCAGGGAATAGGTCACACTACCAAAATACTTAGAATTCATCTGAAAACTCCCTGCTACTACCACGCTGTTGTTTTCATGGTTCAGATGGACTTTGGAAACTGTTTGCAGTACATGTGAGCTCCCCATACCCAGGTGACTGCTATTGATTATCACTAGCTTAACCTGTGATGATCTTATACCACTTCAGTGCATCGGCCATTGACTACCTACATCTGTCCCCAAGGCATTGTTGGGACTTCAATGCTGCAAGCCATTCTTACAAGTCCCGGCAGGACCACCGGGTTAGTGGCAATGGATTTCAAGTGATGATTTACAAGGTAAAGTAATAATGTGGAGTATTCCCTCCTCTGTGTCCATTTCTTAAAACCCTGTACAACGTAAAATGTACCTATAACTTCTGCCCAGAAAATCATCACTGCAGGCAACTTGAAGACTGATGGCATTATCTGAGTGGTGCAATGAGAATGATGGGTGATTTATGAGCCAAGCAATCATTTTTGCTTATTCTTTTAAAACTATAGTTATAACTTATATACAGAACATCGGTCAGGCACATACAATTCAATAACAATAAACAAATGCATGAGTAAAAAACATGGTAACTCTAGCTTCAGACATTCGTGATGACAACATACTTCTGGATCTTTAGCAAATTTAGAAGCTAAAACTGGGTAACTATACAACCTTCAAGATTACTTTTACTACTATGACTCAACCTTATTATCCGAAATGACAGTGTCACTTTGCTTGATAATTCGGTCTTAAAGTTGAGATATTAAACAAGATAAATCTTTCTTTGTACCCATTACTGTGCTTTATAAAAAAGACAAGTATGACATTTCCCTCTCAGCTCCTTTTCATAGTTTAAGAGCAAATAGATCACACACACCTAGCAAAAGCATCTAAAAAACTGATCAGCCTCCTCCATAACCCCTCTAGCTGTCCATTCCATCTCCAGGAAAGGTGTGTTTTATGCACTTGTAAGCATAAAAATGGTGGGTCCATTTGCTGTTAACTGAAGAAAGCACATATTAATGTCTTCTTTGCCCATAGGACCCCTTTAGCTTTTGAACTGGGTAGTGTTATGGGTATTTTTAGACCTCTGGATGTTATGGAGTTTGTACAAAATGTTTCAAAACTGGCCACAAAGCAGGGAATAGGTCACACTACCAAAATACCTAGAATTCATCTGAAAACTCCCTGCTACTACCACGCTGTTGTTTTCATGGTTCAGATGGACTTTGGAAACTGTTTGCAGTACATGTGAGCTCCCCATACCCAGGTGACTGCTATTGACCATCACTGGCTTAACCTGTGATGATCTTATACCACTTCAGTGCATCGGCCATTGACTACCTACATCTGTCCCCAAGGCATTGTTGGGACTTCAATGCTGCAAGCCATTCTCACAAGTCCCGGCAGGACCACCGGGTTAGTGGCAATGGATT
This sequence comes from Anomaloglossus baeobatrachus, assembly GCF_048569485.1. Lineage (NCBI taxonomy): Eukaryota > Metazoa > Chordata > Amphibia > Anura > Aromobatidae > Anomaloglossus > Anomaloglossus baeobatrachus. The sequence goes on from NC_134356.1 coordinate 393,847,392, forward strand.
TCAAGTGATGATTTACAAGGTAAAGTAATAATGTGGAGTATTCCCTCCTCTGTGTCCATTTCTTAAAACCCTGTACAACGTAAAGTGTACCTATAACTTCTGCCCATAAAATCATCACTGCAGGCAACTTGAAGACTGATGGCATTATCTGAGTGGTGCAATGAGAATGATGGGTGATTTATGAGGCAAGCAATCATTTTTGCTTATTCTTTTAAAACTATAGTTATAACTTATATACAGAACATCGGTCAGGCACATACAATTCAATAACAATAACCAAATGCATGAGTAAAAAACATGGTAACTCTAGCTTCAGACATTCGTGATGACAACATACTTCTGGATCTTTAGCAAATTTAGAAGCTAAAACTGGGTAACTATACAACCTTCAAGATTACTTTTACTACTATGACTCAACCTTATTATCCGAAATGACAGTGTCACTTTGCTTGATAATTCGGTCTTAAAGTCGAGATATTAAACAAGATAAATCTTTCTTTGTACCCATTACTGTGCTTTATAAAAAAGACAAGTATGACATTTCCCTCTCAGCTCCTTTTCATAGTTTAAGAGCAAATAGATCACACACACCTAGCAAAAGCATCTAAAAAACTGATCAGCCTCCTCCATAACCCCTCTAGCTGTCCATTCCATCTCCAAGAAAGGTGTGTTTTATGCACTTGTAAGCATAAAAATGGTGGGTCCATTTGCTCTTAACTGAAGAAAGCACATATTAATGTCTTCTTTGCCCATAGGACCCCTTTAGCTTTTGAACTGGGTAGTGTTATGGGTAATTTTAGACCTCTGGATGTTATGGAGTTTGTACAAAATGTTTCAAAACTGGCCGCAAAGCAGGGAATATGTCACACTACCAAAATACCTAGAATTCATCTGAAAACTCCCTGCCACTACCAGGCTGTTGTTTTCATGGTTCAGATGGACTTTGGAAACTGTTTGCAGCACATGTGAGCTCCCATACCCAGGTGACTGCTATTGACCATCACTGGCTTAACCTGTGATGATCTTATACCACTTCAGTGCATCGGCCATTGACTACCTACATCTGTCCCCAAGGCATTGTTGGGACTTCAATGCTGCAAGCCATTCTCACAAGTCCCGGCAGGACCACCGGGTTAGTGGCAATGGATTTCAAGTGATGATTTACAAGGTAAAGTAATAATGTGGAGTATTCCCTCCTCTGTGTCCATTTCTTAAAACCCTGTACAACGTAAAATGAACCTATAACGTCTACCCAGAAAATCATCACTGCAGGCAACTTGAAGACTGATGGCATTATCTGAGTGGTGCAATGAGAATGATGGGTGATTTATGAGCAAAGTAATCATTTTCCTTATTCTCTTAAAACTATAGTTATAACTTATATACAGTACATCGGTCAGGCACATACAATTCAATAACAATAAACAAATGCATGAGTAAAAAACATGGTAACTCTAGCTTCAGACATTCGTGATGACAACATACTTCTGGATCTTTAGCAAATTTAGAAGCTAAAACTGGGTAACTATACAACCTTCAAGATTACTTTTACTACTATGACTCAACCTTATTATCCGAAATGACAGTGTCACTTTGCTTGATAATTCGGTCTTAAAGTCGAGATATTAAACAAGATAAATCTTTCTTTGTACCCATTACTGTGCTTTATAAAAAAGACAAGTATGACATTTCCCTCTCAGCTCCTTTTCATAGTTTAAGAGCAAATAGATCACACACACCTAGCAAAAGCATCTAAAAAACTGATCAGCCTCCTCCATAACCCCTCTAGCTGTCCATTCCATCTCCAAGAAAGGTGTGTTTTATGCACTTGTAAGCATAAAAATGGTGGGTCCATTTGCTCTTAACTGAAGAAAGCACATATTAATGTCTTCTTTGCCCATAGGACACCTTTAGCTTTTGAACTGGGTAGTGTTATGGGTAATTTTAGACCTCTGGATGTTATGGAGTTTGTACAAAATGTTTCAAAACTGGCCGCAAAGCAGGGAATATGTCACACTACCAAAATACCTAGAATTCATCTGAAAACTCCCTGCCACTACCAGGCTGTTGTTTTCATGGTTCAGATGGACTTTGGAAACTGTTTGCAGTACATGTGAGCTCCCCATACCCAGGTGACTGCTATTGACCATCACTGGCTTAACCTGTGATGATCTTATACCACTTCAGTGCATCGGCCATTGACTACCTACATCTGTCCCCAAGGCATTGTTGGGACTTCAATGCTGCAAGCCATTCTCACAAGTCCCGGCAGGACCACCGGGTTAGTGGCAATGGATTTCAAGTGATGATTTACAAGGTAAAGTAATAATGTGGAGTATTCCCTCCTCTGTGTCCATTTCTTAAAACCCTGTACAACGTAAAATGTACCTATAACTTCTACCCAGAAAATCATCACTGCAGGCAACTTGAAGACTGATGGCATTATCTGAGTGGTGCAATGAGAATGATGGGTGATTTATGAGCCAAGCAATCATTTTTGCTTATTCTTTTAAAACTATAGTTATAACTTATATACAGAACATCGGTCAGGCACATACAATTCAATAACAATAAACAAATGCATGAGTAAAAAACATGGTAACTCTAGCTTCAGACATTCGTGATGACAACATACTTCTGGATCTTTAGCAAATTTAGAAGCTAAAACTGGGTAACTATACAACCTTCAAGATTACTTTTACTACTATGACTCAACCTTATTATCCGAAATGACAGTGTCACTTTGCTTGATAATTCGGTCTTAAAGTCGAGATATTAAACAAGATAAATCTTTCTTTGTACCCATTACTGTGCTTTATAAAAAAGACAAGTATGACATTTCCCTCTCAGCTCCTTTTCATAGTTTAAGAGCAAATAGATCACACACACCTAGAAAAAGCATCTAAAAAACTGATCAGCCTCCTCCATAACCCCTCTAGCTGTCCATTCCATCTCCAAGAAAGGTGTGTTTTATGCACTTGTAAGCATAAAAATGGTGGGTCCATTTGCTCTTAACTGAAGAAAGCACATATTAATGTCTTCTTTGCCCATAGGACCCCTTTAGCTTTTGAACTGGGTAGTGTTATGGGTATTTTTAGACCTCTGGATGTTATGGAGTTTGTACATAATGTTTCAAAACTGGCCACAAAGCAGGGAATAGGTCACACTACCAAAATACCTAGAATTCATCTGAAAACTCCCTGTCACTACCACGCTGTTGTTTTCATGGTTCAGATGGACTTTGGAAACTGTTTGCAGTACATGTGAGGTTCCCATACCTGGGTGATTGCTATTGACCATCACTGGCTTAACCTGTGATGATCTTATACCACTTCAGTGCATCGGCCATTGACTACCTACATCTGTCCCCAAGGCATTGTTGGGACTTCAATGCTGCAAGCCATTCTCACAAGTCCCGGCAGGACCACCGGGTTAGTGGCAATGGATTTCAAGTGATGATTTACAAGGTAAAGTAATAATGTGGAGTATTCCCTCCTCTGTGTCCATTTCTTAAAACCCTGTACAACGTAAAATGTACCTATAACTTCTGCCCAGAAAATCATCACTGCAGGCAACTTGAAGACTAATGGCATTATCTGAGTGGTGCAATGAGAATGATGGGTGATTTATGAGCCAAGCAATCATTTTTGCTTATTCTTTTAAAACTATAGTTAAAACTTATATATAGAACATCGGTCAGGCACATACAATTCAATAACAATAAACAAATGCATGAGTAAAAAACATGGTAACTCTAGCTTCAGACATTCGTGATGACAACATACTTCTGGATCTTTAGCAAATTTAGAAGCTAAAACTGGGTAACTATACAACCTTCAAGATTACTTTTACTACTATGACTCAACCTTATTATCCGAAATGACAGTGTCACTTTGCTTGATAATTCGGTCTTAAAGTCGAGATATTAAACAAGATAAATCTTTCTTTGTACCCATTACTGTGCTTTATAAAAAAGACAAGTATGACATTTCCCTCTCAGCTCCTTTTCATAGTTTAAGAGCAAATAGATCACACACACCTAGCAAAAGCATCTAAAAAACTGATCAGCCTCCTCCATAACCCCTCTAGCTGTCCATTCCATCTCCAGGAAAGGTGTGTTTTATGCACTTGTAAGCATAAAAATGGTGGGTCCATTTGCTCTCAACTGAAGAAAGCACATATTAATGTCTTCTTTGCCCATAGGACCCCTTTAGCTTTTGAACTGGGTAGTGTTATGGGTATTTTTAGACCTCTGGATGTTATGGAGTTTGTACAAAATGTTTCAAAACTGGCCGCAAAGCAGGGAATATATCACACTACCAAAATACCTAGAATTCATCTGAAAACTCCCTGCCACTACCAGGCTGTTGTTTTCATGGTTCAGATGGACTTTGGAAACTGTTTGCAGTACATGTGAGCTCCCCATACCCAGGTGACTGCTATTGACCATCACTGGCTTAACCTGTGATGATCTTATACCACTTCAGTGCATCGGCCATTGACTACCTACATCTGTCCCCAAGGCATTGTTGGGACTTCAATGCTGCAAGCCATTCTCACAAGTCCCGGCAGGACCACCGGGTTAGTGGCAATGGATTTCAAGTGATGATTTACAAGGTAAAGTAATAATGTGGAGTATTCCCTCCTCTGTGCCCATTTCTTAAAACCCTGTACAACGTAAAATGAACCTATAACTTCTGCCCAGAAAATCATCACTGCAGGCAACTTGAAGACTAATGGCATTATCTGAGTGGTGCAATGAGAATGATGGGTGATTTATGAGCCAAGCAATCATTTTTGCTTATTCTTTTAAAACTATAGTTAAAACTTATATATAGAACATCGGTCAGGCACATACAATTCAATAACAATAAACAAATGCATGAGTAAAAAACATGGTAACTCTAGCTTCAGAGATTCGTGATGACAACATACTTCTGGATCTTTAGCAAATTTAGAAGCTAAAACTGGGTAACTATACAACCTTCAAGATTACTTTTACTACTATGACTCATCCTTATTATCCAAAATGACAGTGTCACTTTGCTTGATAATTCGGTCTTAAAGTCGAGATATTAAACAAGATAAATCTTTCTTTGTACCCATTACTGTGCTTTATAAAAAAGACAAGTATGACATTTCCCTCTCAGCTCCTTTTCATAGTTTAAGAGCAAATAGATCACACACACCTAGCAAAAGCATCTAAAAAACTGATCAGCCTCCTCCATAACCCCTATAGCTGTCCATTCAATCTCCAGGAAAGGTGTGTTTTATGCACTTGTAAGCATAAAAATGGTGGGTCCATTTGCTGTTAATTGAAGAATGCACATATTAATGTCTTCTTTGCCCATAGGACCCCTTTAGCTTTTGAACTGGGTAGTGTTATGGGTATTTTTAGACCTCTGGATGTTATGGAGTTTGTACATAATGTTTCAAAACTGGCCACAAAGCAGGGAATAGGTCACACTACCAAAATACCTAGAATTCATCTGAAAACTCCCTGCCACTACCACGCTGTTGTTTTCATGGTTCAGATGGACTTTGGAAACTGTTTGCAGTACATGTGAGGTTCCCATACCTAGGTGATTGCTATTGACCATCACTGGCTTAACCTGTGATGATCTTATACCACTTCAGTGCATCGGCCATTGACTACCTACATCTGTCCCCAAGGCATTGTTGGGACTTCAATGCTGCAAGCCATTCTCACAAGTCCCGGCAGGACCACCGGGTTAGTGGCAATGGATTTCAAGTGATGATTTACAAGGTAAAGTAATAATGTGGAGTATTCCCTCCTCTGTGCCCATTTCTTAAAACCCTGTACAACGTAAAATGTACCTATAACTTCTACCCAGAAAATCATCACTGCAGGCAACTTGAAGACTGATGGCATTATCTGAGTGGTGCAATGAGAATGATGGGTGATTTATGAGCCAAGCAATCATTTTTGCTTATTCTTTTAAAACTATAGTTATAACTTATATACAGAACATCGGTCAGGCACATACAATTCAATAACAATAAACAAATGCATGAGTAAAAAACATGGTAACTCTAGCTTCAGACATTCGTGATGACAACATACTTCTGGATCTTTAGCAAATTTAGAAGCTAAAACTGGGTAACTATACAACCTTCAAGATTACTTTTACTACTATGACTCAACCTTATTATCCGAAATGACAGTCTCACTTTGCTTGATAATTCGGTCTTAAAGTCGAGATATTAAACAAGATAAATCTTTCTTTGTACCCATTACTGTGCTTTATAAAAAAGACAAGTATGACATTTCCCTCTCAGCTCCTTTTCATAGTTTAAGAGCAAATAGATCACAAACACCTAGCAAAAGCATCTAAAAAACTGATCAGCCTCCTCCATAACCCCTATAGCTGTCCATTCCATCTCCAGGAAAGGTGTGTTTTATGCACTTGTAAGCATAAAAATGGTGGGTCCATTTGCTGTTAATTGAAGAATGCACATATTAATGTCTTCTTTGCCCATAGGACCCCTTTAGCTTTTGAACTGGGTAGTGTTATGGGTATTTTTAGACCTCTGGATGTTATGGAGTTTGTACAAAATGTTTCAAAACTGGCCGCAAAGCAGGGAATATGTCACACTACCAAAATACCTAGAATTCATCTGAAAACTCCCTGCCACTACCAGGCTGTTGTTTTCATGGTTCAGATGGACTTTGGAAACTGTTTGCAGTACATGTGAGCTCCCCATACCCAGGTGACTGCTATTGACCATCACTGGCTTAACCTGTGATGATCTTATACCACTTCAGTGCATCGGCCATTGACTACCTACATCTGTCCCCAAGGCATTGTTGGGACTTCAATGCTGCAAGCCATTCTCACAAGTCCCGGCAGGACCACCGGGTTAGTGGCAATGGATTTCAAGTGATGATTTACAAGGTAAAGTAATAATGTGGAGTATTCCCTCCTCTGTGTCCATTTCTTAAAACCCTGTACAACGTAAAATGTACCTATAACTTCTACCCAGAAAATCATCACTGCAGGCAACTTGAAGACTGATGGCATTATCTGAGTGGTGCAATGAGAATGATGGGTGATTTATGAGCCAAGCAATCATTTTTACTTATTCTTTTAAAACTATAGTTATAACTTATATACAGAACATCGGTCAGGCACATACAATTCAATAACAATAAACAAATGCATGAGTAAAAAACATGGTAACTCTAGCTTCAGACATTCGTGATGACAACATACTTCTGGATCTTTAGCAAATTTAGAAGCTAAAACTGGGTAACTATACAACCTTCAAGATTACTTTTACTACTATGACTCAACCTTATTATCCGAAATGACAGTGTCACTTTGCTTGATAATTCGGTCTTAAAGTCGAGATATTAAACAAGATAAATCTTTCTTTGTACCCATTACTGTGCTTTATAAAAAAGACAAGTATGACATTTCCCTCTCAGCTCCTTTTCATAGTTTAAGAGCAAATAGATCACACACACCTAGCAAAAGCATCTAAAAAACTGATCAGCCTCCTCCATAACCCCTCTAGCTGTCCATTCCATCTCCAGGAAAGGTGTGTTTTATGCACTTGTAAGCATAAAAATGGTGGGTCCATTTGCTGTTAACTGAAGAATGCACATATTAATGTCTTCTTTGCCCATAGGACCCCTTTAGCTTTTGAACAGGGTAGTGTTATGGGTATTTTTAGACCTCTGGATGTTATGGAGTTTGTACAAAATGTTTCAAAACTGGCCACAAAGCAGGGAATAGGTCACACTACCAAAATACCTAGAATTCATCTGAAAACTCCCTGTCACTACCACGCTGTTGTTTTCATGGTTCAGATGGACTTTGGAAACTGTTTGCAGTACATGTGAGCTTCCCATACCTAGGTGATTGCTATTGACCATCACTGGCTTAACCTGTGATGATCTTATACCACTTCAGTGCATCGGCCATTGACTACCTACATCTGTCCCCAAGGCATTGTTGGGACTTCAATGCTGCAAGCCATTCTCACAAGTCCCGGCAGGACCACCGGGTTAGTGGCAATGGATTTCAAGTGATGATTTACAAGGTAAAGTAATAATGTGGAGTATTCCTTCCTCTGTGTCCATTTCTTAAAACCCTGTACAACGTAAAATGTACCTATAACGTCTACCCAGAAAATCATCACTGCAGGCAACTTGAAGACTGATGGCATTATCTGAGTGGTGCAATGAGAATGATGGGTGATTTATGAGCAAAGTAATCATTTTCCTTATTCTCTTAAAACTATAGTTATAACTTATATACAGTACATCGGTCAGGCACATACAATTCAATAACAATAAACAAATGCATGAGTAAAAAACATGGTAACTCTAGCTTCAGACATTCGTGATGACAACATACTTCTGGATCTTTAGCAAATTTAGAAGCTAAAACTGGGTAACTATTAGAGTTGAGCGCGGTTCGTGGTTCGTGGTTCTCCAGTTCGCGGCTCGAGTGATTTTGGGGCATGTTCTAGATCGAACTAGAACTCGAGCTTTTTGCAAAAGCTCAGTAGTTCTAGAAACGTTCGAGAACGGTTCTAGCAGCCAAAAAACAGCTAAATCATAGCTTGGTTTCTGCTGTAATAGTGTAAGTCACTCTGTGAATCAAACTATTATCACATTTCAGTGTATAGTGTGCGTGAACAGCGCCTTCAGATCACTGCTGTTTCTATAATGGCGATCGCCATTTTTTTTTTTTTTTTTTCTTGTCTTCCTTCCCTAAGCGCGCGCGTCTTGTGGGGCGGGCCAGCATGTCAGCCAATCCCAGACACACACACAGCTAAGTGGACTTTGAGCCAGAGAAGCAACGGCATGTGTGATAGGATCTGCATGTCACATGTCCCTGCATTATAAAACCGGACATTTTCTTCACGGACGCCATTATCTGCCTTCTGCGTCTTTGGTGTCAGACATCACTGTCGCAGCTCCGTCTTCCTGAGTCCTATAGCCGATACAGCTGTATGCGCTGCATACACAGCGTTAGACAGCTTAGGGAGAGCACTTTATAGCAGTCCTTTTAAGGGCTCCAACCGGCAGGGTCAGAGAGCCATAGGTGACAGGTCCTGCAAACAGCAACAGCGTCTGTGTAGCCCAGGTCAGGGATTTCCTACCTGCATTTCACCATTAGGAGGGAATAGAAAGGCAGTCTTCCATTCCTCTACCCAGAGCACCACAATCCTGCCACTGTACCCTCTTGTCCTCTGCACACTCCAACTGATAACTAAGCCATTATACTAGCAAACACTCAGTGTACCTAGTGGCATCCTATACGTGGCTATTGGACTTTGCTATAGTCCCACTAGTGCAAAGACATTTGCAGAGCGCGTCTGCCTGCATTGCACACTACAACTCATTCTAACCAAGCCATTATACTAGCAAACACTCAGTGTACCTAGTGGCATCCTAAACGTGGCTATTGGACTTTGCTATAGTCCCACTAGTGCAAAGACATTTGCAGAGCGCGTCTGCCTGCGTTGCACACTACAACTCATTCTAACCAAGCCATTATACTAGCAAACACTCAGTGTACCTAGTGGCATCCTATACGTGGCTATTGGACTTTGCTATAGTCCCACTAGTGCAAAGACATTTGCAGAGCGCGTCTGCCTGCGTTGCACACTACAACTCATTCTAACCAAGCCATTATACTAGCAAACACTCAGTGTACCTAGTGGCATCCTATACGTGGCTATTGGACTTTGCTATAGTCCCACTAGTGCAAAGACATTTGCAGAGCGCGTCTGCCTGCGTTGCACACTACAACTCATTCTAACCAAGCCATTATACTAGCAAACACTCAGTGTACCTAGTGGCATCCTATACGTGGCTATTGGACTTTGCTATAGTCCCACTAGTGCAAAGACATTTGCAGAGCGCGTCTGCCTGCGTTGCACACTACAACTCATTCTAACCAAGCCATTATACTAGCAAACACTCAGTGTACCTAGTGGCATCCTATACGTGGCTATTGGACTTTGCTATAGTCCCACTAGTGCAAAGACATTTGCAGCACGTCTGCCTGCGTTGCACACTCCAACTAATTATAACTAAGTTGCATTGTCAGGGATATTTATTCTTTATTATTCTGCTGTTAATAAAGCTAGACCACCACTGCAATCTTCACCACCTCTCAATTTTTACTACCACATTTTCAGTCCACAATCTTGTCGCAATCAACATGAGTGGCAAAATGACAGATGCTGGTGGAAAGGGGAAGAGGCGTGGTGGAAAAGGCAAAAAAGGTTTTGTCCGTGGGGAAGGTGGCAAAGCTCCATTATCATCTGCTGAAGATAGACCATCTACCAGCAAAAGTAAGATGTCTACTACTTACCGTGGACAATCCGATGTGCTCCCTTTTTTACGGACACGAACAACAGGAAGAAAGGTAGATGATGGGCAAAAAAGGAAAATGCTTGAATGGATCTCAAGTGGTCCAACAAGTGCCCTCTCAGCCACTTCAAGTACCGCATCCAAAAAACACCAGTCCTCTGAGTTGTCATCCCAATCACACTTGATTTCTCCCAGCTCTGAAGTCTCCATCAGCCCTGCACAGTATGGTGGAACTGAGATGGCTGAGTCTGCAGAGCTGTTCAGTCACACTATAGCCTGGGAATCAGAGGTCTGCTCCCAAGCTACAGTGAGTACAGAACAGGAAATGGTCTGCAGTGATGCCCAGAACCTTTGTGACTCAGATTCAGGCCGTGAGGACCAAGTTTCTGAGCATAATGTTGACCCTTTGTCACAAACTGTAACACCTGTGGTTATAGACAATGAGGAACATACTGATGAAGATGAGACGCAGATACCCGATTGGGATGACAACTTAAATATTCCGTCAGGGCAAGAAGAGGCTCGGTCTGAGGGGGAGGGGAGTGCAAACACAACAATTGATGATGACGTTCTAGATCCCACCTACTGTCAACCCCCAGTCAGGCACTCGAGGAGGTCAACAGAGGCGGTGGAGGAGGATGCAACCGACGACGAAGTTACCTTGCGCCTTCCTGGACAGAGTCGGAGCACTGGTAGCACGTCTACAACTGCATCCTCAGCCACCACTCTGCCTATGAGCATTATTCGGGGTGGATCAACAGGTCGCATGGCCTCTAAGCCTTGCCTAGCCTGGTCCTTTTTTCACATCGAAAAAGATCGCCCAACTCATGTGATATGTAACATTTGTCATGATTCTCTTAGTAGAGGTCAAAAGCTCAGCAGTTTGACAACTTCTTCCATGAATCGTCACATGAATAAATATCATAAGTCCCGGTGGGAAGCTCACCGTGCTGCAATGCGGCCTAGCGGAGCGAACCATCCACCGCCCGCCCCTTCCACTGCATCCGCGCGCTCTTCATCTTCTAGGACTGTGGGGACAGCTGCCACACCTGTTTTTCCACGCAAAACTTCCACCACTGTAACCGCAACAGGCAGTTTGCTTGTAAGGTCGTCAGTTGGTTTGGAAGGGGAAACAAGTGAGTGTGTACAGCTCTCTCAGACATCGATAGCACCAACGTTGGATGAAGGCAACATCATGTCTCCGCCTGCACTTTCCTCACAAACCTGCATTTTTCCAGGGACACCCTACTCAACACCGTCTACACACAGCAGCCAGATCTCTGTCCCTCAGATGTGGTCAAATAAAAGGCCACTTCCTCCGACCCATGACAAAGCTAAGAGGTTGACTCTATCCCTCTGTAAGCTGTTGGCTACCGAAATGCTGCCTTTCCGCCTAGTGGACACACAGGATTTTAGAGACCTTATGTCTGTCGCTGTGCCCCAGTACCAGATGCCTAGTCGCCACTACTTCTCTAAGAAAGGTGTGCCCGCGCTACACCAGCATGTCGCACACAACATCACCGCTTCCTTGAGAAACTCTGTGTGTGAACGGGTGCATTTCACCACCGATACTTGGACCAGTAAGCATGGACAGGGACGTTACATGTCGCTGACTGGGCACTGGGTAACTATGGTGATAGATGGTGAAGGGTCTGCTGCACAAGTCTTGCCGTCCCCACGACTTGTGTGTCAATCCTCTGTCTGTCCAAGTTCCGCCACTGCTTCTGCATCCTCCACCTCATCTGGGTCCTCCACCTCCGCCCCAAGCCTGCCTGGTCAGGCCACCAGCGTTCTCACTGCGCAGAAGGAATCACGCACCCCTCATTACTATGCTGGCAGCAGAGCGCAACGGCATCAGGCGGTCTTTAGCTTGACATGTCTTGGTAATAAGAGTCACACAGCTGAGGAGTTGTGGTCAGCTTTGCGGTCCGAGTTTAATAAATGGTTGTCTCCACTCAAACTGCAGCCTGGTAAGGCCGTGTGCGACAATGCTGCAAACCTGGGTGCGGCACTTCGCCTGGGCAAGGTGACACACGTACCTTGTATGGCTCACGTGTTGAACCTTGTCGTGCAGCAATTTTTAACACACTATCCCGGCCTAGATGGCCTTCTGAACAGGGCACGAAAACTGTCAGCTCACTTCCGCCGTTCAAGCGCCGCAGCAGAGCGACTTGCATTGCTCCAGAAGTCTTTCGGCCTGCCGGTTCATCGCCTGAAATGCGATGTGGCGACACGCTGGAATTCAACTCTCCACATGTTACAGCGACTGTGGCAGCACCGCAGAGCCCTGGTGCAATACGTCATGACGTATAGCCTGGGCCAACGAGATGCAGAGGTGGGGCAGATCACCCTGATGGAGTGGTCTCAGATCAAGGACCTATGCACCCTTCTGCACAGTTTCGACATGGCGACGAATATGTTTAGCTCTGACAATGCCATTATCAGCATGACGATTCCAGTCATTTACATGCTGGAGCACACGCTAAACACTATTCGGAGTCAGGGGGTGGGACAACATGAAGGGGAGGAACTACAGGAGGATTCATATGCGCAAGGGACAACAACATCACGAAGGTCCAGACGTTCATCATCACCAACGCAGCAGGCATGGGACCATGGGGGACAGGGATCGACAAGGGCGCATAGTAGCAGGCGAAATGTTGAGCAAGGTGCAGGAGAACATGAAGAAATGGAGGACGAACTGTCCATGGACATGGAAGACTCAGCGGATGAGGGAGACCTTGGTCAAATTTCAGTTGAAAGAGGTTGGGGTCAGATGTCAGAGGAAGAAAGAACGGGTAGCACCTCTATGCCACAAACACAGCATGGACTTGGTCCGCATGGCTGCGCAAGACACATGAGTGCCTTTTTGTTGCACTACCTCCAACATGACAGTCGTATTGTCAAAATTAGAAGTGATGATGACTACTGGATTGCCACACTATTAGATCCCCGGTACAAGTCCAAATTTTGTGACATAATTCCAGCCATAGAAAGGGACGCACGTATGCAGGAGTATCAGCAGAAGCTGTTACTAGATCTTAGCTCGGCTTTTCCACCAAACAACCGTGCAGGTGCAGGGAGTGAATCTCCCAGTTGTAACTTGACAAACATGGGACGGTCTCGTCATCTTCAACAGTCTACCCGTACCAGTAGGACCTTTTCTGGTGCCGGTAACAGCAATTTTATGGAATCTTTTCATAATTTTTTTAGACCCTCTTTTGCAAGGCCACCAGAGACAACAAGTCTGACACATAGTCAACGGCTGGAGAGGATGATACAGGAGTATCTCCAAATGAACATCGATGCCATGACTGTGCAACTGGAGCCTTGCTCCTTTTGGGCTTCAAACCTACAAAAATGGCCAGAGCTCGCAACTTACGCCTTGGAGATTTTGTCGTGTCCAGCTGCCAGCGTTGTCTCTGAACGTGTATTCAGTGCTGCTGGGTGTGTGCTGACAGATAAGCGCACGCGTCTGTCCAGTGACAATGTGGACAGACTGACGTTCATCAAAATGAACAAGTCATGGATCCAGAAGGAATTTACTACCCCTGTGTCATCCTGGGGAGAGTAAATGCTTGTGGATTTGGAATGTGCTTGATGCAAATCAAAACATCCTGTTTGCAACTAGGGCCCAAGTGCTGCCACTGATGGGGTGGGTGTCTGTGTGGCCCAATTTTTGGAAAAAAGGGAGACTCCGCTTGGAGTAACCCTTGCTTGCTGTGTTTTTAAAAGAAGCCAAGATGAACAGAGCTGGGATCAGGAAAGACTTTGCTACCTACCCCGGTGTCATCCTGGGGACGGCTAAGAATAGCGTATTTTTGAATGTGCTTGATGCAAATCAAAACATCCTGTTTGCAACTAGGGCCCAAGTGCTGCCACTGATGGGGTGGGTGTCTGTGTGGCCCAATTTTTGGAAAAAAGGGAGACTCCGCTTGGAGTAACCCTTGCTTACATTGTTTTTAAAAGAAGCCAAGATGAACAAGTCATGGGTCAGCAAAGACTTTGCTACCTACCCCGGTGTCATCCTGGGGACGGCTAAGAATAGCGTATTTTTGAATGTGCTTGATGCAAATCAAAACATCCTGTTTGCAACTAGGGCCCAAGTGCTGCCACTGATGTGGTGGGTGTCTGTGTGGCCCAATTTTTGGAAAAAAGGGAGACTCCGCTTGGAGTAACCCTTGCTTGCTGTGTTTTTAAAAGAAGCCAAGATGAACAGAGCTGGGATCAGGAAAGACTTTGCTACCTACCCCGGTGTCATCCTGGGGACGGATAAGAATGGCGTATTTTTGAATGTGCTTGATGCAAATCTAGCTGTGAAGTGTACAACTGGGGCACAACTGCTGCCACTGAATGGGTGGGTGTGTGTGGGGCCCAATTTTTGGAAAAAAGGGGAGACTCCGCTTGGAGTAACCCTTGCTTACATTGTTTTTAAAAGAAGCCAAGATGAACAAGTCATGGGTCAGCAAAGACTTTGCTACCTACCCCAGTGTCATCCTGGGGACGGCTAAGAATAGCGTATTTTTGAATGTGCTTGATGCAAATCAAAACATCCTGTTTGCAACTAGGGCCCAAGTGCTGCCACTGATGGGGTGGGTGTCTGTGTGGCCCAATTTTTGGAAAAAAGGGAGACTCCGCTTGGAGTAACCCTTGCTTGCTGTGTTTTTAAAAGAAGCCAAGATGAACAGAGCTGGGATCAGGAAAGACTTTGCTACCTACCCCGGTGTCATCCTGGGGACGGCTAAGAATAGCGTATTTTTGAATGTGCTTGATGCAAATCAAAACATCCTGTTTGCAACTAGGGCCCAAGTGCTGCCACTGATGGGGTGGGTGTCTGTGTGGCCCAATTTTTGGAAAAAAGGGAGACTCCGCTTGGAGTAACCCTTGCTTGCTGTGTTTTTAAAAGAAGCCAAGATGAACAGAGCTGGGATCAGGAAAGACTTTGCTACCTACCCCGGTGTCATCCTGGGGACGGCTAAGAATAGCGTATTTTTGAATGTGCTTGATGCAAATCAAAACATCCTGTTTGCAACTAGGGCCCAAGTGCTGCCACTGATGGGGTGGGTGTCTGTGTGGCCCAATTTTTGGAAAAAAGGGAGACTCCGCTTGGAGTAACCCTTGCTTGCTGTGTTTTTAAAAGAAGCCAAGATGAACAGAGCTGGGATCAGGAAAGACTTTGCTACCTACCCCGGTGTCATCCTGGGGACGGCTAAGAATAGCGTATTTTTGAATGTGCTTGATGCAAATCAAAACATCCTGTTTGCAACTAGGGCCCAAGTGCTGCCACTGATGGGGTGGGTGTCTGTGTGGCCCAATTTTTGGAAAAAAGGGAGACTCCGCTTGGAGTAACCCTTGCTTGCTGTGTTTTTAAAAGAAGCCAAGATGAACAGAGCTGGGATCAGGAAAGACTTTGCTACCTACCCCGGTGTCATCCTGGGGACGGCTAAGAATAGCGTATTTTTGAATGTGCTTGATGCAAATCAAAACATCCTGTTTGCAACTAGGGCCCAAGTGCTGCCACTGATGGGGTGGGTGTCTGTGTGGCCCAATTTTTGGAAAAAAGGGAGACTCCGCTTGGAGTAACCCTTGCTTACATTGTTTTTAAAAGAAGCCAAGATGAACAAGTCATGGGTCAGCAAAGACTTTGCTACCTACCCCGGTGTCATCCTGGGGACGGCTAAGAATAGCGTATTTTTGAATGTGCTTGATGCAAATCAAAACATCCTGTTTGCAACTAGGGCCCAAGTGCTGCCACTGATGTGGTGGGTGTCTGTGTGGCCCAATTTTTGGAAAAAAGGGAGACTCCGCTTGGAGTAACCCTTGCTTGCTGTGTTTTTAAAAGAAGCCAAGATGAACAGAGCTGGGATCAGGAAAGACTTTGCTACCTACCCCGGTGTCATCCTGGGGACGGATAAGAATGGCGTATTTTTGAATGTGCTTGATGCAAATCTAGCTGTGAAGTGTACAACTGGGGCACAACTGCTGCCACTGAATGGGTGGGTGTGTGTGGGGCCCAATTTTTGGAAAAAAGGGGAGACTCCGCTTGGAGTAACCCTTGCTTACATTGTTTTTAAAAGAAGCCAAGATGAACAAGTCATGGGTCAGCAAAGACTTTGCTACCTACCCCAGTGTCATCCTGGGGACGGCTAAGAATAGCGTATTTTTGAATGTGCTTGATGCAAATCAAAACATCCTGTTTGCAACTAGGGCCCAAGTGCTGCCACTGATGGGGTGGGTGTCTGTGTGGCCCAATTTTTGGAAAAAAGGGAGACTCCGCTTGGAGTAACCCTTGCTTGCTGTGTTTTTAAAAGAAGCCAAGATGAACAGAGCTGGGATCAGGAAAGACTTTGCTACCTACCCCGGTGTCATCCTGTGGACGGCTAAGAATAGCGTATTTTTGAATGTGCTTGATGCAAATCAAAACATCCTGTTTGCAACTAGGGCCCAAGTGCTGCCACTGATGGGGTGGGTGTCTGTGTGGCCCAATTTTTGGAAAAAAGGGAGACTCCGCTTGGAGTAACCCTTGCTTGCTGTGTTTTTAAAAGAAGCCAAGATGAACAGAGCTGGGATCAGGAAAGACTTTGCTACCTACCCCGGTGTCATCCTGGGGACGGTTAAGAATAGCGTATTTTTGAATGTGCTTGATGCAAATCTAGCTGTGAAGTGTACAACTGGGGCACAACTGCTGCCACTGAAGGGGTGGGTGTGTGTGGGGCCCAATTTTTGGAAAAAAGGGAGACTCCGCTTGGAGTAACCCTTGCTTGCTGTGTTTTTAAAAGAAGCCAAGATGAACAGAGCTGGGATCAGGAAAGACTTTGCTACCTACCCCGGTGTCATCCTGGGGACGGATAAGAATGGCGTATTTTTGAATGTGCTTGATGCAAATCTAGCTGTGAAGTGTACAACTGGGGCACAACTGCTGCCACTGAATGGGTGGGTGTGTGTGGGGCCCAATTTTTGGAAAAAAGGGGAGACTCCGCTTGGAGTAACCCTTGCTTGCTGTGTTTTTAAAAGAAGCCAAGATGAACAGAGCTGGGATCAGGAAAGACTTTGCTACCTACCCCGGTGTCATCCTGTGGACGGCTAAGAATAGCGTATTTTTGAATGTGCTTGATGCAAATCAAAACATCCTGTTTGCAACTAGGGCCCAAGTGCTGCCACTGATGGGGTGGGTGTCTGTGTGGCCCAATTTTTGGAAAAAAGGGAGACTCCGCTTGGAGTAACCCTTGCTTGCTGTGTTTTTAAAAGAAGCCAAGATGAACAGAGCTGGGATCAGGAAAGACTTTGCTACCTACCCCGGTGTCATCCTGGGGACGGTTAAGAATAGCGTATTTTTGAATGTGCTTGATGCAAATCTAGCTGTGAAGTGTACAACTGGGGCACAACTGCTGCCACTGAAGGGGTGGGTGTGTGTGGGGCCCAATTTTTGGAAAAAAGGGAGACTCCGCTTGGAGTAACCCTTGCTTGCTGTGTTTTTAAAAGAAGCCAAGATGAACAGAGCTGGGATCAGGAAAGACTTTGCTACCTACCCCGGTGTCATCCTGGGGACGGATAAGAATGGCGTATTTTTGAATGTGCTTGATGCAAATCTAGCTGTGAAGTGTACAACTGGGGCACAACTGCTGCCACTGAAGGGGTGGGTGTGTGGGGCCCAATTTTTGGAAAAAAGGGAGACTCCGCTTGGAGTCACCTTGCGGTGTTTTACATGACTTTAGAAGGGCGTGCCATGCCTATATCTGTGTGTCCTCCTCTTTTTCCTTGTCCAGCTGTTTTGTTTTCGCATGAGTACATGTCCTTGTCACTTTCCCATGTGTTTGTGTTGTGTTGTGAGTTGTTTGTCACCTTTTGGACACCTTTGAGGGTGTTTTCTAGGTGTTTTACTGTGTTTGTGATTGCCTGCCATTGTTTCCTATGGGCTCGAGTTCGGTTCGTCGAACGTTCGACGAGCCGAACTCGAGCCAGACCCCCCGTTCGGCGAACCGCCTCGAGCCGAACCGGGACCGGTTCGCTCATCTCTAGTAACTATACAACCTTCAAGATTACTTTTACTACTATGACTCAACCTTATTATCCGAAATGACAGTGTCACTTTGCTTGATAATTCGGTCTTAAAGTCGAGATATTAAACAAGATAAATCTTTTTTTGTACCCATTACTGTGCTTTATAAAAAAGACAAGTATGACATTTCCCTCTCAGCTCCTTTTCATAGTTTAAGAGCAAATAGATCACACACACCTAGCACAAAAGCATCTAAAAAACTGATCAGCCTCCTCCATAACCCCTCTAGCTGTCCATTCCATCTCCAGGAAAGGTGTGTTTTATGCACTTGTAAGCATAAAAATGGTGGGTCCATTTGCTGTTAACTGAAGAAAGCACATATTAATGTCTTCTTTGCCCATATGACCCCTTTAGCTTTTGAACTGGGTAGTGTTATGGGTATTTTTAGACCTCTGGATGTTATGGAGTTTGTACAAAATGTTTCAAAACTGGCCACAAAGCAGGGAATAGGTCACACTACCAAAATACCTAGAATTCATCTGAAAACTCCCTGCCACTACCAGGCTGTTGTTTTCATGGTTCAGATGGACTTTGGAAACTGTTTGCAGTACATGTGAGCTCCCCATACCCAGGTGACTGCTATTGACCATCACTGGCTTAACCTGTGATGATCTTATACCACTTCAGTGCATCGGCCATTGACTACCTACATCTGTCCCTAAGGCATTGTTGGGACTTCAATGCTGCAAGCCATTCTCACAAGTCCCGGCAGGACCACCGGGTTAGTGGCAATGGATTTCAAGTGATGATTTACAAGGTAAAGTAATAATGTGGAGTATTCCCTCCTCTGTGTCCATTTATTAAAACCCTGTACAACGTAAAATGTACCTATAACTTCTGCCCAGAAAATCATCACTGCAGGCAACTTGAAGACTGATGGCATTATCTGAGTGGTGCAATGAGAATGATGGGTGATTTATGAGCCAAGTAATCATTTTTGCTTATTCTTTTAAAACTATAGTTATAACTTATATACAGAACATCGGTCAGGCACATACAATTCAATAACAATAAACAAATGCATGAGTAAAAAACATGGTAACTCTAGCTTCAGACATTCGTGATGACAACATACTTCTGGATCTTTAGCAAATTTAGAAGCTAAAACTGGGTAACTATACAACCTTCAAGATTACTTTTACTACTATGACTCAACCTTATTATCCGAAATGACAGTGTCACTTTGCTTGATAATTCGGTCTTAAAGTCGAGATATTAAACAAGATAAATCTTTCTTTGTACCCATTACTGTGCTTTATAAAAAAGACAAGTATGACATTTCCCTCTCAGCTCCTTTTCATAGTTTAAGAGCAAATAGATCACACACACCTAGCAAAAGCATCTAAAAAACTGATCAGCCTCCTCCATAACCCCTCTAGCTGTCCATTCCATCTCCAAGAAAGGTGTGTTTTATGCACTTGTAAGCATAAAAATGGTGGGTCCATTTGCTCTTAACTGAAGAAAGCACATATTAATGTTTTCTTTGCCCATAGGACCCCTTTAGCTTTTGAACTGGGTAGTGTTATGGGTAATTTTAGACCTCTGGATGTTATGGAGTTTGTACAAAATGTTTCAAAACTGGCCGCAAAGCAGGGAATATGTCACACTACCAAAATACCTAGAATTCATATGAAAACTCCCTGCCACTACCAGGCTGTTGTTTTCATGGTTCAGATGGACTTTGGAAACTGTTTGCAGTACATGTGAGCTCCCCATACCCAGGTGACTGCTATTGACCATCATTGGCTTAACCTGTGATGATCTTATACCACTTCAGTGCATCGGCCATTGACTACCTACATCTGTCCCCAAGGCATTGTTGGGACTTCAATGCTGCAAGCCATTCTCACAAGTCCCGGCAGGACCACCGGGTTAGTGGCAATGGATTTCAAGTGATGATTTACAAGGTAAAGTAATAATGTGGAGTATTCCCTCCTCTGTGTCCATTTCTTAAAACCCTGTACAACGTAAAATGTACCTATAACTTCTGCCCAGAAAATCATCACTGCAGGCAACTTGAAGACTGATGGCATTATCTGAGTGGTGCAATGAGAATGATGGGTGATTTATGAGCCAAGTAATCATTTTTGCTTATTCTTTTAAAACTATAGTTATAACTTATATACAGAACATCGGTCAGGCACATACAATTCAATAACAATAAACAAATGCATGAGTAAAAAACATGGTAACTCTAGCTTCAGACAATCGTGATGACAACATACTTCTGGATCTTTAGCAAATTTAGAAGCTAAAACTGGGTAACTATACAACCTTCAAGATTACTTTTACTACTATGACTCAACCTTATTATCCGAAATGACAGTGTCACTTTGCTTGATAATTCGGTCTTAAAGTCGAGATATTAAACAAGATAAATCTTTCTTTGGACCCATTACTGTGCTTTATAAAAAAGACAAGTATGACATTTCCCTCTCAGCTCCTTTTCATAGTTTAAAAGCAAATAGATCACACACACCTAGCAAAAGCATCTAAAAAACTGATCAGCCTCCTCCATAACCCCTCTAGCTGTCCATTCCATCTCCAAGAAAGGTGTGTTTTATGCACTTGTAAGCATAAAAATGGTGGGTCCATTTGCTCTTAACTGAAGAAAGCACATATTATTGTCTTCTTTGCCCATAGGACCCCTTTAGCTTTTGAACTGGGTAGTGTTATGGGTAATTTTAGACCTCTGGATGTTATGGAGTTTGTACAAAATGTTTCAAAACTGGCCGCAAAGCAGGGAATATGTCACACTACCAAAATACCTAGAATTCATCTGAAAACTCCCTGCCATCACCAGGCTGTTGTTTTCATGGTTCAGATGGACTTTGGAAACTGTTTGCAGTACATGTGAGCTCCCCATACCCAGGTGACTGCTATTGACCATCATTGGCTTAACCTGTGATGATCTTATACCACTTCAGTGCATCGGCCATTGACTACCTACATCTGTCCCCAAGGCATTGTTGGGACTTCAATGCTGCAAGCCATTCTCACAAGTCCCGGCAGGACCACCGGGTTAGTGGCAATGGATTTCAAGTGATGATTTACAAGGTAAAGTAATAATGTGGAGTATTCCCTCCTCTGTGTCCATTTCTTAAAACCCTGTACAACGTAAAATGTACCTATAACTTCTGCCCAGAAAATCATCACTGCAGGCAACTTGAAGACTGATGGCATTATCTGAGTGGTGCAATGAGAATGATGGGTGATTTATGAGCCAAGTAATCATTTTTGCTTATTCTTTTAAAACTATAGTTATAACTTATATACAGAACATCGGTCAGGCACATACAATTCAATAACAATAAACAAATGCATGCATGAGTAAAAAACATGGTAACTCTAGCTTCAGACAATCGTGATGACAACATACTTCTGGATCTTTAGCAAATTTAGAAGCTAAAACTGGGTAACTATACAACCTTCAAGATTACTTTTACTACTATGACTCAACCTTATTATCCGAAATGACAGTGTCACTTTGCTTGATAATTCGGTCTTAAAGTCGAGATATTAAACAAGATAAATCTTTCTTTGGACCCATTACTGTGCTTTATAAAAAAGACAAGTATGACATTTCCCTCTCAGCTCCTTTTCATAGTTTAAAAGCAAATAGATCACACACACCTAGCAAAAGCATCTAAAAAACTGATCAGCCTCCTCCATAACCCCTCTAGCTGTCCATTCCATCTCCAAGAAAGGTGTGTTTTATGCACTTGTAAGCATAAAAATGGTGGGTCCATTTGCTCTTAACTGAAGAAAGCACATATTATTGTCTTCTTTGCCCATAGGACCCCTTTAGCTTTTGAACTGGGTAGTGTTATGGGTAATTTTAGACCTCTGGATGTTATGGAGTTTGTACAAAATGTTTCAAAACTGGCCGCAAAGCAGGGAATATGTCACACTACCAAAATACCTAGAATTCATCTGAAAACTCCCTGCCATCACCAGGCTGTTGTTTTCATGGTTCAGATGGACTTTGGAAACTGTTTGCAGTACATGTGAGCTCCCCATACCCAGGTGACTGCTATTGACCATCATTGGCTTAACCTGTGATGATCTTATACCACTTCAGTGCATCGGCCATTGACTACCTACATCTGTCCCCAAGGCATTGTTGGGACTTCAATGCTGCAAGCCATTCTCACAAGTCCCGGCAGGACCACCGGGTTAGTGGCAATGGATTTCAAGTGATGATTTACAAGGTAAAGTAATAATGTGGAGTATTCCCTCCTCTGTGTCCATTTCTTAAAACCCTGTACAACGTAAAATGTACCTATAACGTCTGCCCAGAAAATCATCACTGCAGGCAACTTGAAGACTGATGGCATTATCTGAGTGGTGCAATGAGAATGATGGGTGATTTATGAGCCAAGTAATCATTTTTGCTTATTCTTTTAAAACTATAGTTATAACTTATATACAGAACATCGGTCAGGCACATACAATTCAATAACAATAAACAAATGCATGAGTAAAAAACATGGTAACTCTAGCTTCAGACATTCGTGATGACAACATACTTCTGGATCTTTAGCAAATTTAGAAGCTAAAACTGGGTAACTATACAACCTTCAAGATTACTTTTACTACTATGACTCAACCTTATTATCCGAAATGACAGTGTCACTTTGCTTGATAATTCGGTCTTAAAGTCGGGATATTAAACAAGATAAATCTTTCTTTGTACCCATTACTGTGCTTTATAAAAAAGACAAGTATGACATTTCCCTCTCAGCTCCTTTTCATAGTTTAAGAGCAAATAGATCACACACACCTAGCAAAAGCATCTAAAAAACTGATCAGCCTCCTCCATAACCCCTCTAGCTGTCCATTCCATCTCCAAGAAAGGTGTGTTTTATGCACTTGTAAGCATAAAAATGGTGGGTCCATTTGCTCTTAACTGAAGAAAGCACATATTAATGTTTTCTTTGCCCATAGGACCCCTTTAGCTTTTGAACTGGGTAGTGTTATGGGTAATTTTAGACCTCTGGATGTTATGGAGTTTGTACAAAATGTTTCAAAACTGGCCGCAAAGCAGGGAATATGTCACACTACCAAAATACCTAGAATTCATATGAAAACTCCCTGCCACTACCAGGCTGTTGTTTTCATGGTTCAGATGGACTTTGGAAACTGTTTGCAGTACATGTGAGCTCCCCATACCCAGGTGACTGCTATTGACCATCATTGGCTTAACCTGTGATGATCTTATACCACT
Source organism: Anomaloglossus baeobatrachus (assembly GCF_048569485.1). NCBI lineage: Eukaryota > Metazoa > Chordata > Amphibia > Anura > Aromobatidae > Anomaloglossus > Anomaloglossus baeobatrachus. The sequence continues at coordinate 393,871,032 of NC_134356.1, forward strand.
TCAGTGCATCGGCCATTGACTACCTACATCTGTCCCCAAGGCATTGTTGGGACTTCAATGCTGCAAGCCATTCTCACAAGTCCCGGCAGGACCACCGGGTTAGTGGCAATGGATTTCAAGTGATGATTTACAAGGTAAAGTAATAATGTGGAGTATTCCCTCCTCTGTGTCCATTTCTTAAAACCCTGTACAACGTAAAATGTACCTATAACTTCTGCCCAGAAAATCATCACTGCAGGCAACTTGAAGACTGATGGCATTATCTGAGTGGTGCAATGAGAATGATGGGTGATTTATGAGCCAAGTAATCATTTTTGCTTATTCTTTTAAAACTATAGTTATAACTTATATACAGAACATCGGTCAGGCACATACAATTCAATAACAATAAACAAATGCATGAGTAAAAAACATGGTAACTCTAGCTTCAGACAATCGTGATGACAACATACTTCTGGATCTTTAGCAAATTTAGAAGCTAAAACTGGGTAACTATACAACCTTCAAGATTACTTTTACTACTATGACTCAACCTTATTATCCGAAATGACAGTGTCACTTTGCTTGATAATTCGGTCTTAAAGTCGAGATATTAAACAAGATAAATCTTTCTTTGTACCCATTACTGTGCTTTATAAAAAAGACAAGTATGACATTTCCCTCTCAGCTCCTTTTCATAGTTTAAAAGCAAATAGATCACACACACCTAGCAAAAGCATCTAAAAAACTGATCAGCCTCCTCCATAACCCCTCTAGCTGTCCATTCCATCTCCAAGAAAGGTGTGTTTTATGCACTTGTAAGCATAAAAATGGTGGGTCCATTTGCTCTTAACTGAAGAAAGCACATATTATTGTCTTCTTTGCCCATAGGACCCCTTTAGCTTTTGAACTGGGTAGTGTTATGGGTAATTTTAGACCTCTGGATGTTATGGAGTTTGTACAAAATGTTTCAAAACTGGCCGCAAAGCAGGGAATATGTCACACTACCAAAATACCTAGAATTCATCTGAAAACTCCCTGCCATCACCAGGCTGTTGTTTTCATGGTTCAGATGGACTTTGGAAACTGTTTGCAGTACATGTGAGCTCCCCATACCCAGGTGACTGCTATTGACCATCATTGGCTTAACCTGTGATGATCTTATACCACTTCAGTGCATCGGCCATTGACTACCTACATCTGTCCCCAAGGCATTGTTGGGACTTCAATGCTGCAAGCCATTCTCACAAGTCCCGGCAGGACCACCGGGTTAGTGGCAATGGATTTCAAGTGATGATTTACAAGGTAAAGTAATAATGTGGAGTATTCCCTCCTCTGTGTCCATTTCTTAAAACCCTGTACAACGTAAAATGTACCTATAACGTCTGCCCAGAAAATCATCACTGCAGGCAACTTGAAGACTGATGGCATTATCTGAGTGGTGCAATGAGAATGATGGGTGATTTATGAGCCAAGCAATCATTTTTGCTTATTCTTTTAAAACTATAGTTATAACATATACAGAACATCGGTCAGGCACATACAATTCAATAACAATAAACAAATGCATGAGTAAAAAACATGGTAACTCTAGCTTCAAACATTCGTGATGACAACATACTTCTGGATCTTTAGCAAATTTAGAAGCTAAAACTGGGTAACTATACAACCTTCAAGATTACTTTTACTACTATGACTCAACCTTATTATCCGAAATGACAGTGTCACTTTGCTTGATAATTCGGTCTTAAAGTCGAGATATTAAAAAATTTAAATCTTTCTTTGTACCCATTACTGTGGTTTATAAAAAAGACAAGTATGACATTTCCCTCTCAGCTCCTTTTCATAGTTTAAGAGCAAATAGATCACACACACCTAGCAAAAGCATCTAAAAAACTGATCAGCCTTCTCCATAACCCCTCTAGCTGTCCATTCCATCTCCAAGAAAGGTGTGTTTTATGCACTTGTAAGCATAAAAATGGTGGGTCCATTTGCTCTTAACTGAAGAAAGCACATATTAATGTCTTCTTTGCCCATAGGACCCCTTTAGCTTTTGAACTGGGTAGTGTTATGGGTAATTTTAGACCTCTGGATGTTATGGAGTTTGTACAAAATGTTTCAAAACTGGCCACAAAGCAGGGAATATGCCACACTACCAAAATACCTAGAATTCATCTGAAAACTCCCTGCCACTACCAGGCTGTTGTTTTCATGGTTCAGATGGACTTTGGAAACTGTTTGCAGTACATTTGAGCTCCCCATACCCAGGTGACTGCTATTGACCATCACTGGCTTAACCTGTGATGATCTTATACCACTTCAGTGCATCGGCCATTGACTACCTACATCTGTCCCCAAGGCATTGTTGGGACTTCAATGCTGCAAGCCATTCTCACAAGTCCCGGCAGGACCACCGGGTTAGTGGCAATGGATTTCAAGTGATGATTTACAAGGTAAAGTAATAATGTGGAGTATTCCCTCCTCTGTGTCCATTTCTTAAAACCCTGTACAACGTAAAATGTACCTATAACTTCTGCCCAGAAAATCATCACTGCAGGCAACTTGAAGACTGATGGCATTATCTGAGTGGTGCAATGAGAATGATGGGTGATTTATGAGCCAAGCAATCATTTTTGCTTATTCTTTTAAAACTATAGTTATAACTTATATATAGAACATCGGTCAGGCACATATAATTCAATAACAATAAACAAATGCATGAGTAAAAAACATGGTAACTCTAGCTTCAGACATTCGTGATGACAACATACTTCTGGATCTTTAGCATATTTAGAAGCTAAAACTGGGTAACTATACAACCTTCAAGATTACTTTTACTACTATGACTCACCTTATTATCCGAAATGACAGTGTCACTTTGCTTGATAATTCGGTCTTAAAGTCGAGATATTAAACAAGATAAATCTTTCTTTGTACCCATTACTGTGCTTTATAAAAAAAGACAAGTATGACATTTCCCTCTCAGCTCCTTTTCATAGTTTAAGAGCAAATAGATCACACACACCTAGCAAAAGCATCTAAAAAACTGATCAGCCTCCTCCATAACCCCTCTAGCTGTCCATTCCATCTCCAGGAAAGGTGTGTTTTATGCACTTGTAAGCATAAAAATGGTGGGTCCATTTGCTGTTAACTGAAGAAAGCACATATTAATGTCTTCTTTGCCCATATGACCCCTTTAGCTTTTGAACTGGGTACTGTTATGGGTATTTTTAGACCTCTGGATGTTATGGAGTTTGTACAAAATGTTTCAAAACTGGCCACAAAGCAGGGAATAGGTCACACTACCAAAATACCTAGAATTAATCTGAAAATTTCCTGCCACTACCACGCTGTTGTTTTCATGGTTCAGATGGACTTTGGAAACTGTTTGCAGTACATGTGAGCTCCCCATACCCAGGTGACTGCTATTGACCATCACTGGCTTAACCTGTGATGATCTTATACCACTTCAGTGCATCGGCCATTGACTACCTACATCTGTCCCTAAGGCATTGTTGGGACTTCAATGCTGCAAGCCATTCTCACAAGTCCCGGCAGGACCACCGGGTTAGTGGCAATGGATTTCAAGTGATGATTTACAAGGTAAAGTAATAATGTGGAGTATTCCCTCCTCTGTGTCCATTTCTTAAAACCCTGTACAACGTAAAATGTACCTATAACTTCTGCCCAGAAAATCATCACTGCAGGCAACTTGAAGACTGATGGCATTATCTGAGTGGTGCAATGAGAATGATGGGTGATTTATGAGCCAAGTAATCATTTTTGCTTATTCTTTTAAAACTATAGTTATAACTTATATACAGAACATCGGTCAGGCACATACAATTCAATAACAATAAACAAATGCATGAGTAAAAAACATGGTAACTCTAGCTTCAGACATTCGTGATGACAGCATACTTCTGGATCTTTAGCAAATTTAGAAGCTAAAACTGGGTAACTATACAACCTTCAAGATTACTTTTACTACTATGACTCAACCTTATTATCCGAAATGACAGTGTCACTTTGCTTGATAATTCGGTCTTAAAGTCGAGATATTAAACAAGATAAATCTTTCTTTGTACCCATTACTGTGCTTTATAAAAAAGACAAGTATGACATTTCCCTCTCAGCTCCTTTTCATAGTTGAAGAGCAAATAGATCACAGACACCTAGCAAAAGCATCTAAAAAAACTGATCAGCCTCCTCCATAACCCCTCTAGCTGTCCATTCCATCTCCAAGAAAGGTGTGTTTTATGCACTTGTAAGCATAAAAATGGTGGGTCCATTTGCTCTTAACTGAAGAAAGCACATATTAATGTCTTCTTTGCCCATAGGACCCCTTTAGCTTTTGAACTGGGTAGTGCTATGGGTAATTTTAGACCTCTGGATGTTATGGAGTTTGTACAAAATGTTTCAAAACTGGCCGCAAAGCAGGGAATATGTCACACTACCAAAATACCTAGAATTCATATGAAAACTCCCTGCCACTATCAGGCTGTTGTTTTCATGGTTCAGATGGACTTTGGAAACTGTTTGCAGTACATGTGAGCTCCCCATACCCAGGTGACTGCTATTGACCATCATTGGCTTAACCTGTGATGATCTTATACCACTTCAGTGCATCGGCCATTGACTACCTACATCTGTCCCCAAGGCATTGTTGGGACTTCAATGCTGCAAGCCATTCTCACAAGTCCCGGCAGGACAACCGGGTTAGTGGCAATGGATTTCAAGTGATGATTTACAAGGTAAAGTAATAATGTGGAGTATTCCCTCCTCTGTGTCCATTTCTTAAAACCCTGTACAACGTAAAATGTACCTATAACATCTGCCCAGAAAATCATCACTGCAGGCAACTTGAAGACTGATGGCATTATCTGAGTGGTGCAATGAGAATGATGGGTGATTTATGAGCAAAGTAATCATTTTCCTTATTCTCTTAAAACTATAGTTATAACTAATATACAGCACATCGGTCAGGCACATACAATTCAATAACAATAAACAAATGCATGAGTAAAAAACATGGTAACTCTAGCTTCAGACATTCGTGATGACAACATACTTCTGGATCTTTAGCAAATTTAGAAGCTAAAACTGGGTAACTATACAACCTTCCAGATTACTTTTACTACTATGACTCAACCTTATTATCCGAAATGACAGTGTCACTTTGCTTGATAATTCGGTCTAAAAATCGAGATATTAAACAAGATAAATCTTTCTTTGTACCCATTACTGTGCTTTATAAAAAAAGACAAGTATGACATTTCCCTCTCAGCTCCTTTTCATAGTTTAAGAGCAAATAGATCACACACACCTAGCAAAAGCATCTAAAAAACTGATCAGCCTCCTCCATAACCCCTCTAGCTGTCCATTCCATCTCCAGGAAAGGTGTGTTTTATGCACTTGTAAGCATAAAAATGGTGGGTCCATTTGCTGTTAACTGAAGAAAGCACATATTAATGTCTTCTTTGCCCATATGACCCCTTTAGCTTTTGAACTGGGTACTGTTATGGGTATTTTTAGACCTCTGGATGTTATGGAGTTTGTACAAAATGTTTCAAAACTGGCCACAAAGCAGGGAATAGGTCACACTACCAAAATACCTAGAATTAATCTGAAAATTTCCTGCCACTACCACGCTGTTGTTTTCATGGTTCAGATGGACTTTGGAAACTGTTTGCAGTACATGTGAGCTCCCCATACCCAGGTGACTGCTATTGACCATCACTGGCTTAACCTGTGATGATCTTATACCACTTCAGTGCATCGGCCATTGACTACCTACATCTGTCCCTAAGGCATTGTTGGGACTTCAATGCTGCAAGCCATTCTCACAAGTCCCGGCAGGACCACCGGGTTAGTGGCAATGGATTTCAAGTGATGATTTACAAGGTAAAGTAATAATGTGGAGTATTCCCTCCTCTGTGTCCATTTCTTAAAACCCTGTACAACGTAAAATGTACCTATAACTTCTGCCCAGAAAATCATCACTGCAGGCAACTTGAAGACTGATGGCATTATCTGAGTGGTGCAATGAGAATGATGGGTGATTTATGAGCCAAGTAATCATTTTTGCTTATTCTTTTAAAACTATAGTTATAACTTATATACAGAACATCGGTCAGGCACATACAATTCAATAACAATAAACAAATGCATGAGTAAAAAACATGGTAACTCTAGCTTCAGACATTCGTGATGACAACATACTTCTGGATCTTTAGCAAATTTAGAAGCTAAAACTGGGTAACTATACAACCTTCAAGATTACTTTTACTACTATGACTCAACCTTATTATCCGAAATGACAGTGTCACTTTGCTTGATAATTCGGTCTTAAAGTCGAGATATTAAACAAGATAAATCTTTCTTTGTACCCATTACTGTGCTTTATAAAAAAGACAAGTATGACATTTCCCTCTCAGCTCCTTTTCATAGTTGAAGAGCAAATAGATCACAGACACCTAGCAAAAGCATCTAAAAAAACTGATCAGCCTCCTCCATAACCCCTCTAGCTGTCCATTCCATCTCCAAGAAAGGTGTGTTTTATGCACTTGTAAGCATAAAAATGGTGGGTCCATTTGCTCTTAACTGAAGAAAGCACATATTAATGTCTTCTTTGCCCATAGGACCCCTTTAGCTTTTGAACTGGGTAGTGCTATGGGTAATTTTAGACCTCTGGATGTTATGGAGTTTGTACAAAATGTTTCAAAACTGGCCGCAAAGCAGGGAATATGTCACACTACCAAAATACCTAGAATTCATATGAAAACTCCCTGCCACTATCAGGCTGTTGTTTTCATGGTTCAGATGGACTTTGGAAACTGTTTGCAGTACATGTGAGCTCCCCATACCCAGGTGACTGCTATTGACCATCATTGGCTTAACCTGTGATGATCTTATACCACTTCAGTGCATCGGCCATTGACTACCTACATCTGTCCCCAAGGCATTGTTGGGACTTCAATGCTGCAAGCCATTCTCACAAGTCCCGGCAGGACAACCGGGTTAGTGGCAATGGATTTCAAGTGATGATTTACAAGGTAAAGTAATAATGTGGAGTATTCCCTCCTCTGTGTCCATTTCTTAAAACCCTGTACAACGTAAAATGTACCTATAACATCTGCCCAGAAAATCATCACTGCAGGCAACTTGAAGACTGATGGCATTATCTGAGTGGTGCAATGAGAATGATGGGTGATTTATGAGCAAAGTAATCATTTTCCTTATTCTCTTAAAACTATAGTTATAACTAATATACAGCACATCGGTCAGGCACATACAATTCAATAACAATAAACAAATGCATGAGTAAAAAACATGGTAACTCTAGCTTCAGACATTCGTGATGACAACATACTTCTGGATCTTTAGCAAATTTAGAAGCTAAAACTGGGTAACTATACAACCTTCAAGATTGCTTTTACTACTATGACTCAACCTTATTATCCGAAATGACAGTGTCACTTTGCTTGATAATTCGGTCTTAAAGTCGAGATATTAAACAAGATAAATCTTTCTTTGTACCCATTACTGTGCTTTATAAAAAAGACAAGTATGACATTTCCCTCTCAGCTCCTTTTCATAGTTTAAGAGCAAATAGATCACACACACCTAGCAAAAGCATCAAAAAAACTGATCAGCCTCCTCCATAACCCCTCTAGCTGTCCATTCCATCTCCAAGAAAGGTGTATTTTATGCACTTGTAAGCATAAAAATGGTGGGTCCATTTGCTCTTAACTGAAGAAAGCACATATTAATGTCTTCTTTGCCCATAGGACCCCTTTAGCTTTTGAACTGGGTAGTGTTATGGGTAATTTTAGACCTCTGGATGTTATGGAGTTTGTACAAAATGTTTCAAAACTGGCCGCAAAGCAGGGAATATGTCACACTACCAAAATACCTAGAATTCATCTGAAAACTCCCTGCCACTACCAGGCTGTTGTTTTCATGGTTCAGATGGACTTTGGAAACTGTTTGCAGTACATGTGAGCTCCCCATACCCAGGTGACTGCTATTGACCATCATTGGCTTAACCTGTGATGATCTTATACCACTTCAGTGCATCGGCCATTGACTACCTACATCTGTCCCCAAGGCATTGTTGGGACTTCAATGCTGCAAGCCATTCTCACAAGTCCCGGCAGGACCACCGGATTAGTGGCAATGGATTTCAAGTGATGATTTACAAGGTAAAGTAATAATGTGGAGTATTCCCTCCTCTGTGTCCATTTCTTAAAACCCTGTACAACGTAAAATGTACCTATAACTTCTGCCCAGAAAATCATCACTGCAGGCAACTTGAAGACTGATGGCATTATCTGAGTGGTGCAATGAGAATGATGGGTGATTTATGAGCCAAGCAATCATTTTTGCTTATTCTTTTAAAACTATAGTTATAACATATACAGAACATCGGTCAGGCACATACAATTCAATAACAATAAACAAATGCATGAGTAAAAAACATGGTAACTCTAGCTTCAGACATTCGTGATGACAACATACTTCTGGATCTTTAGCAAATTTAGAAGCTAAAACTGGGTAACTATACAACCTTCAAGATTACTTTTACTACTATGACTCAACCTTATTATTCGAAATGACAGTGTCACTTTGCTTGATAATTCGGTCTTAAAGTCGAGATATTAAAAAATTTAAATCTTTCTTTGTACCCATTACTGTGGTTTATAAAAAAGACAAGTATGACATTTCCCTCTCAGCTCCTTTTCATAGTTTAAGAGCAAATAGATAACACACACCTAGCAAAAGCATCTAAAAAACTGATCAGCCTCCTCCATAACCCCTCTAGCTGTCCATTCCATCTCCAAGAAAGGTGTGTTTTATGCACTTGTAAGCATAAAAATGGTGGGTCAATTTGCTCTTAACTGAAGAAAGCACATATTAATGTCTTCTTTGCCCATAGGACCCCTTTAGCTTTTGAACTGGGTAGTGTTATGGGTAATTTTAGACCTCTGGATGTTATGGAGTTTGTACAAAATGTTTGAAAACTGGCCACAAAGCAGGGAATATGCCACACTACCAAAATACCTAGAATTCATCTGAAAACTCCCTGCCACTACCAGGCTGTTGTTTTCATGGTTCAGATGGACTTTGGAAACTGTTTGCAGTACATGTGAGCTCCCCATACCCAGGTGACTGCTATTGACCATCACTGGCTTAACCTGTGATGATCTTATACCACTTCAGTGCATCGGCCATTGACTACCTACATCTGTCCCCAAGGCATTGTTGGGACTTCAATGCTGCAAGCCATTCTCACAAGTCCCGGCAGGACCACCGGGTTAGTGGCAATGGATTTCAAGTGATGATTTACAAGGTAAAGTAATAATGTGGAGTATTCCCTCCTCTGTGTCCATTTCTTAAAACCCTGTACAACGTAAAATGTACCTAGAACGTCTACCCAGAAAATCATCACTGCAGGCAACTTGAAGACTGATGGCATTATCTGAGTGGTGCAATGAGAATGATGGGTGATTTATGAGCAAAGTAATCATTTTCCTTATTCTCTTAAAACTATAGTTATAACTTATATACAGTACATCGGTCAGGCACTTACAATTCAATAACAATAAACAAATGCATGAGTAAAAAACATGGTAACTCTAGCTTCAGACATTCGTGATGACAACATACTTCTGGATCTTTAGCAAATTTAGAAGCTAAAACTGGGTAACTATACAACCTTCAAGATTACTTTTACTACTATGACTCAACCTTATTATCCGAAATGACAGTGTCACTTTGCTTGATAATTCGTTCTTAAAGTCGAGATATTAAACAAGATAAATCTTTCTTTGTACCCATTACTGTGCTTTATAAAAAAGACAAGTATGACATTTCCCTCTCAGTTCCTTTTCATAGTTTAAGAGCAAATAGATCACACACACCTAGCAAAAGCATCTAAAAAACTGATCAGCCTCCTCCATAACCCCTCTAGCTGTCCATTCCATCTCCAAGAAAGGTGTGTTTTATGCACTTGTAAGCATAAAAATGGTGGGTCCATTTGCTCTTAACTGAAGAAAGCACATATTAATGTCTTCTTTGCCCATAGGACCCCTTTAGCTTTTGAACTGGGTAGTGTTATGGGTAATTTTAGACCTCTGGATGTTATGGAGTTTGTACAAAATGTTTCAAAACTGGCTGCAAAGCAGGGAATATGTCACACTACCAAAATACCTAGAATTCATCTGAAAACTCCCTGCCACTACCAGGCTGTTGTTTTCATGGTTAGGATGGACTTTGGAAACTGTTTGCAGTACATGTGAGCTCCCCATACCCAGGTGACTGCTATTGACCATCACTGGCTTAACCTGTGATGATCTTATACCACTTCAGTGCATCGGCCATTGACTACCTACATCTGTCCCCAAGGCATTGTTGGGACTTCAATGCTGCAAGCCATTCTCACAAGTCCCGGCAGGACCACCGGGTTAGTGGCAATGGATTTCAAGTGATGATTTACAAGGTAAAGTAATAATGTGGAGTATTCCCTCCTCTGTGTCCATTTCTTAAAACCCTGTACAACGTAAAATGTACCTATAACTTCTGCCCAGAAAATTATCACTGCAGGCAACTTGAAGACTGATGGCATTATCTGAGTGGTGCAATGAGAATGATGGGTGATTTATGAGCCAAGCAATCATTTTTGCTTATTCTTTTGAAACTATAGTTATAACTTATATACAGAACATCGGTCAGGCACATACAATTCAATAACAATAAACAAATGCATGAGTAAAAAACATGGTAACTCTAGCTTCAGACATTCGTGATGACAACATACTTCTGGATCTTTAGCAAATTTAGAAGCTAAAACTGGGTAACTATACAACCTTCAAGATTACTTTTACTACTATGACTCAACCTTATTATCCAAAATGACAGTGTCACTTTGCTTGATAATTCGGTCTTAAAGTCGAGATATTAAACAAGATAAATCTTTCTTTGTACCCATTACTGTGGTTTATAAAAAAGACAAGTATGACATTTCCCTTTCAGCTCCTTTTCATAGTTTAAGAGCAAATAGATCACACACACCTAGCAAAAGCATCTAAAAAACTGATCAGCCTCCTCCATAACCCCTCTAGCTGTCCATTCCATCTCCAAGAAAGGTGTGTTTTATGCACTTGTAAGCATAAAAATGGTGGGTCCATTTGCTCTTAACTGAAGAAAGCACATATTAATGTCTTCTTTGCCAATAGGACCCCTTTAGCTTTTGAACTGGGTAGTGTTATGGGTAATTTTAGACGTCTGGATGTTATGGAGTTTGTACAAAATGTTTCAAAACTGGCCACAAAGCAGGGAATATGCCACACTACCAAAATACCTAGAATTCATCTGAAAACTCCCTGCCACTACCAGGCTGTTGTTTTCATGGTTCAGATGGACTTTGGAAACTGTTTGCAGTACATGTGAGCTACCCATACCCAGGTGACTGCTATTGACCATCACTGGCTTAACCTGTGATGATCTTATACCACTTCAGTGCATCGGCCATTGACTACCTACATCTGTCCCCACGGCATTGTTGGGACTTCAATGCTGCAAGCCATTCTCACAAGTCCCGGCAGGACCACCGGGTTAGTGGCAATGGATTTCAAGTGATGATTTACAAGGTAAAGTAATAATGTGGAGTATTCCCTCCTCTGTGTCCATTTCTTAAAACCCTGTACAACGTAAAATGTACCTATAACGTCTACCCAGAAAATCATCACTGCAGGCAACTTGAAGACTGATGGCATTATCTGAGTGGTGCAATGAGAATGATGGGTGATTTATGAGCAAAGTAATCCTTTTCCTTGTTCTCTTAAAACTATAGTTATAACTTATATACAGTACATCGGTCAGGCACATACAATTCAATAACAATAAACAAATGCATGAGTAAAAAACATGGTAACTCTAGCTTCAGACATTCGTGATGACAACATACTTCTGGATCTTTAGCAAATTTAGAAGCTAAAACTGGGTAACTATACAACCTTCAAGATTACTTTTACTACTATGACTCAACCTTATTATCCGAAATGACAGTGTCACTTTGCTTGATAATTCGGTCTTAAAGTCGAGATATTAAAAAATTTAAATCTTTCTTTGTACCCATTATTGTGGTTTATAAAAAAGACAAGTATGACATTTCCCTCTCAGCTCCTTTTCATAGTTTAAGAGCAAATAGATCACACACACCTAGCAAAAGCATCTAAAAAACTGATCAGCCTCCTCCATAACCCCTCTAGCTGTCCATTCCATCTCCAAGAAAGGTGTGTTTTATGCACTTGTAAGCATAAAAATGGTGGGTCCATTTGCTCTTAACTGAAGAAAGCACATATTAATGTCTTCTTTGCCCATATGACCCCTTTAGCTTTTGAACTGGGTAGTGTTATGGGTATTATTAGACCTCTGGATGTTATGGAGTTTGTACAAAATGTTTCAAAACTGGCCACAAAGCAGGGAATAGGTCACACTACCAAAATACCTAGAATTCATCTGAAAACTCCCTGCCACTACCACGCTGTTGTTTTCATGGTTCAGATGGACTTTGGAAACTGTTTGCAGTACATGTGAGCTCCCCATACCCAGGTGACTGCTATTGACTATCTCTGGCTTAACCTGTGATGATCTTATACCACTTCAGTGCATCGGCCATTGACTACCTACATCTGTCCCTAAGGCATTGTTGGGACTTCAATGCTGCAAGCCATTCTCACAAGTCCCGGCAGGACCACCGGGTTAGTGGCAATGGATTTCAAGTGATGATTTACAAGGTAAAGTAATAATGTGGAGTATTCCCTCCTCTGTGTCCATTTCTTAAAACCCTGTATAACGTAAAATGTACCTATAACTTCTGCCCAGAAAATCATCTCTGCAGGCAACTTGAAGACTGATGGCATTATCTGAGTGGTGCAATGAGAATGATGGGTGATTTATGAGCCAAGTAATCATTTTTGCTTATTCTTTTAAAACTATAGTTATAACTTATATACAGAACATCGGTCAGGCACATACAATTCAATAACAATAAACAAATGCATGAGTAAAAAACATGGTAACTCTAGCTTCAGACATTCGTGATGACAACATACTTCTGGATCTTTAGCAAATTTAGAAGCTAAAACTGGGTAACTATACAACCTTCAAGATTACTTTTACTACTATGACTCAACCTTATTATCCGAAATGACAGTGTCACTTTGCTTGATAATTCGGTCTTAAAGTCGAGATATTAAACAAGATAAATCTTTCTTTGTACCCATTACTGTGCTTTATAAAAAAGACAAGTATGACATTTCCCTCTCAGCTCCTTTTCATAGTTTAAGAGCAAATAGATCACACACACCTACCAAAAGCATCTAAAAAACTGATCAGCCTCCTCCATAACCCCTCTAGCTGTCCATTCCATCTCCAAGAAAGGTGTGTTTTATGCACTTGTAAGCATAAAAATGGTGGGTCAATTTGCTCTTAACTGAAGAAAGCACATATTAATGTCTTCTTTGCCCATAGGACCCCTTTAGCTTTTGAACTGGGTAGTGTTATGGGTAATTTTAGACCTCTGGATGTTATGGAGTTTGTACAAAATGTTTCAAAACTGGCTGCAAAGCAGGGAATATGTCACACTACCAAAATACCTAGAATTCATCTGAAAACTCCCTGCCACTACCAGGCTGTTGTTTTCATGGTTAGGATGGACTTTGGAAACTGTTTGCAGTACATGTGAGCTCCCCATACCCAGGTGACTGCTATTGACCATCACTGGCTTAACCTGTGATGATCTTATACCACTTCAGTGCATCGGCCATTGACTACCTACATCTGTCCCCAAGGCATTGTTGGGACTTCAATGCTGCAAGCCATTCTCACAAGTCCCGGCAGGACCACCGGGTTAGTGGCAATGGATTTCAAGTGATGATTTACAAGGTAAAGTAATAATGTGGAGTATTCCCTCCTCTGTGTCCATTTCTTAAAACCCTGTACAACGTAAAATGTACCTATAACTTCTGCCCAGAAAATTATCACTGCAGGCAACTTGAAGACTGATGGCATTATCTGAGTGGTGCAATGAGAATGATGGGTGATTTATGAGCCAAGCAATCATTTTTGCTTATTCTTTTGAAACTATAGTTATAACTTATATACAGAACATCGGTCAGGCACATACAATTCAATAACAATAAACAAATGCATGAGTAAAAAACATGGTAACTCTAGCTTCAGACATTCGTGATGACAACATACTTCTGGATCTTTAGCAAATTTAGAAGCTAAAACTGGGTAACTATACAACCTTCAAGATTACTTTTACTACTATGACTCAACCTTATTATCCAAAATGACAGTGTCACTTTGCTTGATAATTCGGTCTTAAAGTCGAGATATTAAACAAGATAAATCTTTCTTTGTACCCATTACTGTGGTTTATAAAAAAGACAAGTATGACATTTCCCTTTCAGCTCCTTTTCATAGTTTAAGAGCAAATAGATCACACACACCTAGCAAAAGCATCTAAAAAACTGATCAGCCTCCTCCATAACCCCTCTAGCTGTCCATTCCATCTCCAAGAAAGGTGTGTTTTATGCACTTGTAAGCATAAAAATGGTGGGTCCATTTGCTCTTAACTGAAGAAAGCACATATTAATGTCTTCTTTGCCAATAGGACCCCTTTAGCTTTTGAACTGGGTAGTGTTATGGGTAATTTTAGACGTCTGGATGTTATGGAGTTTGTACAAAATGTTTCAAAACTGGCCACAAAGCAGGGAATATGCCACACTACCAAAATACCTAGAATTCATCTGAAAACTCCCTGCCACTACCAGGCTGTTGTTTTCATGGTTCAGATGGACTTTGGAAACTGTTTGCAGTACATGTGAGCTACCCATACCCAGGTGACTGCTATTGACCATCACTGGCTTAACCTGTGATGATCTTATACCACTTCAGTGCATCGGCCATTGACTACCTACATCTGTCCCCACGGCATTGTTGGGACTTCAATGCTGCAAGCCATTCTCACAAGTCCCGGCAGGACCACCGGGTTAGTGGCAATGGATTTCAAGTGATGATTTACAAGGTAAAGTAATAATGTGGAGTATTCCCTCCTCTGTGTCCATTTCTTAAAACCCTGTACAACGTAAAATGTACCTATAACGTCTACCCAGAAAATCATCACTGCAGGCAACTTGAAGACTGATGGCATTATCTGAGTGGTGCAATGAGAATGATGGGTGATTTATGAGCAAAGTAATCCTTTTCCTTGTTCTCTTAAAACTATAGTTATAACTTATATACAGTACATCGGTCAGGCACATACAATTCAATAACAATAAACAAATGCATGAGTAAAAAACATGGTAACTCTAGCTTCAGACATTCGTGATGACAACATACTTCTGGATCTTTAGCAAATTTAGAAGCTAAAACTTGGTAACTATACAACCTTCAAGATTACTTTTACTACTATGACTCAACCTTATTATCCGAAATGACAGTGTCACTTTGCTTGATAATTCGGTCTTAAAGTCGAGATATTAAAAAATTTAAATCTTTCTTTGTACCCATTACTGTGGTTTATAAAAAAGACAAGTATGACATTTCCCTCTCAGCTCCTTTTCATAGTTTAAGAGCAAATAGATCACACACACCTAGCAAAAGCATCTAAAAAACTGATCAGCCTCCTCCATAACCCCTCTAGCTGTCCATTCCATCTCCAAGAAAGGTGTGTTTTATGCACTTGTAAGCATAAAAATGGTGGGTCCATTTGCTCTTAACTGAAGAAAGCACATATTAATGTCTTCTTTGCCCATAGGACCCCTTTAGCTTTTGAACTGGGTAGTGTTATGGGTAATTTTAGACCTCTGGATGTTATGGAGTTTGTACAAAATGTTTCAAAACTGGCCGCAAAGCAGGGAATATGTCACACTACCAAAATACCTAGAATTCATCTGAAAACTCCCTGCCACTACCAGGCTGTTGTTTTCATGGTTAGGATGGACTTTGGAAACTGTTTGCAGTACATGTGAGCTCCCCATACCCAGGTGACTGCTATTGACCATCACTGGCTTAACCTGTGATGATCTTATACCACTTCAGTGCATCGGCCATTGACTACCTACATCTGTCCCCAAGGCATTGTTGGGACTTCAATGCTGCAAGCCATTCTCACAAGTCCCGGCAGGACCACCGGGTTAGTGGCAATGGATTTCAAGTGATGATTTACAAGGTAAAGTAATAATGTGGAGTATTCCCTCCTCTGTGTCCATTTCTTAAAACCCTGTACAACGTAAAATGTACCTATAACTTCTGCCCAGAAAATCATCACTGCAGGCAACTTGAAGACTGATGGCATTATCTGAGTGGTGCAATGAGAATGATGGGTGATTTATGAGCCAAGCAATCATTTTTGCTTATTCTTTTGAAACTATAGTTATAACTTATATACAGAACATCGGTCAGGCACATACAATTCAATAACAATAAACAAATGCATGAGTAAAAAACATGGTAACTCTAGCTTTAGACATTCTTGATGACAACATACTTCTGGATCTTTAGCAAATTTAGAAGCTAAAACTGGGTAACTATACAACCTTCAAGATTACTTTTACTACTATGACTCAACCTTATTATCCGAAATGACAGTGTCACTTTGCTTGATAATTCAGTCTTAAAGTCGAGATATTAAAAAATTTAAATCTTTCTTTGTACCCATTACTGTGGTTTATAAAAAAGACAAGTATGACATTTCCCTCTCAGCTCCTTTTCATAGTTTAAGAGCAAATAGATCACACACACCTAGCAAAAGCATCTAAAAAACTGATCAGCCTCCTCCATAACCCCTCTAGCTGTCCATTCCATCTCCAAGAAAGGTGTGTTTTATGCACTTGTAAGCATAAAAATGGTGGGTCCATTTGCTCTTAACTGAAGAAAGCACATATTAATGTCTTCTTTGCCCATAGGACCCCTTTAGCTTTTGAACTGGGTAGTGTTATGGGTAATTTTAGACCTCTGGATGTTATGGAGTTTGTACAAAATGTTTGAAAACTGGCCACAAAGCAGGGAATATGCCACACTACCAAAATACCTAGAATTCATCTGAAAACTCCCTGCCACTACCAGGCTGTTGTTTTCATGGTTCAGATGGACTTTGGAAACTGTTTGCAGTACATGTGAGCTCCCCATACCCAGGTGACTGCTATTGACCATCACTGGCTTAACCTGTGATGATCTTATACCACTTCAGTGCATCGGCCATTGACTACCTACATCTGTCCCCAAGGCATTGTTGGGACTTCAATGCTGCAAGCCATTCTCACAAGTCCCGGCAGGACCACCGGGTTAGTGGCAATGGATTTCAAGTGATGATTTACAAGGTAAAGTAATAATGTGGAGTATTCCCTCCTCTGTGTCCATTTCTTAAAACCCTGTACAACGTAAAATGTACCTAGAACGTCTACCCAGAAAATCATCACTGCAGGCAACTTGAAGACTGATGGCATTATCTGAGTGGTGCAATGAGAATGATGGGTGATTTATGAGCCAAGCAATCATTTTTGCTTATTCTTTTGAAACTATAGTTATAACTTATATACAGAACATCGGTCAGGCACATACAATTCAATAACAATAAACAAATGCATGAGTAAAAAACATGGTAACTCTAGCTTCAGACATTCGTGATGACAGCATACTTCTGGATCTTTAGCAAATTTAGAAGCTAAAACTGGGTAACTATACAACCTTCAAGATTACTTTTACTACTATGACTCAACCTTATTATCCGAAATGACAGTGTCACTTTGCTTGATAATTCAGTCTTAAAGTCGAGATATTAAAAAATTTAAATCTTTCTTTGTACCCATTACTGTGGTTTATAAAAAAGACAAGTATGACATTTCCCTCTCAGCTCCTTTTCATAGTTTAAGAGCAAATAGATCACACACACCTAGCAAAAGCATCTAAAAAACTGATCAGCCTCCTCCATAACCCCTCTAGCTGTCCATTCCATCTCCAAGAAAGGTGTGTTTTATGCACTTGTAAGCATAAAAATGGTGGGTCCATTTGCTCTTAACTGAAGAAAGCACATATTAATGTCTTCTTTGCCCATAGGACCCCTTTAGCTTTTGAACTGGGTAGTGTTATGGGTAATTTTAGACCTCTGGATGTTATGGAGTTTGTACAAAATGTTTGAAAACTGGCCACAAAGCAGGGAATATGCCACACTACCAAAATACCTAGAATTCATCTGAAAACTCCCTGCCACTACCAGGCTGTTGTTTTCATGGTTCAGATGGACTTTGGAAACTGTTTGCAGTACATGTGAGCTCCCCATACCCAGGTGACTGCTATTGACCATCACTGGCTTAACCTGTGATGATCTTATACCACTTCAGTGCATCGGCCATTGACTACCTACATCTGTCCCCAAGGCATTGTTGGGACTTCAATGCTGCAAGCCATTCTCACAAGTCCCGGCAGGACCACCGGGTTAGTGGCAATGGATTTCAAGTGATGATTTACAAGGTAAAGTAATAATGTGGAGTATTCCCTCCTCTGTGTCCATTTCTTAAAACCCTGTACAACGTAAAATGTACCTATAACTTCTGCCCAGAAAATCATCACTGCAGGCAACTTGAAGACTGATGGCATTATCTGAGTGGTGCAATGAGAATGATGGGTGATTTATGAGCCAAGCAATCATTTTTGCTTATTCTTTTAAAACTATAGTTATAACTTATATACAGAACATCGGTCAGGCACATACAATTCAATAACAATAAACAAATGCATGAGTAAAAAACATGGTAACTCTAGCTTCAGACATTCGTGATGACAACATACTTCTGGATCTTTAGCAAATTTAGAAGCTAAAACTGGGTAACTATACAACCTTCAAGATTACTTTTACTACTATGACTCAACCTTATTATCCGAAATGACAGTGTCACTTTGCTTGATAATTCGGTCTTAAAGTCGAGATATTAAAAAATTTAAATCTTTCTTTGTACCCATTACTGTGGTTTATAAAAAAGACAAGTATGACATTTCCCTCTCAGCTCCTTTTCATAGTTTAAGAGCAAATAGATCACACACACCTAGCAAAAGCATCTAAAAAACTGATCAGCCTCCTCCATAACCCCTCTAGCTGTCCATTCCATCTCCAAGAAAGGTGTGTTTTATGCACTTGTAAGCATAAAAATGGTGGGTCCATTTGCTCTTAACTGAAGAAAGCACATATTAATGTCTTCTTTGCCCATAGGACCCCTTTAGCTTTTGAACTGGGTAGTGTTATGGGTAATTTTAGACCTCTGGATGTTATGGAGTTTGTACAAAATGTTTCAAAACTGGCCACAAAGCAGGGAATATGTCACACTACCAAAATACCTAGAATTCATCTGAAAACTCCCTGCCACTACCAGGCTGTTGTTTTCATGGTTCAGATGGACATTGGAAACTGTTTGCAGTACATGTGAGCTCCCCATACCCAGGTGACTGCTATTGACCATCACTGGCTTAACCTGTGATGATCTTATACCACTTCAGTGCATCGGCCATTGACTACCTACATCTGTCCCCAAGGCATTGTTGGGACTTCAATGCTGCAAGCCATTCTCACAAGTCCCGGCAGGACCACCGGGTTAGTGGCAATGGATTTCAAGTGATGATTTACAAGGTAAAGTAATAATGTGGAGTATTCCCTCCTCTGTGTCCATTTCTTAAAACCCTGTACAACGTAAAATGTACCTATAACTTCTGCCCAGAAAATCATCACTGCAGGCAACTTGAAGACTGATGGCATTATCTGAGTGGTGCAATGAGAATGATGGGTGATTTATGAGCAAAGTAATCCTTTTCCTTATTCTCTTAAAACTATAGTTATAACTTATATACAGTACATCGGTCAGGCACATACAATTCAATAACAATAAACAAATGCATGAGTAAAAAACATGGTAACTCTAGCTTCAGACATTCGTGATGACAACATACTTCTGGATCTTTAGCAAATTTAGAAGCTAAAACTGGGTAACTATACAACCTTCAAGATTACTTTTACTACTATGACTCAACCTTATTATCCGAAATGACAGTGTCACTTTGCTTGATAATTCGGTCTTAAAGTCGAGATATTAAAAAATTTAAATCTTTCTTTGTACCCATTACTGTGGTTTATAAAAAAGACAAGTATGACATTTCCCTCTCAGCTCCTTTTCATAGTTTAAGAGCAAATAGATCACACACACCTAGCAAAAGCATCTAAAAAACTGATCAGCCTCCTCCATAACCCCTCTAGCTGTCCATTCCATCTCCAAGAAAGGTGTGTTTTATGCACTTGTAAGCATAAAAATGGTGGGTCCATTTGCTCTTAACTGAAGAAAGCACATATTAATGTCTTCTTTGCCCATAGGACCCCTTTAGCTTTTGAACTGGGTAGTGTTATGGGTAATTTTAGACCTCTGGATGTTATGGAGTTTGTACAAAATGTTTCAAAACTGGCCACAAAGCAGGGAATATGCCACACTACCAAAATACCTAGAATTCATATGAAAACTCCCTGCTACTACCAGGCTGTTGTTTTCATGGTTCAGATGGACTTTGGAAACTGTTTGCAGTACATGTGAGCTCCCCATACCCAGGTGACTGCTATTGACCATCACTGGCTTAACCTGTGATGATCTTATATCACTTCAGTGCATCGGCCATTGACTACCTACATCTGTCCCCAAGGCATTGTTGGGACTTCAATGCTGCAAGCCATTCTCAAAAGTCCCGGCAGGACCACCGGGTTAGTGGCAATGGATTTCAAGTGATGATTTACAAGGTAAAGTAATAATGTGGAGTATTCCCTCCTCTGTGTCCATTTCTTAAAACCCTGTACAACGTAAAATGTACCTATAACGTCTACCCAGAAAATCATCACTGCAGGCAACTTGAAGACTGATGGCATTATCTGAGTGGTGCAATGAGAATGATGGGTGATTTATGAGCAAAGTAATCCTTTTCCTTATTCTCTTAAAACTATAGTTATAACTTATATACAGTACATCGGTCAGGCACATACAATTCAATAACAATAAACAAATGCATGAGTAAAAAACATGGTAACTCTAGCTTCAGACATTCGTGATGACAACATACTTCTGGATCTTTAGCAAATTTAGAAGCTAAAACTGGGTAACTATACAACCTTCAAGATTACTTTTACTACTATGACTCAACCTTATTATCCGAAATGACAGTGTCACTTTGCTTGATAATTCGGTCTTAAAGTCGAGATATTAAAAAATTTAAATCTTTCTTTGTACCCATTACTGTGGTTTATAAAAAAGACAAGTATGACATTTCCCTCTCAGCTCCTTTTCATAGTTTAAGAGCAAATAGATCACACACACCTAGCAAAAGCATCTAAAAAACTGATCAGCCTCCTCCATAACCCCTCTAGCTGTCCATTCCATCTCCAAGAAAGGTGTGTTTTATGCACTTGTAAGCATAAAAATGGTGGGTCAATTTGCTCTTAACTGAAGAAAGCACATATTAATGTCTTCTTTGCCCATAGGACCCCTTTAGCTTTTGAACTGGGTAGTGTTATGGGTAATTTTAGACCTCTGGATGTTATGGAGTTTGTACAAAATGTTTCAAAACTGGCCACAAAGCAGGGAATAGGTCACACTACCAAAATACCTAGAATTCATCTGAAAACTCCCTGCCACTACCAGGCTGTTGTTTTCATGGTTCAGATGGACTTTGGAAACTGTTTGCAGTACATGTGAGCTCCCCATACCCAGGTGACTGCTATTGACCATCATTGGCTTAACCTGTGATGATCTTATACCACTTCAGTGCATCGGCCATTGACTACCTACATCTGTCCCCAAGGCATTGTTGGGACTTCAATGCTGCAAGCCATTCTCACAAGTCCCGGCAGGACCACCGGGTTAGTGGCAATGGATTTCAAGTGATGATTTACAAGGTAAAGTAATAATGTGGAGTATTCCCTCCTCTGTGTCCATTTCTTAAAACCCTGTACAACGTAAAATGTACCTATAACTTCTGCCCAGAAAATCATCACTGCAGGCAACTTGAAGACTGATGGCATTATCTGAGTGGTGCAATGAGAATGATGGGTGATTTATGAGCCAAGCAATCATTTTTGCTTATTCTTTTAAAACTATAGTTATAACTTATATACAGAACATCGGTCAGGCACATACAATTCAATAACAATAAACAAATGCATGAGTAAAAAACATGGTAACTCTAGCTTCAGACATTCGTGATGACAACATACTTCTGGATCTTTAGCAAATTTAGAAGCTAAAACTGGGTAACTATACAACCTTCAAGATTACTTTTACTACTATGACTCAACCTTATTATCCGAAATGACAGTGTCACTTTGCTTGATAATTCGGTCTTAAAGTCGAGATATTAAACAAGATAAATCTTTCTTTGTACCCATTACTGTGCTTTATAAAAAAGACAAGTATGACATTTCCCTCTCAGCTCCTTTTCATAGTTTAAGAGCAAATAGATCACACACACCTAGCAAAAGCATCTAAAAAACTGATCAGCCTCCTCCATAACCCCTCTAGCTGTCCATTCCATCTCCAAGAAAGGTGTGTTTTATGCACTTGTAAGCATAAAAATGGTGGGTCAATTTGCTCTTAACTGAAGAAAGCACATATTAATGTCTTCTTTGCCCATAGGACCCCTTTAGCTTTTGAACTGGGTAGTGTTATGGGTAATTTTAGACCTCTGGATGTTATGGAGTTTGTACAAAATGTTTCAAAACTGGCCACAAAGCAGGGAATAGGTCACACTACCAAAATACCTAGAATTCATCTGAAAACTCCCTGCCACTACCAGGCTGTTGTTTTCATGGTTCAGATGGACTTTGGAAACTGTTTGCAGTACATGTGAGCTCCCCATACCCAGGTGACTGCTATTGACCATCATTGGCTTAACCTGTGATGATCTTATACCACTTCAGTGCATCGGCCATTGACTACCTACATCTGTCCCCAAGGCATTGTTGGGACTTCAATGCTGCAAGCCATTCTCACAAGTCCCGGCAGGACCACCGGGTTAGTGGCAATGGATTTCAAGTGATGATTTACAAGGTAAAGTAATAATGTGGAGTATTCCCTCCTCTGTGTCCATTTCTTAAAACCCTGTACAACGTAAAATGTACCTATAACTTCTGCCCAGAAAATCATCACTGCAGGCAACTTGAAGACTGATGGCATTATCTGAGTGGTGCAATGAGAATGATGGGTGATTTATGAGCCAAGCAATCATTTTTGCTTATTCTTTTAAAACTATAGTTATAACTTATATACAGAACATCGGTCAGGCACATACAATTCAATAACAATAAACAAATGCATGAGTAAAAAACATGGTAACTCTAGCTTCAGACATTCGTGATGACAACATACTTCTGGATCTTTAGCAAATTTAGAAGCTAAAACTGGGTAACTATACAACCTTCAAGATTACTTTTACTACTATGACTCAACCTTATTATCCGAAATGACAGTGTCACTTTGCTTGATAATTCGGTCTTAAAGTCGAGATATTAAACAAGATAAATCTTTCTTTGTACCCATTACTGTGCTTTATAAAAAAGACAAGTATGACATTTCCCTCTCAGCTCCTTTTCATAGTTTAAGAGCAAATAGATCACACACACCTAGCAAAAGCATCTAAAAAACTGATCAGCCTCCTCCATAACCCCTCTAGCTGTCCATTCCATCTCCAGGAAAGGTGTGTTTTATGCACTTGTAAGCATAAAAATGGTGGGTCCATTTGCTGTTAACTGAAAAAAGCACATATTAATGTCTTCTTTGCCCATAGGACCCCTTTAGCTTTTGAACTGGGTAGTGTTATGGGTATTTTTAGACCTCTGGATGTTATGGAGTGTGTACAAAATGTTTCAAAACTGGCCACAAAGCAGGGAATAGGTCACACTACCAAAATACGTAGAATTCATCTGAAAACTCCCTGCCACTACCACGCTGTTGTTTTCATGGTTCAGATGGACTTTGGAAACTGTTTGCAGTACATGTGAGCTCCCCATACCCAGGTGACTGCTATTGACCATCATTGGCTTAACCTGTGATGATCTTATACCACTTCAGTGCATCGGCCATTGACTACCTACATCTGTCCCCAAGGCATTGTTGGGACTTCAATGCTGCAAGCCATTCTCACAAGTCCCGGCAGGACCACCGGGTTAGTGGCAATGGATTTCAAGTGATGATTTACAAGGTAAAGTAATAATGTGGAGTATTCCCTCCTCTGTGTCCATTTCTTAAAACCCTGTACAACGTAAAATGTACCTATAACTTCTGCCCAGAAAATCATCACTGCAGGCAACTTGAAGACTGATGGCATTATCTGAGTGGTGCAATGAGAATGATGGGTGATTTATGAGCCAAGCAATCATTTTTGCTTATTCTTTTGAAACTATAGTTATAACTTATATACAGAACATCGGTCAGGCACATACAATTCAATAACAATAAACAAATGCATGAGTAAAAAACATGGTAACTCTAGCTTCAGACATTCGTGATGACAACATACTTCTGGATCTTTAGCAAATTTAGAAGCTAAAACTGGGTGACTATACAACCTTCAAGATTACTTTTACTACTATGACTCAACCTTATTATCCGAAATGACAGTGTCACTTTGCTTGATAATTCGGTCTTAAAGTCGAGATATTAAACAAGATAAATCTTTCTTTGTACCCATTACTGTGCTTTATAAAAAAGACAAGTATGACATTTCCCTCTCAGCTCCTTTTCATAGTTTAAGAGCAAATAGATCACACACACCTAGCAAAAGCATCTAAAAAACTGATCAGCCTCCTCCATAACCCCTCTAGCTGTCCATTCCATCTCCAGGAAAGGTGTGTTTTATGCACTTGTAAGCATAAAAATGGTGGGTCCATTTGCTGTTAACTGAAGAAAGCACATATTAATGTCTTCTTTGCCCATAGGACCCCTTTAGCTTTTGAACTGGGTAGTGTTATGGGTATTTTTAGACCTCTGGATGTTATGGAGTTTGTACAAAATGTTTCAAAACTGGCCACAAAGCAGGGAATAGGTCACACTACCAAAATACCTAGAATTCATCTGAAAACTCCCTGCCACTACCACGCTGTTGTTTTCATGGTTCAGATGGACTTTGGAAACTGTTTGCAGTACATGTGAGCTCCCCATACCCAGGTGATTGCTATTGACCATCACTGGCTTAACCTGTGATGATCTTATACCACTTCAGTGCATCGGCCATTGACTACCTACATCTGTCCCCAAGGCATTGTTGGGACTTCAATGCTGCAAGCCATTCTCACAAGTCCGGCAGGACCACCGGGTTAGTGGCAATGGATTTCAAGTGATGATTTACAAGGTAAAGTAATAATGTGGAGTATTCCCTCCTCTGTGTCCATTTTTTAAAACCCTGTACAACGTAAAATGTACCTATAACTTCTGCCCAGAAAATCATCACTGCAGGCAACTTGAAGACTGATGGCATTATCTGAGTGGTGCAATGAGAATGATGGGTGATTTATGAGGCAAGCAATCATTTTTGCTTATTCTTTTAAAACTATAGTTATAACTTATATACAGAACATCGGTCAGGCACATACAATTCAATAACAATAAACAAATGCATGAGTAAAAAACATGGTAACTCTAGCTTCAGACATTCGTGATGACAACATACTTCTGGATCTTTAGCAAATTTAGAAGCTAAAACTGGGTAACTATACAACCTTCAAGATTACTTTTACTACTATGACTCAACCTTATTATCCGAAATGACAGTGTCACTTTGCTTGATAATTCGGTCTTAAAGTCGAGATATTAAAAAATTTAAATCTTTCTTTGTACCCATTACTGTGGTTTATAAAAAAGACAAGTATGACATTTCCCTCTCAGCTCCTTTTCATAGTTTAAGAGCAAATAGATCACACACCTAGCAAAAGCATCTAAAAAACTGATCAGCCTCCTCCATAACCCCTCTAGCTGTCCATTCCATCTCCAAGAAAGGTGTGTTTTATGCACTTGTAAGCATAAAAATGGTGGGTCCATTTGCTCTTAACTGAAGAAAGCACATATTAATGTCTTCTTTGCCCATAGGACCCCTTTAGCTTTTGAACTGGGTAGTGTTATGGGTAATTTTAGACCTCTGGATGTTATGGAGTTTGTACAAAATGTTTCAAAACTGGCCGCAAAGCAGGGAATATGTCACACTACCAAAATACCTAGAATTCATCTGAAAACTCCCTGCCACTACCAGGCTGTTGTTTTCATGGTTCAGATGGACTTTGGAAACTGTTTGCAGTACATGTGAGCTCCCCATACCCAGGTGACTGCTATTGACCATCACTGGCTTAACCTGTGATGATCTTATACCACTTCAGTGCATCGGCCATTGACTACCTACATCTGTCCCCAAGGCATTGTTGGGACTTCAATGCTGCAAGCCATTCTCACAAGTCCCGGCAGGACCACCGGGTTAGTGGCAATGGATTTCAAGTGATGATTTACAAGGTAAAGTAATAATGTGGAGTATTCCCTCCTCTGTGTCCATTTCTTAAAACCCTATACAACGTAAAATGTACCTATAACTTCTGCCCAGAAAATCATCACTGCAGGCAACTTGAAGACTGATG
Source organism: Anomaloglossus baeobatrachus (assembly GCF_048569485.1). NCBI lineage: Eukaryota > Metazoa > Chordata > Amphibia > Anura > Aromobatidae > Anomaloglossus > Anomaloglossus baeobatrachus. The sequence goes on from NC_134356.1 coordinate 393,897,727, forward strand.
GCATTATCTGAGTGGTGCAATGAGAATGATGGGTGATTTATGAGCCAAGCAATCATTTTTGCTTATTCTTTTAAAACTATAGTTATAACTTATATACAGAACATCGGTCAGGCACATACAATTCAATAACAATAAACACATGCATGAGTAAAAAACATGGTAACTCTAGCTTCAGACATTCGTGATGACAACATACTTCTGGATCTTTAGCAAATTTAGAAGCTAAAACTGGGTAACTATACAACCTTCAAGATTACTTTTACTACTATGACTCAACCTTATTATCCGAAATGACAGTGTCACTTTGCTTGATAATTCGGTCTTAAAGTCGAGATATTAAAAAATTTAAATCTTTCTTTGTACCCATTACTGTGGTTTATAAAAAAGACAAGTATGACATTTCCCTCTCAGCTCCTTTTCATAGTTTAAGAGAAAATAGATCACACACACCTAGCAAAAGCATCTAAAAAACTGATCAGCCTTCTCCATAACCCCTCTAGCTGCCCATTCCATCTCCAAGAAAGGTGTGTTTTATGCACTTGTAAGCATAAAAATGGTGGGTCCATTTGCTCTTAACTGAAGAAAGCACATATTAATGTCTTCTTTGCCAATAGGACACCTTTAGCTTTTGAACTGGGTAGTGTTATGGGTAATTTTAGACCTCTGGATGTTATGGAGTTTGTACAAAATGTTTCAAAACTGGCCGCAAAGCAGGGAATATGTCACATTACCAAAATACCTAGAATTCATCTGAAAACTCCCTGCCACTACCAGGCTGTTGTTTTCATGGTTCAGATGGACTTTGGAAACTGTTTGCAGTACATGTGAGCTCCCCATACCCAGGTGACTGCTATTGACCATCACTGGCTTAACCTGTGATGATCTTATACCACTTCAGTGCATCGGCCATTGACTACCTACATCTGTCCCCAAGGCATTGTTGGGACTTCAATGCTGCAAGCCATTCTCACAAGTCCCGGCAGGACCACCGGGTTAGTGGCAATGGATTTCAAGTGATGATTTACAAGGTAAAGTAATAATGTGGAGTATTCCCTCCTCTGTGTCCATTTCTTAAAACCCTGTACAACGTAAAATGTACCTATAACTTCTGCCCAGAAAATCATCACTGCAGGCAACTTGAAGACTGATGGCATTATCTGAGTGGTGCAATGAGAATGATGGGTGATTTATGAGCCAAGCAATCATTTTTGCTTAGTCTTTTAAAACTATAGTTATAACTTATAAACAGAACATCGGTCAGGCACATACAATTCAATAACAATAAACAAATGCATGAGTAAAAAATATGGTAACTCTAGCTTCAGACATTCGTGATGACAACATACTTCTGGATCTTTAGCAAATTTAGAAGCTAAAACTGGGTAACTATACAACCTTCCAGATTACTTTTACTACTATGACTCAACCTTATTATCCGAAATGACAGTGTCACTTTGCTTGATAATTCGGTCTTAAAGTCGAGATATTAAACAAGATAAATCTTTCTTTGTACCCATTACTGTGCTTTATAAAAAAGACAAGTATGACATTTCCCTCTCAGCTCCTTTTCATAGTTTAAGAGCAAATAGATCACACACACCTAGCAAAAGCATCTAAAAAACTAATCAGCCTCCCCCATAACCCCTCTAGCTGTCCATTCCATCTCCAAGAAAGGCGTATTTTATGCACTTGTAAGCATAAAAATGGTGGGTCCATTTGCTGTTAACTGAAGAAAGCACATATTAATGTCTTATTTGCCCATAGGACCCTTTGAGCTTTTGAACTGAGTAGTGTTATGGGTATTTTTAGACCTCTGGATGTTATGGAGTTTGTACAAAATGTTTCAAAACTGGCCACAAAGCAGTGAATAGGTCACACTACCAAAATACCTAGAATTCATCTGTAAACTCCCTGCCACTACCACGCTGTTGTTTTCATGGTTCAGATGGACTTTGGAAACTGTTTGCAGTACATGTGAGCTCCCCATACCCAGGTGACTGCTATTGACCATCACTGGCTTAACCTGTGATGATCTTATACCACTTCAGTGCATCGGCCATTGACTACCTACATCTGTCCCCAAGGCATTGTTGGGACTTCAATGCTGCAAGCCATTCTCACAAGTCCCGGCAGGACCACCGGGTTAGTGGCAATGGATTTCAAGTGATGATTTACAAGGTAAAGTAATAATGTGGAGTATTCCCTCCTCTGTGTCCATTTCTTAAAACCCTGTATAACGTAAAATGTACCTATAACTTCTGCCCAGAAAATCATCACTGCAGGCAACTTGAAGACTGATGGCATTATCTGAGTGGTGGAATGAGAATGATGGGTGATTTATGAGCCAAGCAATCATTTTTGCTTATTCTCTTAAAACTATAGTTATAACTTATATACAAAACATCGGTCAGGCACATACAATTCAATAACAATAAACAAATGCATGAGTAAAAAACATGGTAACTCCAGCTTCAGACATTCGTGATGACAACATACTTCTGGATCTTTAGCAAATTTAGAAGCTAAAACTGGGTAACTATACAACCTTCCAGATTACTTTTACTACTATGACTCAACCTTATTATCCGAAATGAAAGTGTCACTTGCTTAATAATTCGGTCTAAAAATCGAGATATTAAACAAGATAAATCTTTCTTTGTACCCATTACTGTGCTTTATAAAAAAGACAAGTATGACATTTCCCTCTCAGCTCCTTTTCATAGTTTAAGAGCAAATAGATCACACACACCTAGCAAAAGCATCTAAAAAACTAATCAGCCTCCCCCATAACCCCTCTAGCTGTCCATTCCATCTCCAAGAAAGGCGTATTTTATGCACTTGTAAGCATAAAAATGGTGGGTCCATTTGCTGTTAACTGAAGAAAGCACATATTAATGTCTTCTTTGCCCATAGGACCCCTTTAGCTTTTGAACTGGGTAGTGTTATGGGTATTTTTAGACCTCTGGATGTTATGGAGTTTGTACAAAATGTTTCAAAACTGGCCACAAAGCAGGGAATAGGTCACACTACCAAAATACCTAGAATTCATCTGAAAACTCCCTGCCACTACCACGCTGTTGTTTTCATGGTTCAGATGGACTTTGGAAACTGTTTGCAGTACATGTGAGCTCCCCATACCCAGGTGACTGCTATTGACCATCACTGGCTTAACCTGTGATGATCTTATACCACTTCAGTGCATCGGCCATTGACTACCTACATCTGTCCCCAAGGCATTGTTGGGACTTCAATGCTGCAAGCCATTCTCACAAGTCCCGGCAGGACCACCGGGTTAGTGGCAATGGATTTCAAGTGATGATTTACAAGGTAAAGTAATAATGTGGAGTATTCCCTCCTCTGTGTCCATTTCTTAAAACCCTGTACAACGTAAAATGTACCTATAACGTCTACCCAGAAAATCATCACTGCAGGCAACTTGAAGACTGATGGCATTATCTGAGTGGTGCAATGAGAAAGATGGGTGATTTATGAGCCAAGCAATCATTTTTGCTTATTCTTTTAAAACTATAGTTGTAACTTATATACAGAACATCGGTCAGGCACATACAATTCAATAACAATAAACAAATGCATGAGTAAAAAACATGGTAACTCTAGCTTCAGACATTCGTGATGACAACATACTTCTGGATCTTCAGCAAATTTAGAAGCTAAAACAGGGTAACTATACAACCTTCAAGATTACTTTTACTACTATGACTCAACCTTATTATCCGAAATGACAGTGTCACTTTGCTTGATAATTTGGTCTTAAAGTCGAGATATTAAACAAGATAAATCTTTCTTTGTACCCATTACTGTGATTTATAAAAAAGACAAGTATGACATTTCCCTCTCAGCTCCTTTTCATAGTTTAAGAGCAAATAGATCACACACACCTAGCAAAAGCATCTAAAAAACTGATCAGCCTCTTCCATAACCCCTCTAGCTGTCCATTCCATCTCCAGGAAAGGTGTATTTTATGCACTTGTAAGCATAAAAATGGTGGGTCCATTTGCTCTTAACTGAAGAAAGCACATATTAATGTCTTCTTTGCCCATAGGACCCCTTTAGCTTTTGAACTGGGTAGTGTTATGGGTAATTTTAGACCTCTGGATGTTATGGAGTTTGTACAAAATGTTTCAAAACTGGCCACAAAGCAGGGAATAGGTCACACTACCAAAATACCTAGAATTCATCTGTAAACTCCCTGCCACTACCACGCTGTTGTTTTCATGGTTCAGATGGACTTTGGAAACTGTTTGCAGTACATGTGAGCTCACCATACCCAGGTGACTGCTATTGACCATCACTGGCTTAACCTGTGATGATCTTATACCACTTCAGTGCATCGGCCATTGACTACCTACATCTGTCCCCAAGGCATTGTTGGGACTTCAATGCTGCAAGCCATTCTCACAAGTCCGGCAGGACCACCGGGTTAGTGGCAATGGATTTCAAGTGATGATTTACAAGGTAAAGTAATAATGTGGAGTATTCCCTCCTCTGTGTCCATTTCTTAAAACCCTGTACAACGTAAAATGTACCTATAACTTCTGCCCAGAAAATCATCACTGCAGGCAACTTGAAGACTGATGGCATTATCTGAGTGGTGCAATGAGAATGATGGGTGATTTATGAGCCAAGCAATCATTTTTGCTTATTCTTTTAAAACTATAGTTATAACTTATATACAGAACATCGGTCAGGCACATACAATTCAATAACAATAAACAAATGCATGAGTAAAAAACATGGTAACTCTAGCTTCAGACATTCGTGATGACAACATACTTCTGGATCTTTAGCAAATTTAGAAGCTAAAACTGGGTAACTATACAACCTTCAAGATTACTTTTACTACTATGACTCAACCTTATTATCCGAAATGACAGTGTCACTTTGCTTGATAATTCGGTCTTAAAGTCGAGATATTAAAAAATTTAAATCTTTCTTTGTACCCATTACTGTGGTTTATAAAAAAGACAAGTATGACATTTCCCTCTCAGCTCCTTTTCATAGTTTAAGAGCAAATAGATCACACACACCTAGCAAAAGCATCTAAAAAACTGATCAGCCTCCTCCATAACCCCTCTAGCTGTCCATTCCATCTCCAAGAAAGGTGTGTTTTATGCACTTGTAAGCATAAAAATGGTGGGTCCATTTGCTCTTAACTGAAGAAAGCACATATTAATGTCTTCTTTGCCCATAGGACCCCTTTAGCTTTTGAACTGGGTAGTGTTATGGGTAATTTTAGACCTCTGGATGTTATGGAGTTTGTACAAAATGTTTCAAAACTGGCCACAAAGCAGGGAATATGTCACACTACCAAAATACCTAGAATTCATATGAAAACTCCCTGCCACTACCAGGCTGTTGTTTTCATGGTTCAGATGGACTTTGGAAACTGTTTGCAGTACATGTGAGCTCCCCATACCCAGGTGACTGCTATTGACCATCACTGGCTTAACCTGTGATGATCTTATACCACTTCAGTGCATCGGCCATTGACTACCTACATCTGTCCCCAAGGCATTGTTGGGACTTCAATGCTGCAAGCCATTCTCACAAGTCCCGGCAGGACCACCGGGTTAGTGGCAATGGATTTCAAGTGATGATTTACAAGGTAAAGTAATAATGTGGAGTATTCCCTCCTCTGTGTCCATTTCTTAAAACCCTGTACAACGTAAAATGTACCTATAACTTCTGCCCAGAAAATCATCACTGCAGGCAACTTGAAGACTGATGGCATTATCTGAGTGGTGCAATGAGAATGATGGGTGATTTATGAGCAAAGTAATCCTTTTCCTTATTCTCTTAAAACTATAGTTATAACTTATATACAGTACATCGGTCAGGCACATACAATTCAATAACAATAAACAAATGCATGAGTAAAAAACATGGTAACTCTAGCTTCAGACATTCGTGATGACAACATACTTCTGTATCTTTAGCAAATTTAGAAGCTAAAACTGGGTAACTATACAACCTTCAAGATTACTTTTACTACTATGACTCAACCTTATTATCCGAAATGACAGTGTCACTTTGCTTGATAATTCGGTCTTAAAGTCGAGATATTAAAAAATTTAATTCTTTCTTTGTACCCATTACTGTGGTTTATAAAAAAGACAAGTATGACATTTCCCTCTCAGCTCCTTTTCATAGTTTAAGAGCAAATAGATCACACACACCTAGCAAAAGCATCTAAAAAACTGATCAGCCTCCTCCATAACCCCTCTAGCTGTCCATTCCATCTCCAAGAAAGGTGTGTTTTATGCACTTGTAAGCATAAAAATGGTGGGTCCATTTGCTCTTAACTGAAGAAAGCACATATTAATGTCTTCTTTGCCCATAGGACCCCTTTAGCTTTTGAACTGGGTAGTGTTATGGGTAATTTTAGACCTCTGGATGTTATGGAGTTTGTACAAAATGTTTCAAAACTGGCCACAAAGCAGGGAATATGTCACACTACCAAAATACCTAGAATTCATATGAAAACTCCCTGCCACTACCAGGCTGTTGTTTTCATGGTTCAGATGGACTTTGGAAACTGTTTGCAGTACATGTGAGCTCCCCATACCCAGGTGACTGCTATTGACCATCACTGGCTTAACCTGTGATGATCTTATACCACTTCAGTGCATCGGCCATTGACTACCTACATCTGTCCCCAAGGCATTGTTGGGACTTCAATGCTGCAAGCCATTCTCACAAGTCCCGGCAGGACCACCGGGTTAGTGGCAATGGATTTCAAGTGATGATTTACAAGGTAAAGTAATAATGTGGAGTATTCCCTCCTCTGTGTCCATTTCTTAAAACCCTGTACAACGTAAAATGTACCTATAACTTCTGCCCAGAAAATCATCACTGCAGGCAACTTGAAGACTGATGGCATTATCTGAGTGGTGCAATGAGAATGATGGGTGATTTATGAGCAAAGTAATCCTTTTCCTTATTCTCTTAAAACTATAGTTATAACTTATATACAGTACATCGGTCAGGCACATACAATTCAATAACAATAAACAAATGCATGAGTAAAAAACATGGTAACTCTAGCTTCAGACATTCGTGATGACAACATACTTCTGGATCTTTAGCAAATTTAGAAGCTAAAACTGGGTAACTATACAACCTTCAAGATTACTTTTACTACTATGACTCAACCTTATTATCCGAAATGACAGTGTCACTTTGCTTGATAATTCGGTCTTAAAGTCGAGATATTAAACAAGATAAATCTTTCTTTGTACCCATTACTGTGCTTTATAAAAAAGACAAGTATGACATTTCCCTCTCAGCTCCTTTTCATAGTTTAAGAGCAAATAGATCACACACACCTAGCAAAAGCATCTAAAAAACTAATCAGCCTCCCCCATAACCCCTCTAGCTGTCCATTCCATCTCCAAGAAAGGCGTATTTTATGCACTTGTAAGCATAAAAATGGTGGGTCCATTTGCTGTTAACTGAAGAAAGCACATATTAATGTCTTATTTGCCCATAGGACCCTTTGAGCTTTTGAACTGAGTAGTGTTATGGGTATTTTTAGACCTCTGGATGTTATGGAGTTTGTACAAAATGTTTCAAAACTGGCCACAAAGCAGTGAATAGGTCACACTACCAAAATACCTAGAATTCATCTGTAAACTCCCTGCCACTACCACGCTGTTGTTTTCATGGTTCAGATGGACTTTGGAAACTGTTTGCAGTACATGTGAGCTCCCCATACCCAGGTGACTGCTATTGACCATCACTGGCTTAACCTGTGATGATCTTATACCACTTCAGTGCATCGGCCATTGACTACCTACATCTGTCCCCAAGGCATTGTTGGGACTTCAATGCTGCAAGCCATTCTCACAAGTCCCGGCAGGACCACCGGGTTAGTGGCAATGGATTTCAAGTGATGATTTACAAGGTAAAGTAATAATGTGGAGTATTCCCTCCTCTGTGTCCATTTCTTAAAACCCTGTATAACGTAAAATGTACCTATAACTTCTGCCCAGAAAATCATCACTGCAGGCAACTTGAAGACTGATGGCATTATCTGAGTGGTGGAATGAGAATGATGGGTGATTTATGAGCCAAGCAATCATTTTTGCTTATTCTCTTAAAACTATAGTTATAACTTATATACAAAACATCGGTCAGGCACATACAATTCAATAACAATAAACAAATGCATGAGTAAAAAACATGGTAACTCTAGCTTCAGACATTCGTGATGACAACATACTTCTGGATCTTTAGCAAATTTAGAAGCTAAAACTGGGTAACTATACAACCTTCCAGATTACTTTTACTACTATGACTCAACCTTATTATCCGAAATGACAGTGTCACTTGCTTAATAATTCGGTCTAAAAATCGAGATATTAAACAAGATAAATCTTTCTTTGTACCCATTACTGTGCTTTATAAAAAAGACAAGTATGACATTTCCCTCTCAGCTCCTTTTCATAGTTTAAGAGCAAATAGATCACACACCTAGCAAAAGCATCTAAAAAACTAATCAGCCTCCCCCATAACCCCTCTAGCTGTCCATTCCATCTCCAAGAAAGGCGTATTTTATGCACTTGTAAGCATAAAAATGGTGGGTCCATTTGCTGTTAACTGAAGAAAGCACATATTAATGTCTTCTTTGCCCACAGGACCCCTTTAGCTTTTGAACTGGGTAGTGTTATGGGTATTTTTAGACCTCTGGATGTTATGGAGTTTGTACAAAATGTTTCAAAATTGGCCACAAAGCAGGGAATAGGTCACACTACCAAAATACCTAGAATTCATCTGAAAACTCCCTGCCACTACCACGCTGTTGTTTTCATGGTTCAGATGGACTTTGGAAACTGTTTGCAGTACATGTGAGCTCCCCATACCCAGGTGACTGCTATTGACCATCACTGGCTTAACCTGTGATGATCTTATACCACTTCAGTGCATCGGCCATTGACTACCTACATCTGTCCCCAAGGCATTGTTGGGACTTCAATGCTGCAAGCCATTCTCACAAGTCCCGGCAGGACCACCGGGTTAGTGGCAATGGATTTCAAGTGATGATTTACAAGGTAAAGTAATAATGTGGAGTATTCCCTCCTCTGTGTCCATTTCTTAAAACCCTGTACAACGTAAAATGTACCTATAACGTCTACCCAGAAAATCATAACTGCAGGCAACTTGAAGACTGATGGCATTATCTGAGTGGTGCAATGAGAAAGATGGGTGATTTATGAGCCAAGCAATCATTTTTGCTTATTCTCTTAAAACTATAGTTGTAACTTATATACAGAACATCGGTCAGGCACATACAATTCAATAACAATAAACAAATGCATGAGTAAAAAACATGGTAACTCTAGCTTCAGACATTCGTGATGACAACATACTTCTGGATCTTTAGCAAATTGAGAAGCTAAAACTGGGTAACTATACAACCTTCAAGATTACTTTTACTACTATGACTCAACCTTATTATCCGAAATGACAGTGTCACTTTGCTTGATAATTCGGTCTTAAAGTCGAGATATTAAACAAGATAAATCTTTCTTTGTACCTATTAGTGTGCTTTATAAAAAAGACAAGTATGACATTTCCCTCTCAGCTCCTTTTCATAGTTTAAGAGCAAATAGATCACACACACCGAGCAAAAGCATCTAAAAAACTGATCAGCCTCCTCCATAACCCCTCTAGCTTTCCATTCCATCTCCAAGAAAGGTGTGTTTTATGCACTTGTAAGCATAAAATTGGTGGGTCCATTTGCTCTTAACTGAAGAAAGCACATATTAATGTCTTCTTTGCCCATAGGACCCTTTTAGCTCTTGAACTGGGTAGTGTTATGGGTAATTTTAGACCTCTGGATGTTATGGAGTTTGTACAAAATGTTTCAAAACTGGCCACAAAGGAGGGAATATGTCACACTACCAAAATACCTAGAATTCATCTGAAAACTCCCTGCCACTACCAGGCTGTTGTTTTCATGGTTCAGATGGACTTTGGAAACTGTTTGCAGTACATGTGAGCTCCCCATACCCAGGTGACTGCTATTGACCATCACTGGCTTAACCTGTGATGATCTTATACCACTTCAGTGCATCGGCCATTGACTACCTACATCTGTCCCCAAGGCATTGTTGGGACTTCAATGCTGCAAGCCATTCTCACAAGTCCCGGCAGGACCACCGGGTTAGTGGCAATGGATTTCAAGTGATGATTTATAAGGTAAAGTAATAATGTGGAGTATTCCCTCCTCTGTGTCCATTTCTTAAAACCCTGTACAACGTAAAATGTACCTATAACTTCTGCCCAGAAAATCATCACTGCAGGCAACTTGAAGACTGATGGCATTATCTGAGTGATGCAATGAGAATGATGGGTGATTTATGAGCCAAGCAATCATTTTTGCTTATTCTCTTAAAACTATAGTTATAACTTATATACAGAACTTTGGTCAGGCACATACAATTCAATAACAATAAACAAATGCATGAGTAAAAAACATGGTAACTCTAGCTTCAGACATTCGTGATGACAACATACTTCTGGATCTTCAGCAAATTTAGAAGCTAAAACAGGGTAACTATACAACCTTCAAGATTACTTTTACTACTATGACTCAACCTTATTATCCGAAATGACAGTGTCACTTTGCTTGATAATTTGGTCTTAAAGTCGAGATATTAAACAAGATAAATCTTTCTTTGTACCCATTACTGTGATTTATAAAAAAGACAAGTATGACATTTCCCTCTCAGCTCCTTTTCATAGTTTAAGAGCAAATAGATCACACACACCTAGCAAAAGCATCTAAAAAACTGATCAGCCTCTTCCATAACCCCTCTAGCTGTCCATTCCATCTCCAGGAAAGGTGTATTTTATGCACTTGTAAGCATAAAAATGGTGGGTCCATTTGCTCTTAACTGAAGAAAGCACATATTAATGTCTTCTTTGCCCATAGGACCCCTTTAGCTTTTGAACTGGGTAGTGTTATGGGTAATTTTAGACCTCTGGATGTTATGGAGTTTGTACAAAATGTTTCAAAACTGGCCACAAAGCAGGGAATAGGTCACACTACCAAAATACCTAGAATTCATCTGTAAACTCCCTGCCACTACCACGCTGTTGTTTTCATGGTTCAGATGGACTTTGGAAACTGTTTGCAGTACATGTGAGCTCACCATACCCAGGTGACTGCTATTGACCATCACTGGCTTAACCTGTGATGATCTTATACCACTTCAGTGCATCGGCCATTGACTACCTACATCTGTCCCCAAGGCATTGTTGGGACTTCAATGCTGCAAGCCATTCTCACAAGTCCCGGCCGGACCACCGGGTTAGTGGCAATGGATTTCAAGTGATGATTTACAAGGTAAAGTAATAATGTGGAGTATTCCCTCCTCTGTGTCCATTTCTTAAAACCCTGTATAACGTAAAATGTACCTATAACTTCTGCCCAGAAAATCCTCACTGCAGGCAACTTGAAGACTGATGGCATTATCTGAGTGGTGCAATGAGAATGATGGGTGATTTATGAGCCAAGCAATCATTTTTGCTTATTCTCTTAAAACTATAGTTATAACTTATATACAGAACATCGGTCAGGCACATACAATTCAATAACAATAAACAAATGCATGAGTAAAAAACATGGTAACTCCAGCTTCAGACATTCGTGATGACAACATACTTCTGGATCTTTAGCAAATTTAGAAGCTAAAACTGGGTAACTATACAACCTTCCAGATTACTTTTACTACTATGACTCAACCTTATTATCCGAAATGACAGTGTCACTTTGCTTGATAATTCGGTCTAAAAATCGAGATATTAAACAAGATAAATCTTTCTTTGTACCCATTACTGTGCTTTATAAAAAAGACAAGTATGACATTTCCCTCTCAGCTCCTTTTCATAGTTTAAGAGCAAATAGATCACACACACCTAGCAAAAGCATCTAAAAAACTAATCAGCCTCCCCCATAACCCCTCTAGCTGTCCATTCCATCTCCAAGAAAGGCGTATTTTATGCACTTGTAAGCATAAAAATGGTGTGTCAATTTGCTCTTAGCTGAAGAAAGCACATATTAATGTCTTCTTTGCCCATAGGACCCCTTTAGCTTTTGAACTGGGTAGTGTTATGGGTAATTTTAGACCTCTGGATGTTATGGAGTTTGTACAAAATGTTTCAAAACTGGCCACAAAGCAGGGAATATGTCACACTACCAAAATACCTAGAATTCATCTGAAAACTCCCTGCCATTACCAGGCTGTTGTTTTCATGGTTCAGATGGACTTTGGAAACTGTTTGCAGTACATGTGAGCTCCCCATAGCCAGGTGACTGCTATTGACCATCACTGGCTTAACCTGTGATGATCTTATACCACTTCAGTGCATCGGCCATTGACTACCTACATCTGTCCCCAAGGCATTGTTGGGACTTCAATGCTGCAAGCTATTCTCACAAGTCCCGGCAGGACCACCGGGTTAGTGGGAATGGATTTCAAGTGATGATTTACAAGGTAAAATAATACTGTGGAGTATTCCCTCCTCTGTGTCCATTTCTTAAAACCCTGTGCAACGTAAAATGTACCTATAACGTCTGCCCAGAAAATCATCACTGCGGGCAACTTGAAGACTGATGGCATTATCTGAGTGGTGCAATGAGAATGATGGGTGATTTATGAGCCAAGCAATCATTTTTTCTTATTCTCTTAAAACTATAGTTATAACTTATATACAGAACATCGGTCAGGCACATACAATTCAATAACAATAAACAAATGCATGAGTAAAAAACATGGTAACTCTAGCTTCAGACATTCGTGATGACAACATACTTCTGGATCTTTAGCAAATTTAGAAGCTAAAACTTGGTAACTATACAACCTTCAAGATTACTTTTACTACTATGACTCAACCTTATTATCCGAAATGACAGTGTCACTTTGCTTGATAATTCGGTCTTAAAGTCGAGATATTAAACAAGATAAATTTTTCTTTGTACCCATTAGTGTGCTTTATAAAAAAGACAAGTATGACATTTCCCTCTCAGCTACTTTTCATAGTTTAAGAGCAAATAGATCACACACCTAGCAAAAGCATCTAAAAAACTGATCAGCCTCCTCCATAACCCCTCTAGCTGTCCATTCCATCTCCAAGAAAGGCGTATTTTATGCACTTGTAATCATAAAAATGCTGGGTCCATTTGCTCTTAACTGAAGAAAGCACATATTAATGTCTTCTTTGCCCATAGGACCCCTTTAGCTTTTGAACTGGGTAGTGTTATGGGTAATTTTAGACCTCTGGATGTTATGGAGTTTGTACAAAATGTTTCAAAACTGGCCACAAAGCAGGGAATAGGTCACACTACCAAAATACCTAGAATTCATCTGAAAACTCCCTGCCACTACCAGGCTGTTGTTTTCATGGTTCAGATGGACTTTGGAAACTGTTTGCAGTACATGTGAGCTCCCCATACCCAGGTGACTGCTATTGACCTTCACTGGCTTAACCTGTGATGATCTTATACCACTTCAGTGCATCGGCCATTGACTACCTACATCTGTCCCCAAGGCATTGTTGGGACTTCAATGCTGCAAGTCATTCTCACAAGTCCCGGCAGGACCACCGGGTTAGTGGCAATGGATTTCAAGTGATGATTTACAAGGTAAAGTAATAATGTGGAGTATTCCCTCCTCTGTGTCCATTTCTTAAGAGCCTGTACAACGTAAATGCACTACCGCCCTCATCATCACCGCACACACCCCGGCATTACCGCACTCATCATCACCGCACACATGCAAGCACTACCGCCTCCATCATCATCACCGCACACACGCAGGCAGTACCGCCCCCATCATCATCACCGCACACACGCAGGCACTACTGCTCCCATCATCATCACCGCACACATGCAGGCACTACCGCTCCCATCATTATCACTGCACACACGCAGGCACTACCGCCCCCATTATCATCACCGCACACAGGCAGGCACTACCGCCCCCATCATCATCACCGCACACAGGCAGGCACTACTGCACTCATCATCACCGCACACACGCAGGCACTACCGCCCCCATTATCATCATCGCACAAATCAGCACTACCGCCCCCATCCTTATCACTGCATTCACTGGCATTACCGCCCCCATCATCATCAACGCACACACCGGCACTACCACCCCCATCATCATCACTGCACACACCCTGGCACTACCGCACTCATCATCACCGCACACATGCAAGCACTACTGACCCCATCATCATTACTGCAAACACCCCAACACTACTGTACTCATCATCACTGTACACATGCAGGCACTACCGCCCCCATCATCATCACTGCGCACACGTATGCACTACCGCCCCATCATCATCACCGCACACACCGGTACTACCGCCCCCATCATCATCACTGCATACACCCCCGGCACTACTGCACTCATCATCGCACACACTCCGGCACTATCGCACTCATTATCACTTCACATACGCAGGCACTACCGCCCCCATTATCATCACCGTACACATGCAGGCACTACCGCCCCCATTATCATCACTGCACACACCCCAGCACTACCGCACCCATCATCATCACGGCGCACACGTAGGCACTAATGCCGCCATCATCAACATCCGCACACACGCAGGCATACCGCCCTCATCATCATCATCACTGCATACACACCCCAGCACTACCGCACCCATCATCACCGCACACACCCCGGCACTACTGCACTCATTATCACCGCACACACACAGGCACTACCGCCTCCATTAACATCACTGCACACACCACAGCAGTACCACCTCCATCATCATTCCCGCACACACCCCGGCACTACCGCACCCATCATCACCGCACACATGCAAGCACTACCGCCTTCATCATCATCACCGCACACACCTCGGCACTACTGCACCCATCATCACCACACACACACATGCAGGCACCCTTGCTCCCATCATCACTGCACACTCCCCTGGCACTACCGCCCCCATCATCATCACCGCACACACGCAGGCACTACCGCCCCCATCATCATAACTGCACACACCCCGTCACTACCGCACCAATCATCCCCGCACACAAGCAGGCACTACCGCTCCCATCATCACCGCACACACTACCTCAGTGACGTCCCCGCTGACAATGCGACTCACTTCAGTTGCTGCCTGGAGCTGACAGAGAGTGGCGGTGTTCTTACTGCCGCTTCTGTCAGCTTCTGATGTAGCAGAGCTGCATGTGTCGCGGGACCTGGTGTGGATTTTGTTGGACCTGGAGGGGTATTTGGGGATTAATAAAGTGGTGAAATAGGGTGTTTTTTTTATCTTTTATGCCAAATAAAGGATTTTTTCGGGTGTATGTGTTTATTTACTTTCACTTACAGGTTAATCATTGTGGGTGTCTCATAGACGCCTGCCATGATTAACCTAGAACTTAGTGGCAGCTATGGGCTGCTGCCATTGACTTCTTATTACCTTGATTGCCACCACACCAGGGCAATTCGGGATGAGCTGGGTAGAGTCCCGGGACTGTCGCATCTAATGGATGCGGCATTTCTGGGCGGCGGCTGGCTGATATTTTTAGGGTGGTGGGATCCCCATAATGTGGTGCTCCCCATCCTTACAGTACCAGCTTCCAGCCAGGCTTTATCTTGACTGGTATCAAAATTGGGGGGACCGCAGGTTTATTATTTTTTAATTATTTATCTATTTATTTTACTGCACGATATAGCCCCGCCTCCATCGGCTGTGATTGGTTGTAGTGAGACAGCTGTCACTCAGCGTGTGGGCGTGTCTGACTGCAACCAATCATGGGCACCAGTGGGTGGGGAAAGCAGGGAATACCAGATTGAATAATGAGTGGCAGCCATTTTCAAAAGAGGAAAAGCCGCCGGAGCTTTGTGACAGCCGTGCAGCTGGTCGGTGAGTAGGAAAGAGAGAAGGATTGTGCTGGGGACGCAGGATGCATGCAAATACACAACGTGCGCACGTAGCCTTACTGTGAAAAGCCATGCTTTTGGTGATCGAACCGTTATTGAATGTCAACTCGAACTGTCAAATGTGAAGCAAATAGTTCGAAATTCGTCGAACGACTCGAACATCGCCCAAAACAACTTGAATTTGAAATAGGCGAACGGTTCGATTTGAACACTGCTCATCTCTACTTGTAAGCATAAAAATGGGTCCATTTGCTCTTAACTGAAGAAAGCACATATTAATGTCTTCTTTGCCCATAGGACCCCTTTAGCTTTTGAACTGGGTAGTGTTATGGGTAATTTTAGACCTCTGGATGTTATGGAGTTTGTACAAAATGTTTCAAAAGTGGCCACAATGCAGGGAATATGTCACACTACCAAAATACCTAGAATTCATCTGAAAACTCCCTGCCGCTACCAGGCTGTTTTCATGGTTCAGATGGACTTTGGAAACTGTTTGCAGTACTTGTGAGCTCCCCATACCCAGGTTGACAGCTATTGACAATCACTGGCTTCACCGGTGATGATCTTATACCACTTCAGTGCATCGGCCATTGACTACGTACATCTGTCCTGAAGGCATTGTTGGAACTTCAATGCTGCAAGCCATTCTCACAAGCCCCGGCAGGACCACCGGGTTGGTGGCAATGGATTTCAAGTGATGATTTACAAGGTAAAGTAATAATGTAGAGTATTCCCTCCTCTGTGTCCATTTCTTAAAACCCTGTACAACGTAAAATGTACCTATAACTTCTGCCCAGAAAATCATCACTGCAGGCAACTTGAAGACTGATGGCATTATCTGAGTGGTGCAATGAGTCAGGCACATACAATTCAATAACAATAAACAAATGCATGAGTAAAAAACATGGTAACTCTAGCTTCAGACATTCATGATGACAACATACTTCTGGATCTTTAGCAAATTTAGAAGCTAAAGCTGGGTAAGCTATACAACTTTCAAAATTAATTTTACTACTATGACTTAACCTTATTATCCGAAATAATAGTGTCACTTTGCTTGATAATTCGGTCTTAAAGTCGAGATATTAAACAAGATAAATCTTTCTTTGTACCCATTACTGTGCTTTATAAAAAAAAGACAAGTATGACATTTCCCTTTCAGCTCCTTTTCGTAGTTTAAGAGCAAACAGATCAGACACACCTAGCAAAAGCATCTAAAAAACTGATCAGCCTCCTCCATAACCCCTTTTAGCTGTCCATTCCATCTCCAAGAGAGGTGTTTTATGCACTTGTAAGCATAAAAATGGTGGGTCAATTTGCTCTTAACTGAAGAAAGCACATATTAATGTCTTTTTTGTCCTTAGGTCCCCTTTAGCTTTTGAACTGGGTAGTGTTATGGGTGATTTTAGACCTCTGGATGTTATGGAGTTTGTACAAAATGTTTCAAAACTGGCCACAAAGTAGGGAATATGTCACACTACCAAAATACCTAGAATTCATCTGAAAACTCACTGCTGCTACCAGGCTGTTGTTTTCATGGTTCAGATGGACTTTGGAAACTGTTTGCAGTACTTGTGAGCTCCCCATACCCAGGTGACAGCTTTTGACAATCATTGGCTTCACCGGTGATGATCTTATATCACTTCAGTGCATCAGCCATTGACTACCTACATCTGTCCTGAAGGCATTGTTGGGACTTCAATGCTGCAAGCCATTCTCACAAGCCCCGGAAGGACCACTGGGTTGGTGGCTATGGATTTCAAGTGATGATTTACAAGGTAAAGAAATATTGTGGAGTATTCCCTCCTCTGTGTCCATTTTTTAAAATGTAAAATGTACTTCTGCCCAGAAAATCATCACTGCAGTTCACTTGAAGACTGATGGCATTATCTGAGTGGTGCAATGAGAATGATGGGTGATTTATGAGACAAGTAATCATTTTTGGTTATTCCCTTAAAACTATAGTTAGAACTTATGTACAGAACATCGGTCAGGCACATTCCTGATGACAACATACTTCTGGATCTTTAGCAAAATTAGAAGCTAAAACTAGGTAACCTATACAACCTTCAAGATTACTTTTACTACTATGATTAAACCTTATTATCCGAGAAGACAGTGTCACTTTGCTTGATAATATTCGGTCTTAAAGCCGAGATATTAAACAAGCTAAATCTTTTTTTGTACCCATTACTGTGCTTTATAAAAAACACAAGTATGACATTTCCCTCTCAGCTCCTTTTCGTAGTTTAAAGCAAATAGATCAGACACGCCCAGCAAAAGCATTTAAAAACTGATCAGCCTCCTCCATAACCCTTCTAGCTGTCCATTCTATCTCCAAGAGAAGTGTGTTTTATGCACTTGTAAGCATAAAAATGGTGGGTCAATTTGCTCTTAACTGAAGACAGCACATATTAATGTCTTCTTTTGTCCCTTCATTTGATAATACCCCTACTTGCTGTTTGTTCTCTTCATGTGTGGTGCATTTTAATCCAGCAATCTCTTCCTCATACATACCCTTGCTTGCTGTAA
Organism: Anomaloglossus baeobatrachus; assembly: GCF_048569485.1. Lineage (NCBI taxonomy): Eukaryota > Metazoa > Chordata > Amphibia > Anura > Aromobatidae > Anomaloglossus > Anomaloglossus baeobatrachus. The sequence continues at coordinate 393,916,209 of NC_134356.1, forward strand.
CCTCTGCTATGTCATCTTTGTATTCTGTTCACTACTCACCAATGTATGTTTGTATTCCCTTCATTGTAAACATTATCTGCTGGTTGAAGTTGTAGTTTTATGGAGACTGGAGTTGGGCCCTGTTTTTGATCTGTTCTGTTTCGTTTGATTATTTATCCCCTTGTGTGCTCACCTGTTGGTAATTTCTTTAACAAGCTGTGTTCCCACAATCCCCTTTACCTGCCCTCTAGTCAACCATAGAAATGTGGGTGCATCCAAAGGTGTGCCTGCACATGTGTGTCCTCTTCTGCAAAGTGCCTTCATTGCTAAGTGCTGGCAGTTACTTCAATGGGAGTTATACAGGGCAGGAGTCAGGTAACTTACCCTTTAACACTCTCTATTTCAACTTTGAACTTTATTTCAATTTTCTTATATGTTTTTATTATTCGTTTTCACCGCCTTGTCCCCCCTCCTTCACCACTCATCCATATCAGACCCTCTCTCCTTCCCTGTCCTATGTACGGCTCCAATGTTCTTTTAAACTTCTTGAATAAACTCAGTCCTTCATTCTCCAATGTTTTGCATTATAAGCCATGTAACAACTATAAAAACTATCTGTTCTTTCTCCTTTTACTGCTGCTTCTTTCAGGCAATATCTGTCCTAATCACGGTCCACCCCATGCCAACTATACCTACTCCCTACCTCTCATAGAAACTCTGTTAACCTTATTAAGATTATTTACACACCCTCACTTTCCTCTTTTAACTGCGCTCTTTGGAATCCACGATCTGTATGTAACAAGCTTCCTTACATCAACAATTTCTTTCTCAATAAATCTATTAATCTGCTTCGCCTCACTGAAACCTGGATTCAGGACTCTGATACTGCCTCCCCTGCTGCCATTTCTTATTGTGGCTTACATTTTTCCATTCCCCGAGACTTGAGAACAGACATGGTGGTGGCGTCGGTTTACTCCTGTCCCCACAATGTACTTTCCAGGTCATCCCCCCAGCTCCATCACTCTCATTCCCTTCATTCAAGGTCCACACCATTAGTAACCACTTTTCAGCCTGGTTGCCGCACTTTATGTCCTCAGAATTACCAAGCCTTATCCTGGGAGACTTTAACATCCCCATGAACAGCCCCACCTTTCCATCTGCATCCCAGCTTTTATCTTTAACCATCTCTCTTGGCCTCTCACAGCGCTCATCTTCTGAGACACATGAAGATGCTAACACCCTTGATTTGGTTTCCATCCTCCTCTGACCTTAATGCTGATGATCTAACCTCCTATTTCACAGAGATAATAGAAAACATACGCCGGAAAATCAGCTCCCGGCCTCGAAGCATCACGATTCCTATCCCTCCCCACATCCCATCCAGCTTACTTTCCACATATGACCATGTCACAGAAGAAGAAGTCTCCAGGCTCCTCCTCTTCTTCTCATGGTACCACTTGCACTACTGACCCCTACGCCTCACACCTACTCCAGTCTCTCTCTCCTGTCATTACTACTCACCTAACTAAAATCTTCAATCTGTCTCTCTCTTCTGGTGTCTTCCCCGCCTCCCTCAAATACTCTATCATTACTCCATTATTAAAAAAAAAAAAATCTTCTCTTGACCAATCCTGCACAAGCAACTGTAGACCAGTCTCCAATCTTCCCTTCATTTCCAAACTCTTGGAGCACCTGGTCTATTCCCACCGCACCCATTACCTTTCCTCTCACTCTCTTCTAGATCCTTTACAATCTGGCTTCCGCAAACTGCCCTCTTCAAAGTGACCGATGACCTTCTGACTGCAAAATGCAACCGTGACTACTCTCTGCTTATTCCTCTTGACCTCTCTGTAGGCTTTGACAATGTTGACCAACATCTCCTTCTCTGTATGCTCCAGTCTATCGACCTAAAGGACACCGCTCTCTTCTGGTTCTTTTTCTATCTTTCTGAATGCTCGTTCAGCGTATCATTTGCTGGCTCCACATCTTCTGCTCTTCCTCTCACTGTAGGGGTCTCCATCAAGGTTCATCCGTGGCCCTCTTGTCTTCTCTCTCTACACTGCCCCAATTGGACAGACCATCAGCAAATTTGGCTTCCAATACCATCTTTATGCTGATGATACACAACTATACACCTTATCCTCTGACCTCGCCCCCGCTGTACTACAGAACACAATTGGCTGTCTTTCCACAGTCTCCAATATCATCTATGCTCTCTATCTGAGCCAGGCACTCCAATTTGATGAAACAATAGATATTTCAATCAAAAAAATACATTTCCGTCAAAATGTTGACCTTCGTCAGTAGGAACTAGTTGTGTATATATAGACTTGAAGAGAATAAAACTGGATGGTCAGAAGTAAAATGTAGAGCCAGAACAATGAATGATATACTGTTGCCAATGTATGTAAAGTGCTATGGAATTAATAGTGCTATATAAATTAATAAATATTATTATATTATATACTGTCAGCAAATAAATGCAGAGAAAAGGGAGCCAAATGTTGGGTGGAAGGGGAGTCAGAAGCATACACACAGTGTCCACCTTCTATTTTTTCATCAAATTGGAGTGCCTGGCTCAATTATATTATTATTTACGGAGTTGGACCCTTCCAGAGCACCCACTTTATATCAGAAGTACCATGTTTTCTATCATTAGTGCTTTCTATCTGAAACTTAACCTTTCCAAAACTGAACTTCTTCTACTCCCTCCGTCTTCTAACCTTCATAAACCTGACATCTCCCTCTCTGTGTGTGGAACCACGGAAACTCCTAGGCAGCAGGCTCGCTGTCTGGGTGTTATACTTGACAGCGATCTGTATTTCACCTCCTATATACAATCTGTCGCCACTCCTGTTGCTTTCACCTTAAGAACATCTCTAGAATCTGCCTCTTTCTAACCATGGAAACTACAAAAACCCTGACTGTGGCCCTCATCCACTCCCGCCTTGACTACTACAATTCTCTATTAATTGGTCTCCCCTTAACTAGACTTTCTCCTCTGCAGTCCATTCTTAATGCAACAGCCAGGGTCACCTATCTGGCTAATTGTTACTCGGATGCTTCTGCTCTGTTCCAGTTAATGCACTGGCTGCCCATGTATCACAGGATCCAATTCAAATTGCTTTGCAATTCAAAGCTCTCTACAGTGCGGCACCCCCCTACATCTCCAGCCTCATCTCAATCTATCACCCTACCCATTCCCTATGCGCCGCAAATGATTTTCGACTAACATCCACACTAATCTGAACCTCCCACTCCTGCCTACAACACTTCTCCCGAGCTGCACCGATCCTCTGGAATGCTCTACCCCAAGAAACTAGGATGATCCACAACTTATTCAGGTTCAGACGCTCCCTAAAAACAAATATTTATAGGGTGGCCTATCACACTCCCTAATTTAATTCAATTCACAGAGTCCCTCCACTACTTCTCAGAACATAACTCTACATCAAACTGCACCACATCAAAAAGCATAATGGAGATTGGCTGATAACTGGCTCATGCAGCGTTTGTCTATCCACATTTCTTTGAGATGGCTGGATTGTTGTTGTAAATAAGCCCTTGTACCTTGTCCCCCCACCCCACCTCATTGTAGATTGTAAGCTCTTACGAGATTGGTTGTCTTTATTTTTTCCTCTAATGTATTTTCTATTACCGTTACTTGCTTGTATATGAACCTCTGTATTGTAAAGCCCTGCGGAATATGTTGGCACTACAGAAACAAAGATTATTATTATTTTTATATTATTCTCAATTCTGAGATAAAATCTGAGTTAGGTGAAGATTTTTCTATTAGTGAGACAGGAGAGGGCGGTTGTCACTAATGAGATTCTATAATGATGGGAGGAGGGTAGCGCTAGAGGCAGAGGGAGGGGCTAGAGACAGAGCTCCGCCCCTTCCTCTTCAATCTACATAGAATCTCTTCACCATCAACTGCCATCTCCTATCTCAGTAATGGGAAAGTCTTCACCAAATTCAGATTTTGCTTCAGAATTGAGGGTATTAATAAAGACTGATCAATATTCACAGAAAGCAGCAAATTTGTCTGATAAGATACAAAGTTGCTTATTATTGTGTGTACTATTGATTTATGAAATAAAAATTAAAACAATGGTTACACTTTAATTCTAAAGCAAAAAAGTTATCTTTTGACCAATTACCATACCTAAAGCCTGCTTTACACCTTACAATTAAGCATACGATATCGTATGCCATGTGACACGCCCCCATCATATGTGCGGCACATTCAATTTGTTGTGTCGCACAAACGATTAATTGCTGTCACACATACTTACCTACCATACGACCTCAATGTGGGCGGCGAACATCCACTTCCTGGAGTGGGAGGGACGTTCGGCGTCACAGCGACATCACACAGCAGCCGGCCAATAGAAGCGGAGGGGCGGAGATGAGCAGGATGTAAACAGCCCGCCCACCTCCTTCCTTCCGCATAGCCGGCGGGAGCCGCGGGACGCAGGTAAGCTGCAGTTCATCGTTCCCGGGGTGTCACACACTGCGATGTGTGCTGCCTCGGGAACATTGAACAACCCGACGTTCAATTTTTAGGTTTTGAATGACGTGTATGCGATCAACGTTTATTCGTTCAATCGCAATCGCATGTAGGTTTCACACACTACAATATCACTAATGATGCCGGATGTGCGTCACTTACGATGTGACCCCGCCGACACATCGTTAGATATATTGTAGCATGTAAATCCCGCTTAAGAGTTAACATACATTTGGAAATATTTTCCATATATAAGTGGAGCATCGGCGCTACAGAATTGGTGGAGCTGCGGGTGATCAGTGGGCCCTGTGTGATAGAAACCCAGAGGAATAAATGCACTTAATAATAGAGCACCGCGCATCCAATCAGAATCTAAACATGGAAATCATAAACAAATGACATCCAATAGAACCTTAAGATACTTATAGATCAAATTAGGTGGTAGACACAGTATTGCTCTATGATCCACAGTTTGGTTACCAAAATATGTCTAAAAAAGGGGAAAAACGAAATGTCCGATGGTATCAATATACCATCACATCCCCCATACAGTGTATATGGAAAGGCTATAAATACAAATCATATACCCTTATAAGAATAATAATATGCAAAATAATAGCATATGAGACTTACCCTTTTGTATCTCTAAAAAACTTTTTTTGGGAAAACATATTACCTCGGACGTACTACTTATATTTTATGAGAATAAAAAAGGTTGTCAGCTCACCCCTCTTCACTTCTGGATTCTGCACCGATGCAAGGAAACGCCCTGGCCGGGCGACAGTGGATATCAGCAAAGAAAAAAATCCAGCATCATGGAGATTTTGAAAAAATAAAACTTGATTTTATTGTAGCAAAGTAAAAGCATGCAGACTGTGCTGTGGGCACAGAGGCACAGGTGAAAAAATGTGGGTTATCCAACGCGTTTCGACCAGAGAGTCTTATTCATGGCATGTGATTTACCCCAAACTGGTTCAGTATTTAAAAGGTGCACATTACACGTCATGGGATGGACTTAGTTCTCAATTAAAACTAAAACTAGCTTATATTTTATGCTATTTATGATTAATTTACTAAATTTTCTGGTATATCATGTGGAGCTATTCAAAAATATTTTTGTAAATTTTGATATTATTATATTGTCCTTTGTCGTGATGTCCTATTGTGTACTTTGCACTTTTTTATCTTGTTTTTAATCATTCATTAATAAAACTTGGTTTTATTGTCTCTATTATTGTATTGGCTATTCTTTTGTTTATAGAGGTATTTGATCCACAGTTTGCACATTGGTGATCAGGTCCCACAATAAAGGTAACACTCAGATACCAAACGGAAGACGGTGTGCGTGGTTCATGTGATCGAAGATTTCTTATAGCGGCTTGGTGTAAGTGTGGCTTACTCTACATTGCGTTGACCCTAGCAGATAGCACAGGACGCGAAAAACACATTGGAACACCACCGGTTGGGGTGCTCCATTGTGTTTTTCATGTCCTGTACTATCTGCTAGAGTCAATGCAACCAAGAGCAAGCCACACTTACACCAAGCTGTTATAAGAAATCTTCTTCTATCACACGGAACACGCACACCGTCTGCCATCTGGTATCTGAGTAATTATTGTGGGACTTGATCACCAATGTGCAAACTGTGGTTCATACTATGCATCAATACTTTGTCATCTAATTTGATCTATAAGTATCTTAAGGTTCAATTGGATGTCATTTGTTCAAGATTTCCATGTTTAGATCCCGATTGGATGTGTGGTGCTCTATTTATTATTAAGTGGAAATATTTTCTATTTGGAAGCACAATAGCAATAAATTAGCTAAAACTCAAATCCAAGTTAACATGCATAATAGAAATATTCACTTTATAGATACTTTCCTTGATTAACAGCAGATAGATAAAAATACACCAAGCATAAAAAGGATAAAGAAAAAAAATGCCTTTTCCATATTCAGTCTAAGCCTCTTTTCCATTCCAATAAAGATGTGGTTTCTGAGATTAAAGTAGAAAAAAAATGTTTCTTCCATTTGCCCAAAATTTAGGAAAAATAGAAAAAGGATCTGGTATTCAGATACTCATTGATTGCTTCAGAGAGATGATCAGTTGGTATTTTAAGATGAACCTTTTATCTGAATTGCCATTTTGCTATGATTGCTGTTCAGAAGTAAAGCTAACATTGATATGGACTGTGCATATAAGACCTGTCTGTACCTTGAACTGGGCACATGACTGAAACTTATTCATGTAGCTATTACTTATGCAATCATCACTATGAAACATATCAAAACCATAATTCCAATATTACCGTAAAAGAAAGAATTACACATCAGCACATAGATAATAGTTTACCTATACTGACTCCTTTAAAATGACACTTCTGCTTACTTGTTAAGAATACTTAAGAGATTTTTTTCTTTAAGCCTGATATTACCAAATAACTGAACTATATCCATTTGAGTAAGATATTACTTTATTACTCAAGTATATCCATCTGAAGAAGAGATATAGGTGTATAAAAGCCTTGTCAGAAATCTAAAGGGAATACATAATTTATATTGTATCAGATAATTGATGAAGGAAGTGTATATAACATAGATACTTCATTTTGTTTAGGATCGCCCCTCTGGGTGTCTTTTCCTGTTAGATTAATCATCCAAGACCACCAGACCAGTAAAGGGCGGCAGCAACAGTTGTCAGAACCTGGTCACTATTTACATGGCTGTATAGTAAAAAGTATTTATAAGCTGAACATAAAGAAGTCAGGACCTGGGTAACGCCTGACATTGCTGTAAGTGAGAGTGATCTGAGTACTGAGCTGAGCTACAGGATTGAAACAAACTGGTAAGGGGGTAAGATAAAAGACTATTAAAGAGCAGGTATTTGAAGATAGTTAGTCCCCCCAAGTAATGAGCAGGGAATAAGGGGTACAGCCTTGGTAAAAGTTTGCTCTGGATACTGTACTAATCCAGTTATGGCTACTGCTCAGGTCCTATTTCATTACACCCCAAATGGAGAAGAGGCTTTCTATTTAATGTAACAATGTCACTTTCAGTCAGGAAATGTACAGGATACTGACATTTACCCTCTAATTGAGCATAGTAGGAGGAATCCCACCCAACATAAAGACTGAATTTACCCACTTTTACACAAAAGGCCTTAGAAAACTGGACTGCTAGACTACCTGCTCTTATGTTGACAGCTTTTCCTGCAGAGCCATCAGGGATTACTCCTTGAAGATAAAATGCTGGTCTTGTCTGAGAGCTAAAGATGACTGCACACAAATGAGCAGCTGCAGCAGTGACTGTCTGTATAGAACATGGAACTATGACATCACAATCACTGTGATGTCATCAACTGGATGAGACCTATTATGATGTCATCACCAAAGGAAAAAGCCTGAGAGCGGTACAGGTGAATATCTAGCGGAATGTATAGCTTGTACCACACTGAATGCAAACTATTAGATTTACCAAATATTACATTTTTCTTTAAGCCTGATATTACCAAATTACTCAAGTATATCCCTCTGAGTAAGATATATATAATATAGAAGCATTGCCAGAAATCTAAAGGGAATACATCATACACTGTATAAAGGGAATACATCATACACTGTATATTGATTGTATCAGATATTTGATGAAGGAAGTGTATATAACATAGATGCTATATTTTGTTTAGGATCGCCCCTCTGGGTGTCTTTTCCTGTTAGATTAATCATCCAAGACCACCAGAACAGTAAAGGGGGCAGCAACAGTTGTCAGAACCAGGTCACTATGTACATAGCTATATAGTAATATATATTTATAAGCTGAACATAAAGAAGTCAGGACCTGGATTGTAACGCAAGACATTGCTGTAAGTGACAGTGAGCGTGATGCCGCTGGCATTTTCATTAATTATTTCCACATTTTTAGGCTGAGTACTTAGCAGAGCTATGGGATTGGAACAAGCTGGGAAGTGGCAGGTTGAAGACTATTAAAGGGCAGGTATTTGGCGATAGTTTGTACTGACCAACTAATGAGCAGGGAATAAGGGGTACGGCCTTGGTAAAAGTTTGCCCTTGAGACTGTACTAGTTCAGTTATGGTTACTGTTCAGGTCCTGTTTCATTACACCCCAAATGGAAAGGAGGTTTTCTATTTTCTATTTCTATTTAAGATTGTAATTTTCTTCAGGAGATGTACAAGATGCTGACATTTACCCTCTAATTAAGCATAGTAGGGGAATACCACCCAACATAGAGAAAGACTGAATGTACCCACTTCCACACAAAAGGCCATAGAAAACTGGACTGATCCCTACCTGCTCCTATGTCGACAGCTTTTCCTGCAGAGACATCTGGATTACTCCTTTGAGATCTTACCTGTATGGAGAAAATGCTGGTCTTGTCTGAGAGCTAAAGATGACTGCACACAAATGAGCAGCTGCAGCAGTGACTGTCTGTATAGAACACGGAACTATGAAATCACAATCACAGTGATGTCATCAACTGGATGAGACCTATTATGATGTCATCACCAAAGGAAAAAGCCTGAGAGCGGTACAGGTGAATATCTAGCGGAATGTATAGCTTGTACCACACTGAATGCAAACTATTAGATTTACCAAATATTACATTTTTCATTAAGCCTGATATTACCAAATTACTGAAGTATATCCCTCTGAGTAAGATAGATATAATATATAAGTCTTGACAGAAATCTAAAGGGAATACATCATGTACAGTATATTGTATCAGATAATTGATAAAGGAACTGCAAATAACATAGATGCTTTATTTTGTTTAGGATCGCCCCTCTGGGTGTCTTTTCCTGTTAGATTAATCATCCAAGACCACCAGAACAGTAAAGGGGGCAGCAACAGTTGTCAGAACCAGGTCACTATGTACATAGCTATATAGTAATATATATTTATAAGCTGAACATAAAGAAGTCAGGACCTGGATTGTAATGCAAGACATTGCTGTAAGTGACAGTGAGCGTGATGCCGCTGGCATTTTCATTAATTATTTCCACATTTTTAGGCTGAGTACTTAGCAGAGCTATGGGATTGGAACAAGCTGGGAAGTGGCAGGTTGAAGACTATTAAAGGGCAGGTATTTGGCGATAGTTTGTACTGACCAACTAATGAGCAGGGAATAAGGGGTACGGCCTTGGTAAAAGTTTGCCCTTGAGACTGTACTAGTTCAGTTATGGTTACTGTTCAGGTCCTGTTTCATTACACCCCAAATGGAAAGGAGGTTTTCTATTTTCTATTTCTATTTAAGATTGTAATTTTCTTCAGGAGATGTACAAGATGCTGACATTTACCCTCTAATTAAGCATAGTAGGGGAATACCACCCAACATAGAGAAAGACTGAATGTACCCACTTCCACACAAAAGGCCATAGAAAACTGGACTGATCCCTACCTGCTCCTATGTCGACAGCTTTTCCTGCAGAGACATCTGGATTACTCCTTTGAGATCTTACCTGTATGGAGAAAATGCTGGTCTTGTCTGAGAGCTAAAGATGACTGCACACAAATGAGCAGCTGCAGCAGTGACTGTCTGTATAGAACACAGAACTATGACATCACAATCACAGTGATGTCATCAACTGGATGAGACCTATTATGATGTCATCACCAAAGGAAAAAGCCTGAGAGCGGTACAGGTGAATATCTAGCGGAATGTATAGCTTGTACCACACTGAATGCAAACTGTTAGATTTACCAAATATTACATTTTTCATTAAGCCTGATATTACCAAATTACTGAAGTATATCCCTCTGAGTAAGATAGATATAATATATAAGTCTTGACAGAAATCTAAAGGGAATACATCATGTACAGTATATTGTATCAGATAATTGATAAAGGAACTGCAAATAACATAGATGCTTTATTTTGTTTAGGATCGCCCCTCTGGGTGTCTTTTCCTGTTAGATTAATCATCCAAGACCACCAGACCAGTAAAGGGCGGCAGCAACAGTTGTCAGAACCTGGTCACTATGTACATGGCTGTATAGTAAAAAGTATTTATAAGCTGAACATAAAGAAGTCCGGACCTGAGTAACGCCTGACATTGCTGTAAGTGAGAGTGATCTGAGTACTGAGCTGAGCTACGGGATTGAAACAAACTGGTAAGGGGGTAAGATAAAAGACTATTAAAGAGCAGGTATTTGAAGATAGTTAGTCCCCCCAGGTAATGAGCAGGGAATAAGGGGTACAGCCTTGGTAAAAGTTTGCTCTGGATACTGTACTAATCCAGTTATGGCTACTGCTCAGGTCCCATTTCATTACACCCCAAATGGAGAAGAGGCTTTCTATTTAATGTAACAATGTCACTTTCAGTCAGGAAATGTACAGGATACTGACATTTACCCTCTAATTGAGCATAGTAGGAGGAATCCCACCCAACATAAAGACTTAATTTACCCACTTTTACACAAAAGGCCTTAAAAAACTGGACTGCTAGACTACCTGCTCTTATGTTGACAGCTTTTCCTGCAGAGCCATCTGGGATTACTCCTTGAAGATAAAATGCTGGTCTTTTCTGAGAGCTAAAGATGACTGCACACAAATGAGCAGCTGCAGCAGTGACTGTCTGTATAGAACATGGAACTATGACATCACAATCACTGTGATGTCATCAACTGGATGAGACCTATTATGATGTCATCACCAAAGGAAAAAGCCTGAGAGCGGTACAGGTGAATATCTAGCGGAATGTATAGCTTGAACCACACTGAATGCAAACTATTAGATTTACCAAATATTACATTTTTCTTTAAGCCTGATATTACCAAATTACTCAAGTATATCCCTCTGAGTAAGATATATATAATATAGAAGCATTGCCAGAAATCTAAAGGGAATACATCATACACTGTATAAAGGGAATACATCATACACTGTATATTGATTGTATCAGATATTTGATGAAGGAAGTGTATATAACATAGATGCTATATTTTGTTTAGGATCGCCCCTCTGGGTGTCTTTTCCTGTTAGATTAATCATCCAAGACCACCAAAACAGTAAAGGGGGCAGCAACAGTTGTCAGAACCAGGTCACTATGTACATAGCTATATAGTAATATATATTTATAAGCTGAACATAAAGAAGTCAGGACCTGGATTGTAACGCAAGACATTGCTGTAAGTGACAGTGAGCGTGATGCCGCTGGCATTTTCATTAATTATTTCCACATTTTTAGGCTGAGTAATGAGCAGAGCTATGGGATTGGAACAAGCTGGGAAGTGGCGGGTTGAAGACTATTAAAGGGCAGGTATTTGGCGATAGTTTGTACTGACCAACTAATGAGCAGGGAATAAGGGGTACGGCCTTGGTAAAAGTTTGCCCTTGAAACTGTACTAGCTCAGTTATGGTTACTGTTCAGGTCCTGTTTCATTACACCCCAAATGGAAAGGAGGTTTTCTATTTTCTATTTCAATTTAAGATTGTAATTTTCTTCAGGAGATGTACAAGATGCTGACATTTACCCTCTAATTAAGCATAGTAGGGGAATACCACCCAACATAGAGAAAGACTGAATTTACCCACTTCCACACAAAAGGCCATAGAAAACTGGACTGATCCCTACCTGCTCCTATGTCGACAGCTTTTCCTGCAGAGACATCTGGATTACTCCTTGGAGATCTTACGTGTATGGAGAAAATGCTGGTCTTGTCTTAGAGCTAAAGATGACTGCACACAAATGAGCAGCTGCAGCAGTGACTGTCTGTATAGAACACGGAACTATGACATCACAATCACAGTGATGTCATCAACTGGGTGAGGCCTATTATGATGTCATCACCAAATGAAGAAGCCTGTGAGTGGTACATGTGAATATCTAGCAGAATGTATAGCTTGTACCACACTGAATGCAAATTATTAGATTTGCCAAATATTACATTTTTCTTTAAGCCTGATATTACCAAATTACTGAAGTATATCCCTCTGAGTAAGATAGATATAATATATAAGTCTTGACAGAAATCTAAAGGGAATACATCATGTACAGTATATTGTATCAGATAATTGATAAAGGAACTGCAAATAACATAGATGCTTTATTTTGTTTAGGATCGCCCCTCTGGGTGTCTTTTCCTGTTAGATTAATCATCCAAGACCCCCAGAACAGTAAAGGGGGCAGCAATAGTTGTCAGAACCAGGTCATTATGTACATAGCTGTATAGTAATATGTATTTATAAGATGAACATAAAGAAGTCAGGACCTGGATTGTAACGCAAGACATTGCTGTGACAGTGAGTGTGATGCCGCTGGCCTTTTTATTAATTTTTTTCCACATTTTTAAGCTGAGTACTGAGCAGAGCTATGAGATTGGAACAAGCTGGGAAGTGGGAGATTAAAGAATATTACAGGGCAGGTATTTGGTGATAGTTTGTACTGCCAAGTAATGAGCAGGGAATAAGGGGTACAGCCCTGGTAAAAGTTTGCTACTGAGACTGTACTAGTCCAGTTATGGCTACTGCTCAGGTCCTAATTATTACACCCCAAATGGAAAAGAGGCTTTCTATTTTCTATTTCTATTTAAGACTGTAATTTTTTTCAGGAGATGTACAAGATACTGACATTTACCCTCTAATTGAGCATAGTAGGGGAATACCACCCAACATAGAGACTGAATTTACCCACTTTCACACAAAAGGCCATAGAAAACTGGACTGATCCCTACCTGTTACTATGTGTTTTTCTTCAGAGCTATCTGGGATTACTCCTTGAATAGCTTACCTGTAAGGAGAAAATGCTGGTCTTGTCTGAGAGCTAAGGATGACTGCACACAAATGAGCAGCTGCAGCAGTAACTGTCTGTATAGAACACAGAACTATGACATCACAATCACTGTGATGTCATCAACTGGGTGAAGCCTATTATGATGTCATCACCAAAGGAAAAAGCCTGAGAGCGGTACAGGTGAATATCTAGCGGAATGTATAGCTTGTACCACACTGAATGCAAACTATTAGATTTACCAAATATTACATTTTTCTTTAAGCCTGATATTACCAAATTACTCAAGTATATCCCTCTGAGTAAGATATATATAATATAGAAGCATTGCCAGAAATCTAAAGGGAATACATCATACACTGTATAAAGGGAATACATCATACACTGTATATTGTATCAGATAATTGATGAAGGAAATAAATATATAACATAGATGCTATATTTTGTTTAGAATCGCCCCTCTGGGTGTCTTTTCCTGTTAGATTAATCATCCAAGACCACCAGAACAGTAAAGGGGGCAGCAACAGTTGTCAGAACAAGTTCACTATGTACATAGCTATATAGTAATATGTATTTTTAAGCTGAACATAAAGAAGTCAGGACCTGGGTTGTAACGCAAGACATTGCTGTAAGTGACAGTGAGTGTGATGCCGCTGGCCTTTTCATTAATTTTTTCCACATTTTTAAGCTGAGTACTTAGCAGAGCTATGGGATTGGAACAGGCTGGGAAGTGGGAGATTAAAGACTATTAAAGGGCACGTATTTGGCGATAGTTTGTACTGCCAACTAATGAGCAGGGAATAAGGGGTACAGCCCTGGTAAAAGTTTGCCCTTGAGACTGTACTAGTCCAGTTATGGCTACTGCTCAGGTCCTATTTCATTACACCCCAAATGGAAAAGAGGCTTTCTATTTTCTATTTCTATTTAATTACTGTAATTTTCTTCAGCAGATGTACAAGATACTGACATTTACCCTCTAATTGAGCATAGTAGGGGAATACCACCCAACATAAAGGCCTTTCACACAAAAGGCCTGGCAGGCCTGGATTCCTGATTTTTCAGGGAAGTGATTTATCTTTCACTTCCTGTTTATTTCTGAATGTGATTGTGACATCTGTTATCCTTATGTTTATCTGCAGTGATTTTTGTAGTGGTGGTTTATCCCAATTTGTTCCACATTTTTTGTTGAGTGTTGTCGGGAGTTTTTTGAGCTCCTTGGGATACGACTCCAGGATTTAATTGGATTAATTATTATTATTGTATCATATTTGGGTACACCACTTTGATCAATATTTTTATGGTTGTAAAATTTAAAAATATTTTTGGATCAGGAAATTAGTATAGGGGATGTAACTGCATGTTTATCATATATGCTGTGGTATTATTATAAGTAGGACCCTCCTTTTTACCCCTATATTAGGGTCAGGGAGAGGGAAAGCCAACGTGGCCCGGTAACTTATGGTGTCATACCCTCCGTTGGCAGGTAGGGACATATCCCTTTATCTAGGGTTATGTTAGCACCCCTCCCTCCCCTGCTTTCTTTGTGTATTCTACAAGGTTAACCTGATCCAGTCTGTATCGTATAACATTTTAATGTGTCTGTGTTTGTTTTGTGGATACCCTGGGATTTTTTTAATGAATAACAAATAAAAATGTATATTTTAATTAGGGTTTGAGATTATATGTTAGCTTTCACACAAAAGGCCATAGAAAACTGGACTGATCCCTACATGCTCCTATGTTGAGAGCTTTTCCTGCAGAACCATCTGGGATTACTCCTTGAAGATCTTACCTGTAAGGAGAAAATGCTGGTCTTGTCTGAGAGCTAAAGATGACTGCACACAAATGAGCAGCTGCAGCAGTGACTGTCTGTATAGAACATGTAACAATGACATCACAATCACTGTGATGTCATCAACTGGGTGAGGCCTATTATGATATTATCACCAAAGGAAGAAGCCTGAGGGTGGTATAGGTGAATATCTAAGATGAATTTATAGCTTATACCACACTGAATGCAAACTATTATGTTTCATAAGAAATGCCCACTTTACAGGCAGTTTTAATAATACAGAAAAACATAAAACTGCCTAAATGGAAAAAATGGATTATCTGTCCATAGCCTCCAATCAGAGTTCAACTTCTATTTTTCATTTCCTAAAGCTAAAAATGCTTAAAAAAAAGTGACTTGGGCAGCAAAACAGTATGTGTGATGAGGAATCGGGGGAATAAGTATTATTCATTTTATTATATACATCCTTCTGCTATTATATAAAGAACAACTACAGCTTTTTTTTATTTACTGCCGCAGTGGAGTCACTAATATCTATTTCCTGCCCATAGTAAAATATCAGCCACCGGCTTCTACTCTTCCCAGCACCATACGGGTCCCATTCTGCCATTTTGTGATCACAGATTTCGAGTCACTGGAAGTCAGAGCTAAGGTCACAATTTTAGAATGTAAGTCTATGAGAGCCTTGCTCTGGATCTCATTGACTTACATTGACAAATAACTTCTGGTCCACCCATGAAACATTGGACAGATCCAGCTAGTCACAACTAGCAAAACGGGTCCAGCATAGTGGAAAAAAAACATGGACCATTTTCTACATATGAGAAAAAAACAATATTTGAAACCAATGTAAGACCTTATTCACATTTACTCTTATCAACAATGAAATTGCCACACCAAGAAAGACAAGCAATAATGTTGTCCAAAATGACGAAATAGCAAGTGTCGCTAAGATTTACCAAATATTAAATTTTCCCTTAATCCTATTACCAAATTACTGAAGTATATCCCTGTGAGTAAGATATATATAATTTATAAACCTTGTCAGAAATTTAAAGGGAATACATCATTTATATTGTATTAGATAATTGATGAAGGAAGTGCAAATAACATAGATGCTTTATTTTATTTAGGATCGCCCCTCTGGGTGTCTTTTCCTGTTAGATTATTCATCCAAGACCCCCAGAACAGTAAAGGGGGCAGAAACAGTTGTCAGAACCAGGTCACTATGTACATAGCTGTATAGTAATATGTATTTATAAGCTAAACATAAAGAAGTCAGGACCAGGGCTGTAACGGCTGATATTGCTGCAAGTGACAGTGAGCGTGATGTCGTTGGCCTTTTTATAATATCATAAAAATGTCACTTTCTGTCAGGAAATGTACAGGATACTGACATTTACCCTCTAATTGAGCATAGTAGGGGAATCCCACCCAAAATAGAAAAAGACTGAATTTACCCACTTCCACACAAAAGGCCCTACAAAACTGGACTGATCCCTACTAGAGATCTAGAGATGAGCCGCCCCTCTAGCACTCAAGTTCGGTTCGGTTCATCGAACGGCGGGCAAGTTCGACGAACGTTCGATGAACCCATTCGAACCCCATTGAAAACAATAGCAGGCGAACACAATCACATAAAAACACATAGAAAACACCTTCAAATGTGTCCAAAAGGTGACAAACAACTCACAAGACACCACAAACACATGGAAAAGTGACAAGGACATATACTCATGTGAAAACAAAAGAGCTGGACGAGTAAAAAGAGGAGGAGACACAGATATAGGCATGTCATGCCATTCTAAAATCATGTAAAACACAGCAAGGGGACTCCAAGCAGAGTCTCCCTTTTTTCAAAAATTGGGCCACACACACCACTTCAGTGGCATCACTTGTGCCCCAGTTGCAAACTTGACATGTTGATTTGCATCAAGCACATTCAAAAATACGCCAGCCTTTACTCTCCCCAGGATGACACAGGGGTAGCAAAGTCCTTGCTGATCCATGACTTGTTCATCTTGATGAACGTTAGTCGGTCCACATTGTCACTGGACAGATGCGTGCGCTTATCTGTCAGCACACACCCAGCAGCACTGAAGACACGTTCCGAGAGAACGCTCGCTGTGGGACATGACAAGATCTCCAAGGCATAAGTGGCGAGCTCAGGACATTTTTCAAGATTGGAAGCCCAGAATGAGCAAGGCTCCAGTTGCACAGTCATGGCATCGATGTTCATTTGGAGATACTCCTGTATCATCCTCTCCAGCCGTTGACTATGTGTCAGACTTCTTGTCTCTTGTGGCCTTGCAAAGGATGGTCTAAAAAAATTCTGAAACGATTCCATAAAAATTGCTGTTACCACCACCACCAGTGTTGCTGGTACGGTTTGACTGATGATGACTCGACAGTTCCATGCTTGGCAAGTTACAACTGGGAGATTCACTCTGTGCACCACTGGTGTTTGGTGGAAAAGCCGAGCTAAGATTGCATAACAGCTTCTGCTGATACTCCTGCATACGTGCATCCCTTTCTATGGCTGGAATTATTTCGGCAAATTTGGACTTGTACCGGGGATCTAAGATTGTGGCAACCCAGTAGTCAGCATTACTTCTAATTCGGACAATCTGAGGGTCATGTTGTAGGTAGTGCAGCAAGAAGGCGCTCATGTGTCTTGCGCATCCATGCGGACCAAGTCCTTGCTGTGTTTGTGGTGGCGAGGTGATAACCGTGCTTCCTTCCTCTGACATCTCCCCCCAACCTTGAACAACCGAAATTTGACCAAGGTCTCCCTCATCTGCTGAGTCTTCCATGCCCATCGACAGTTCGTCCTCCATTTCTTCCTGGGCTCCTGCACCTTCCTCAACAGTTTGGCTGCTACCATGCGCCCTTGTTAATCCCTCTCCCCCACCATCCCATGCCTGCCGCCTTGGTATTGCGGAACGTCTGGACCTTGTAGATCTTGGTATCCCTTCCGCATATGAATCCTCCTGTACTTTCTCCCCTTCCTCTTGTCCCACCACCTGACTCCGAATAGTGTTTAGGAAAAATGGAGGGGAGCCAGCACTGCTTATGAGTGGCATGCAACAATGAAAAAGTAAAACGTGTAATATTCACAAATTCATTCCTACTGTAACAATTCAATGAGATTTTTGGCAAATGATTGATCAATAATTTGAGCCTCCCTGCCCCGTCACGGCAAATCTCTATAAGGGGGGTCCCTACACTACAGTTATAATATACATACGTACCATAAGGTCTCGTGGAATATGCAGGACCATATGAGAACATCACCTACCTGAGAAGTGTCAGAACCGCTCCCATGCTGCAAGGGCTGACAACTGCGAGTAAAAGGGCAGTCCAGGTGCCAGTGTGTGCTTCAGAACCACACACACCAGCACAATATCAGAACTGACCCCCACAGTGCCAAACCAGCAAACATGAATGAAGGGTGGAACAGCCCCAGGCAGGTGGTGCTTAAGTAATAATGCCTGTGGAACAGGAGGCGGTGGCTGTATGTGAACAGGCACCAACATAAATTTTGATGGCAACAGAAAGAATTTGCAAACCACACTGGGCGTGCACGGCATGGTGGCGGTCAACCACCTGACCAGTAAACGAAAAATGGAGGGGAGCCAGCACTGCTTATGAGTGGCATGCAACAATGAAAAAGTAAAAAGTGTAATATTCACAAATTCATTCCTACTGTAACAATTCAATGAGATTTTTGGCAAATGATTGATCAATGATTTGAGCCCCCCTGCCCCGTCACGGCAAATCTCTATAAGGGGGGTCCCTACACTACAGTTATAATATACATACGTACCATAAGGTCTCAATCTCATTGAATTGTCACAGTAGGAATGAATTTGTGAATATTACACTTTTTACCTTCTCATTGTTGCATGCCACTCATAAGCAGTGCTGGCTCCCCCCCATTTTTGCGTTTAGCTGGTCGGTGGTTGACCGCCACCTTGCCGTGCACGCCCAGTGTGGTTTGCAAATTCCTTCTGTTGCCATCAAAATTTATGTTGGTGCCTGTTCACATACAGCCACCGCCTCCTGTTCCATAGGCATTATTACTTAAGCACCACCTGCCTGGGGCTGTTCCGCCCTTCATCCATGTTTGCTGGTCTGGCACTGTGGGGGCCAGTTCTGACATTGTGCTGGTGTGTGTGGTTCTGCCACACACACTGGCACCTGGACTGCCCTTTTACTCGCAGTTGTCAGCCCTTGCAGCATGGGAGCGGTTCTGACACTTCTCAGGTAGGTGATGTTCTTATACGGTCCTGCGCATTACACGAGACCTTATGGTATGTATATAAATTATAAATATAGTGTAGGGACCCCCCTTATAGAGATTTGCCGTGACGGGGCGGGGGGCTCAAATCATTGATCAATTATTTGCCAAAAATCTCATTGAATTGTCACAGTAGGAATGAATTTGTGAATATTACACTTTTTACCTTCTCATTGTTGCATGCCACTCATAAGCAGTGCTGGCTCCCCTCCTTTTTGCGAATAGTGTTTAGAGTGTGCTCCAGCATGTAAATGACTTGAATTGTCATGCTGATAATGGCATTGTCAGAGCTAAACATATTCGTCGCCATGTTGAAACTGTGCAAAAGGGTGCATAGGTCCTTGATCTGAGACCACTCCATCAGTGTGATCTGCCCCACCTCTGCATCTTGTTGGCCCAGGCTATACGTCATAATGTATTGCACCAGGGCTCTGCGGTGCTGCCACAGTCACTGCAACATGTGGAGAGTCGAATTCCAGCGTGTCGACACATCGCATTTCAGGCGGTGAACCGGCAGGCCGAAAGACTTCTGGAGCGATGCAAGTCGGTCAGCTGTGCCACTTGAACGGCAGAAGTGAACAGAGAGTGACCGTGCCCTGTACAGAAGCCCATCTAGGCCAAAATAGTGGTTAAAAATTGCTGGACAACAAGGTTCAACACGTGAGCCAGACAAGGCACATGTGTCACCTTGCCCCTGCGAAGGGCCGCACCCAGGTTTGCAGCATTGTCGAACATGGCCTTCCCTAGCTGCAGGTTGAGTGGAGACAACCATTGCTGAAATTCGGTCTCCAGAGCTGACCACAACTGGGCAGCTGTGTGACTCTTATTTCCCAGACATTTCAACGTAAAGACCGCCTGATGCCATTGAGCTCTGCTGCAAGCATAGTAAGTCGGTGTGCGGGATTCCTTGTGCGCAGTTACAACGCGGGTGGCCTGACCAGACAGGCTTTGGGCGGAGGTGGAGGACCCAGATGAGGTTGAGGAGGCAGAAGCAGTGGAGGAACTTCGACATACAGAGGATTGACGCACAATTCGTGGGGACGGAAAGACTTGTACAGCAGACCCTTTTCCATCTCTCACCATAGTTACCCGGTGCCCAGTTAGTGACATGTAATGTTCCTGTCCATGCTTAGTGGTCCAAGTATCTGTAGTGAAATGCACCCTGTCACACACAGAGTTTCTCAAGGAAGCGGTGATGTTGTGTGCAACATGCTGGTGTAGCGCAGGCACGCCTTTCTTGGAGAAGTAGTGGCAACTGGGCATCTGGTACTGGGGCACAGCGAAGGACAAAAGGTCTAGAAAATCCTCTGTGTCCACCAGGCGGAAAGGCAGCATTTCTGTTGCCAACAGCTTGCAGAGGGTGAAAGTCAACCTCTTAGCTTTGTCTTATGGCTTGAGGAAATGGTCTTTTATTTGTCCACATCAGAGGGACCAAGATATGGCTGCTGTGCGGAGACGGCATTGAGTAGGGTGTCCCTGGAAAACTGTTGGTCTGTGAGGAAAGTGCAGGAGGAGACATGATGTTGCCTTCATCCAAAGTTGGTGCTCTTGATCTCTGAGAGCTCTACAACAGCACCTGTTTCCCCTTCCAAAACAACTGATGACCTGCCAATTACACTGCCTGTTGCGGTTAAAGAGGTGGAAGGTCTGCGTCGCAAAGCATATGTGACAGCTGTCCCCACAGTCATAGAGGATGCACTTGAGGGGCCAGACGGTGGTTGGCCCGCTTCACTAGGCCGCATTGTAGCACAGTGAGCTTCCCACTGGGACTTATGCTTGTTATTCATGTGACGGTTTATGGACGAAGTAGTCAAACTAGTGAGTTTTTGGCCTCTACTTACAGATTGGCGACAAATCTTACAGATGACATGAGTTGGGAGATCCTTTACGATGTCAAAAAAGGACCAGGCTAGGCAAGTATTAGAGCCCATGCGACCTGCAGAGCCATCAAGACTCATTCTCAGAGGCAGAGTTGTGACTGAGGATGCAGTTGTTGACGTGCTTCCAGTTCTCCGTCTGTGTCCAGAAAGGCGCACGCTAACCTCGTCGTCAGTCGCATCCTCCTCCACCGCCTCTGCTGACCTCCTTGAGTGCCTGTGGGTTGACAGTAAGTGGGTTCTACAACCTCATCATCAACCTGTGTGTTTGCACGCCCCTCGTCCTCAGACCTAACCTTTTCCTACCCTGACTGAATAGTTAAGTTGTCATTCCAATTAGGTATCTAAGTCTCGTCATCAGTATGCTCCTCATTGTCTCCACCAAGAGGAGTTACAGTTTGGGAATGAGGGTCTACATTATGCTCAGAAACTTGGTCATAGGGCCTGAATCTGACTCACAAAGCTTCTGGGCATCACTGCAGATCATTTCCTGGTCTGTTCTCACTGTAGCTTTGGAGCAGACCTCTGATTCCCAGGCTATAGTGTGACTGAACAGCTAAGCAGACTCACCCATCTCTGTTACACCATACTCTGCAGGGCGGGTGGAGACTTGAGAGCTGGTAGAAAGCAAGTGTGATTGGGGTGACAACTCAGAGGACTGGATTTTTTTGGATGTTGAAGTTGAGGTGGAGGAGAGGCCACTTGTTGGAGCACTTGAGATCCATTCAAGCATGTTCTTTTTTTGTGCATCATCTACCTTTATTAGAGTTGTTCGGTTCCGTAAAAAAGGGATCACATCAGATTGTCCACGGAAAGTAGTAAACATCTTACTTTTGCTGAAAGATGGCCTTTCTTCAGCAGATGTTACTGTAGCTTTACCACCTACCCCACGGACACAAACTTTTTTTCCCCTTTCCAACACGCCTGTTCCCCTTTCCACCAGCATCTGTCCTTTTGCCACTCATTTTGTTTGTGAGCAAACTGGACACTTAAAATGTCGTAGCAAAAATGGAGAGGTGGTGTACCTTACTTGGCAGCAGAGGAACACTAAGTTAGTACCCCAGACAATTTTACTATGCCCCTAAAAGTGTCAGCACTGTTTGCAATTAAAATTGCGTAGCACAAATTGACAGGTGTGTAGAATGCAGAGGTGGTGTACCTTGCTTGGCAGCAGAGGAACACTAAGTTAGTATCCCAGACAATTTTACTATGCCTCTAAAAGTGTCAGCACTGTTTGCAATTAAAATTGCGTAGCAAAAATGGAGAGGAGTGTAGAATGCAGAGGTGGTGTACCTTGCTTGGCAGCAGAGGAACACTAAGTTAGAATCCCAGACAATTTTACTAGGCCCCTAAAAGTGTCAGCGGAAAATGGCCGTTTCTTATAGGGCAAATACATGTGACATGCACAGCCTATGACACATGCCCTTGCTTGTCTGGCAAAAATCCACTTTGCTTTGTGTGTATGTCTGTGATTGGCTGACAGCCTGGCCCGCCCCACTCTACGTGCGGTTAGGGGGGGAAAAAAAATGGTGATCGCCATTCTTTTAGCACTCAGCAGCAGCACTGATCTAAACCCCATCACCCCCGCACACTATGCGCTGAATTTTGATAATATCATGATTCACAGTGACTCACACTATTACAGTGAAAAGCCAGCTAGTAACTAGCTACGCTTTTTGGGGATCGAACCGCTATCGAACGTAACTCAAACTGCCGAACTTGAAGCAAATCGTTCAAGTTTGTCAAACGTCTCAAACACCGCCCAAAATCACTGAAAATTGAATCGACTCGAACATCGCTCAACTCTAATAGGGACACTAGGGAGCTTTGGAGTCAGCCTGAGATGAGTTCAGGTGTTCCCTCACCAATCTCCTTAGCGGCAGGGACCTCCGTTGTATCGTGACCCATATTTGTTGTAACATCTTTTGGAGGTTTACCAGGTACTAGGTAAACCCCGATAGTCACATGTGCATGTTCCAATTGTCATTGTTTTCCCCTGAGCTAGTGGGTCAAAACCAGCTCTTATATCTGGTCCCCTACACAGAAAAGAATATTCTTCTTTTCTATCTCTTTGCAGCACACGCCCATAAGCAGCACAAAATACATTACACAGCAGTACTTTCCAGCATTGGAGAGAGAAAATGGAAAACATTATTAGCATCTGTCTCACGGCCTTAGTTTTTCCGTCAGCTCCTCCCATTTCCATAAACATGAGCAACAACTGTCATCTGATCCCTCTGTAAGCTGATAAACTCTCATTATAGAAGACAGGTTTTGATAGTAAATTTAAAGTACATGGTAAGGGCAGGAGACAGGTGGGAGGGAAGAGGAGTCTGATAAATAAAAGCCATTTTATCTAAGAAGATATATTTCAATGTTTTTAACTTTTGCTTGAATTTCTGATTTATTTACCATTTAAGGCAACTTTCACACGCTACAATTTGGATCAGTATTCCACATCAGAATTGTAGGCCAAAACATAGAGTGGAATATAATAACTAGCTGGTGGCCTGATTCTAACGCATCGGGTATTCTAGATATGTGCCCCCATCGTGGTATAGGTAGGATCCTTGGGTATGCAGCATCCTGGTTTGGGTCCCATCCTGGTATAGTCTCCATCCTTGTATGGCCCTCATCCTGGTATGTGGGCTGATGCTTTGATGTGGCCCCATGCTGGTATGTGCCCCCATCGTGGTGCAGCCACCATCCTGACATGTGCCCCCATCCTGGTCTGTGTGCGCAATCTGGTGCAGCCTCCTGGTACAGGCACCATCCAGAATGTTTCCTAAGGTGTCCCTTTTTCCTGTCCACTGGCTGCTCGCTCCTGTGCGGCGTCCGCTCCGCTTTTCCACTGTGGTCGGTGGTGAGATTCAGGCTGTGGCATTGGGAGGTGTGATGTGGCCCCATGCTGGTTTGTGCCCCCATTGTGGTGTAGCCACCATCCTAACATGTGCCCCCATCGTGGTATAGGTAGGATCCTTGTGTATGTAACATCCTGGTCTGTGTCCCATCCGGGTATTGTCTCCATCCTTGAATGGCCCCCATCCTGGTATGTGGGTTGATGCTGGTATGTGGCCCCATCGTGGTATAGGCAGGATCCTTGTGTATGCAGCATCCTGGTCTGTGTCCCATCCTGGTCTAGTCTCCATCCTTGAATGGCCCCCATCCTGGCATGTGGGTGTCTGTGTTTGATATGTGTCTGTTTGATATGAGCAGGGTTGTGTGTGCGCGGCGGTTTGTGTGTGACAGTGTGTGTGTTTGTATTGGGCTGTGTGGGAGTCGTGGTGTGTGTGTGTTTGTGTAGCTTCATTTGCCGCTGGCCATGAATAGTAATGATTGGCTCATGAGCACTCCGGGATGCAGCTCTCCCACTAACCATCAATGAATGCAGGGGAAGCACATGGCTACTTAAATATTAACACTGCAGTGAATGTTAAGTAGCTGTTCATAAATAGTAATGAGCGGCTCCTTAACATTCACAGCAGTTTTAATCTTTAAATAGCCATGTGCTTCCCCTGCATTTATCCTTGGTTAGTGGGAGAGCTATGTCCCGGAGTGCTGGGTTCTTAGTGTACCACAGCTGTCTCCTCCTGTCCCGGTTCCCCTATGTGTCTCTGTGGCGCGGGGAAGCCCTCCGATGCCGCAGCTGCATCTCCTCCTGTCCCCGTCCCTCTGTGGCATGGGGAAGCCCTGCGTTGCCGCAGCTGCGTCTCCTCCGCTTCCCGTCCCTCTGTGTCTCTGTGGCGTAGTTGGGTCACTGACCTGCGCTTTGGGGCCTCCTGTGGGTCGGAGCTTAAGGGCGCTTTCACACTTGCATAGAACGACATCCGTTACACTCCGCCGCCTTGAGGAATTACGGTAAGCATTGCAGGAATCCGTTTATTCCTAATAGGCTTCTATAAAGGGCAGAATGTAACGAATGGTCTTGCGTTGCATCCGCCCTGCGGCGCATCAGTTGTTTTGTCGGTGACCGTCAGTGCCGTCGGGCAGAAGGAACGCTGAATGTAGTGTTTTTTTGTTGCTGTAAAAAAACGCACTCCGCAGGATTCCGTCGGGATCCGTTAAGAGGCATAATGAATGTCTATGGTGCTAGATTCCGTCGTCATGTGTTTGGTGACAGATTCCAGTGCAGGATTCCGTCACATTCTACTGAGCATGCTCAACATGTCAAGCAGAACGTTCTAAATTGTGAAAAGCACTCCTGGTCTCTGTCTCTCTCTGTCGGTTGGTCTCTCTCTCTCCCCCTCACCGATCACCGGTGCGGCACTGCACAGCTGTCACACTGCTCTGGCGGCTTCTCCTCTTTTGAAAATGCCAACCGCTCATTATTCCATCTCGTATTCCCTGCTTCCCCCGCCGACCGGCGCCTATGATTGGTTGCAGTGACAGCTGTCACTCAGCGTGGGGGCGTGTCTGACTGCAACCAATCACAGCCGCCGGTGGGCGGGTCTATATCATGCAGTACATTAATTAAAAAAAAACGGGGTACAGTCCCCCCCCCCAATTTTGATACCAGCCAACATAAAGCCACACGGCTGAAGGCTGGGTATTCTCAGGATGGGGAGACCCACGTTAAGGGGAGCCCCCCAGCCTAAAAATATCAGCAAGCAGCCGCCCGGAATTGCCGCATCTATTGGATGCGACAGTCCTGGGACTCTACCCGGCTCATCCCGAATTGCCCTGATGTGGTGGCAATTGGGCTAATAAGGAGTTAATGGCAGCCCATAGCTGCCACTAAGTCCTAAGTTAATCATGGCAGGAGTCTATGAAACACCCCCCATAATTACCTGTAAGTGAAAGTAAATAAACACACACACCGAAAAAATCCTTTACTTGAAATAAAAGACCAATAAAACACCCTCTTTCATCACTTCATTAAAATCCCCAAATACCTCTCCAGGTCCGGCGTAATCCACAGAGGTCCCATGACGCTTTCAGCTCTGCTACATGAAGCTGACAGGAGCGGGCGTAAAACACCGCAGGTCTCTGTGAACTCCACGCAGAAACTGAAGTGAATCGCGCTGCCAGCAGAGATGTCACTCAGGTATTGCCGGTGTGTGTGCGGTGATGATGGGTGTGGTAGTGCCTGTGTGTGTGCGGTGATGAGTGGAGCGGTTGTGCCGGTGTATGTGGAGCGATGATGGGAGAGGTAGTGCCGGTGTATGTGCGGTGATTATGGGAGCAGTAGTGCCGGTGTATGTGCGGTGAGGATGCGAGCGGTAGTGCCAGTGTATGTGCGGTGATAATGGGAGAGGTGATGATAGGAGCGGTACAACAGACGAAGTGGAGGAAAGCTTGACACGCCCAATGGAATAGGTCACCACACATCCATGGAGTGCAACGATATGAAGTCCGCCAGGTGGACTATAACTTGAATAAGAGGAAAAAATATCGGCACATCCAACGTAAAATAATTTCTTTATTTTCACATAGTATTAAAAAAGTCCATCCATATTCAGAAGACCCTGACGCGTTTCCGATGCAAAAGAGCGTCCTTAATCATAGGCTAACATTGTTAGTGAGCTCTAGACATTTATAGGCAAAGATCAACAATATAGTTAGAGACAATTAGTAACACATGATTAAAAATCACACACTAAAAACAAAAAGTAGGATTGGACAAAAAGAAGGGGGAAGGGATTGTGAAACACCGTAGTATAGAGTATCTCATATAAAGTACAATTAATAATATTTCAGCAACGACATAGAGCAAGTCATATTTAATCTCATTGCAATGAACTGTGTGACTGAACACATTGGAGTGAAGGAGAGAGGAAAAAAGAAAAAAAAAAAGAAAAAATTGAGATTTTTTTCCTTTTTTACATAATATAAATATATATATATATATATATATATATATATATATATATATTATATATACACACACACATACAGTGCCTACAAGTAGTATTCAACCCCCTGCAGATTTAGCAGGTTTGATAGGATGCAAATAAGTTAGAGCCTGCAAACTTCAAACAAGAGCAGGATTTATTAACAGATGCATAAATCTTACAAACCAACAAGTTATGTTGCTCAGTTAAATTTTAATACATTTTCAACATAAAAGTGTGGGTCAATTATTATTCAACCCCTAGGTTTAATATTTTGTGGAATAACCCTTGTTTGCAATTACAGCTAATAATCGTCTTTTATAAGACCTGATCAGGCCGGCACAGGTCTCTGGAGTTATCTTGGCCCACTCCTCCATGCAGATCTTCTCCAAGTTATCTAGGTTCTTTGGGTGTCTCATGTGGACTTTAATCTTGAGCTCCTTCCACAAGTTTTCAATTGGGTTAAGGTCAGGAGACTGACTAGGCCACTGCAACACCTTGATTTTTTCCCTCTTGAACCAGGCCTTGGTTTTCTTGGCTGTGTGCTTTGGGTCGTTGTCTTGTTGGAAGATGAAATGACGACCCATCTTAAGATCCTTGATGGAGGTTCTTAGCCAAAATCTCCAGGTAGGCCATGCTATCCATCTTCCCATGGATGCGGACCAGATGGCCAGGGCCCTTGGCTGAGAAACAGCCCCACAGCATGATGCTGCCACCACCATGCTTGACTGTACGGATGGTATTCTTTGGGTCGTATGCAGTGCCATCCAGTCTCCAAACGTCACGTGTGTGGTTGGCACCAAAGATCTCGATCTTGGTCTCATCAGACCAGAGAACCTTGAACCAGTCTGTCTCAGAGTCCTCCAAGTGATCATGAGCAAACTGTAGACGAGCCTTGACATGACGCTTTGAAAGTAAAGGTACCTTACGGGCTCGTCTGGAACGGAGACATTTGCGGTGGAGTACGTTACTTATGGTATTGACTGAAACCAATGTCCCCACTGCCATGAGATCTTCCCGGAGCTCCTTCCTTGTTGTCCTTGGGTTAGCCTTGACTCTTCGGACAAGCCTGGCCTCGGCACGGGTGGAAACTTTCAAAGGCTGTCCAGGCCGTGGAAGGCTAACAGTAGTTCCATAAGCCTTCCACTTCCGGATGATGCTCCCAACAGTGGAGACAGGTAGGCCCAACTCCTTGGAAAGGGTTTTGTACCCCTTGCCAGCCTTGTGACCCTCCACAATCTTGTCTCTGATGGCCTTGGAATGCTCCTTTGTCTTTCCCATGTTGACCAAGTATGAGTGCTGTTCACAAGTTTGGGGAGGGTCTTAATTCAGAAAAGGCTGGAAAAAGAGATAATTAATCCAAACATGTGAATCTCATTGTTCTTTGTGCCTGAAATACTTCTTAATACTTTAGATGCAACAGTCCCGGGACTTTACCCAGCTCATCCAGATTGCCCTGGTGCGGTGGAAATAGGGCTAATAAGGAGTTAATGGCAGCCCATAGCTTTCATAAGTCTATGAGACACCCCCCATTACTAATCTGTAAGTGAAAGTAAATAAAAACAAACACCAAAAAAATCTTTAGTTTTTTTTTTGTCTGTTTGTCTGTCTTTTCTTTCAAATAAACACCCTCTTTCACCACTTTATTAAAACCCCAAACACCCCTCCAGGTCCGATGTAATCCACACAAGGTCTCACGATGCTTCCAGCACTGCTACATCTGACACTCACAGCGAGTGCCATAGAACAAGACTGTCCGTTGTGAGCTCCATGCAGCAAATGAAGTGATTTGCACAATCAGCGGTGATGTCACTCAGGTTATCCGCAGCCTGGAGTCCTCCACCTGTGACAGCAAATCACCCAAGTGACTGAAGTGAGCTACGCGATCAGCGGTGCCGTCACTCCAGTGATTTCAGGTCACAGCTGGAGTCCACCTGTGACAGCAAATCAGGCCATGACTGAAGTGAGCTGCAGGTGGAGGACTCACCTGAGTGATGTCACTACTGATCATGTGGCTCACTTCAGTCATGGCCTGAACCTCACAGCGGTGACCCCATGCCACTGCCATGACACACGCGGTATTGCGGGTCCTGCAACGTCAGGGGTTCATCCAAGTTCATTCTGATTGTGCGGCTCTGTCTGCACTCACAGCTGGCTGTCATGTTCTATGGCACTTGTTGTGACAGGACAGTGATCTAGCAGAGCTGAATCGCAGTGGGACCTCATGTGGATTACGTTGGACCTGCAGGGGTGTTTGGGGGTTAATAAAGTGGTAAAAGAGGGGGCTTTTTGTATTTTATTCCAAATAAAGGATTTCTAGTGTTTCCTTTCACTTACAGATTAGTGATGGGGGCGGGGTCTCAGACGACAGCTAATCACTAATCTAAAACTTAGTGGCAGCTATGGAATGTATTAACTTCCTGTTACCCGGATTGCTACCGCATCAGGGCAATCGGAAGAGCTGGGTTCAGCGCCAGAATTGGCACATTTTATGGAAGCGCCACTTCTGGGGCGGCTCTGGGCTGCTATTAGTAGGCTGGAAAGGGCCAAATAACGATGGCCCTTCCCACCCTAATAATATCAGACCCCAGATGTCTACTGTACTTTGGCTGGTTTTAGGAAAATGGGGACACCCCACATCCTTTTTTTTTAAATAAAATACTTGAGAAAAAAAAAACAACAAAATGTGGGATCCACTCTCTTTTTCACAACTAGCCATGGTACAGCAGTTGCTGCTGTGCTAGATACGAAAAATGGGGGGGCCCACGACTTTTTTTTTTTACCAAAAAATAAAAAGCAAAAACAGCTGGCCAAGCTAGCTATCCCTGTACTGAGCTATTCTGTTATTTCTTTCTATTTTTTCTTATTATCTATTCTATATGTTCTATCTATATCTATTCTTTTTATTTTTTCTATGTATCAATCTATTCTAGATATCTACCAATTATTCCAATCCTATCACATTTTGTTTCTCCTCTAAAAAACGCACCTACATTACAAGCGTTTGTTGTTTTTTTTTTTACATTTCCAGGCTCTCTGTGACAAGGTGCAGTTTTGGTTGCAGTTTGTGTGCAAAAAAAACTGCAGCGTGCGCATGTAGTCTTATCCAAACTTTAAAGGAGTTAGGCTGCTTTCACACATCAGTTTTTTTGCCATCAGGCACAATCCGGCAAAAACATGAAAAAACGGATCCGGCGTCTGTTGCCGCCGGATCCGTTTTTTCCCCCCATAGACTTTCATTAGCGCTGGATTGAGGCGGATGGCCTTGCGTTTCTTCTGGTTTTTGCCGGATCCAGCAAAATGTACTTGTCCAGTGGCCGGATGAAACATTGAAGTGAATGTTTTTGTGTCCGGCCCGTACGTTGTGTTTAATAATGGAAGCCTATGGACGCCGGATCTGGCCACCGGATCAGTTTTTTTTTTAAATGAGCAAGCTCAGTATCACACTGGATCTGTCAAAAAACTGAAGGAACTGATGGAAAAAACCTGAATCAACTGATCGTTTTTTCGCCGGATCCGTCGCATCAGTTATTTTGACAGATTGTGCCTGATGCCAAAAAACTGATGTGTGAAAGCAGCCTTATTCGGCTTATTTTGACTTTTGTTTTTTTAATTTCACTATCTGGCTACATTGGGGCAGGTAGGTAGATAGTGACCACTTACCTGCCCTGATGTCAGCCCCTCATCACCGGCTCAGAGCGGTCATGTGACCGCTCCTGACGTGATTTTGCTGCTTCCAGTCATTTCATGTCAACAGGGGCAGGACCATGTTAACATGCAAATCTGTCAACAGCATGTTACCGCCCTGCTGGGCGGGATCAGTGTGCGAGTCCCCACCCCCCTTCCCCACACCCTCCCACACATTCCCCCGCACCCCGTACTCTCCCTGCAACCTCCCCGCCACTGCTGTGGGACCCTTGAGCTGAGGGGAGGGGCCTGGCGGCGACTGCCCACGCTGTCATTTCCAGCACCGGGCTACCTGCTCGGGATCGCACATTCAAATGTATCGGCATCACAGATGCCGATACATTTGAAAGCACTGATGAGAGGGAGTGCTGCGCTTCTTCTCATCAATGTCCCTCTGTCTGTGTCTGACAGTTCAGGATAGCGGTGACGTCACTACTGTGCTGATATGGCCAGACCATACAGCGGACGAACGTGGAGCAGTGGCGGGGACCAAGGAGGGGTAAGTATGCATTCCCTGCATGTGTTCCTTATGTGGGTGGGAGGGGGGGGGTCAGTACAGAGCGCCATGTGTGTGTGGGGGGGGGGGGGAGGCTTGCAGAGCCCGATGTGGTGTGGGGTGCAGAGCCCAATGTGTGTGTGTGTGTGGGGTGCAGAGCCAGATGTGTGTGTGTGGGGTGCAGAGCCAGATGCGTGTGTGTGGGGTGCAGAGCCAGATGCATGTGTGTGTGTGTGTGTGTGTGTGTGGTGCAGAGCCTGATGTGTGGAGGGTGTGCAGAGCCTGATGTGGGGCTGTTATTTCCAATGCTAGAGTGATAACAGGTCAGGTGCTGGGGCAGAATACTGACAGGGAATGTGTGTGCAGGGGGCGAGGCTTTACAGTGAGGCCAGGCAGTGCCAGCTCTGACTGAGGTTCAGCACAGGAAGAGGTCAGTTTGCTGGAGCTGAATGTAAACAAAGAGCTGCAGAAAATAAAGGGATAATTCAAGAGGAACAAAAGTTAGAAAACAAAAAATAATGGAGGGATATTTTATATGACAATACAGCACACAGATTAGCTTACCAAAAATGTTTTGAGTTTATGTTGGACAACTCCTTTAACCCCTTCAGCCCCCCGCCTGTTTTCACCTTAAAGACTCGGCCATTTTTTGCAATTTTTACCAGAGTCACTTTGGCAGGTTATAACTCTGGAACGCTTCAATGGATCCTAGCGATTCTGACATTGTTTTTTCGTGTCATATTGTACTTCATGTGAGTGGTAAATTTAGGCAGATATGTTTTGCGTGTATTTGTGAAAATTTCGTAAATTTGGCGAAAATTTTGAAAATGTCGCAATTTTCAAAATTTGAAATTTTATGCCCATAAATCTGAGAGATATGTCACACAAAATAGTTACTAAATAACATTTACCACATGTCTGCTTTACACCAGCGCAATTTTTGAAACAAAATTTTATTCCGTTAGAAAGTTAGAAGGGTTCAAAGTTCATCAGCAATTTCTCATTTTTCCAACAAAATTTACAAAAAAAACAACAATTTTTTAGGTATCACATCACATTTGGAGTGATTTGAGAAACCTAGGCGACAGAAAATACCCAAAAGTGACCCAATTCTAAAATCTGCACCCCTCACTCTGCTCAAAACCACATCCAAGACGTTTATTAACCCTTTAAGAGCTTCACAGTAACCAAAGCAATGTAGAAGGAAAAAATGAAAATTTTACTTTTTTTTTTTTTACACAAAAATGTTACTTTAGCCATAAAATTTTGCATTTTCACAAGGGTATCAGGAAATATGCATCATAAAATGTATTGTGCATTTTCTCCTGAGTACGCAGATACCTCATATGTGGTGGAAATCAAATGTTTGGGCACACGCCAGGACTCGGAAGGCAAGGAGCGCCATTTGAATTTTTGAGTGCAAAATTAGCTGCACTCATTAGCGGACGCCATGTCGGGTTTACAATGGAGTTCCCCCACAAGTGACCCAATTTTGGAAACTAGAGCCCTCATGGAATTTATCTAGTTGTTTAGTGAGCACTTTGAACCCCTGAAGGCTTCACAAGTTTGTAATGTTCAGCCATGAAAATAATTTTATTTTTTTTTACCACGAAATTGTTTTTTCAAACAGGTAGCTTTTTTTTTCACAAGGGTATCAGGAAAAAATGCACCATAAAGCGTATTGTGCAATTTCTCCTGAGTACACAGATACCTCATATGTGGTGGAAATCAATTCTTTGGGCGCACGGCAGGGCTCAAAAAAAAAAAAAAAATATTGGAACGCCTGCAACTGACACTATGGCAAGTGCCACACGTGAGAGCGATGCACGAATCTTGCATCGCATCATCCGGCACAGCCGCAGACTCCTGTCTGGAAAAGAGCGGCAGTGACGGATGATGCGATGTGAGACTCGTGCATCGCTCTCACGTGTGGCACTGGGCTGACCCTTACAATATTCAGTAAAAAATACTGAAGTTGACGATTACTACAGTATAATTTTACTGGCCCTAAACTAAGTTTATTTGTATTTCTTTCTTAGTTGACAGAAAAAAAAAAATCAGGACGCACGCACGGATGTGCTGCAAAAAAGGGGGGGGGACTAGGTGGGATGAAAAAAAAAAGATAGATTGGGGATGGGAGAGGGCGCGGCGGAGGATGGGAGAGGGCGGGTAGCAGATCAGGGTGAGAGGTGGTGGAGGGGGCAGCAGATCGGGGAGGGTGAGAGGTGGGGGAGGGGGCTTCAGATGAAGAGGATGGAAGAGAGCTGGCAGCAGATCAGGGAGGGTGAGAGAGGGGGGCAGCAGATCAGGGAGGGGGGCAGCAGCTGATGAGGGAGAGCGGGCAGCAGATCGGAGAGGGTGAGATGGTGGAGAGCGGGCAGCAGATCGGTGAGGGTGAGATGGTGGAGAGCGGGCAGCAGATCGGTGAGGGTGAGATGGTGGAGAGCAGGCAGCAGATCGGTGAGGGTGAGATGGTGGAGGGCCAGCAGCAAATCGGGAAGGTGAGATGGTGGAGGGCCGGCAGCAGATCGGGAAGGTGAGATGGAGGAGGGCCGGCAGCAGATCAGTAAGGTGAGCTGGAGAGAGCGGGCAGCAGATTGGGAAGGTGAGATGGCGGACAGAAGGCAGGAGATCGCGGAGGTGAGATGGCGGACAGCGGGCAGGAGATCGCAGGGGTGAGATGGCGGACAGCGGGCAGGAGATCGCAGAGGTGAGATGGCAGACAGCGGGCAGGAGATCGCGGAGGTGAGATGGCGGACAGCGGGCAGCAGATCGGGAAGGTGACATGGCAGACAACGGGCAGGAGATCGCGGAGGTAAAATGGTGGACAGCGGGCAGGAGATCACGGAGGTCAGATCATAGTATCATAGTATCATAGTTTTTAAGGTTGAAGGGAGACTCTAAGTCCATCTAGTTCAACCCGTAGCCTAACATGTTGATCCAGAGGAAGGCAAAAAAAACCCCCAATGTGGCAAACAAGTTCCAATGGGGAAAAATTTCCTTCCTGACTCCACATCCGGCAATCAGACTAGTTCCCTGGATCAATACCCTGTCATAAAATCTAATATACATAACTGGTAATATTAAATTTTTCAAGAAAGGCATCCAGGCTCTGCTTAAATGTTAGTAGTGAATCACTCATTACAACATCATGCGGCATAGAGTTCCATAGTCTCACTGCTCGTACAGTAAAGAATCCTCGTCTGTGATTATGATTAAACCTTCTTTCCTCAAGACGTAGCGGATGCCCCCGTGTTCCAGTCGCAGGCCTAGGTGTAAAAAGATCTTTGGAAAGGTCTCTGTACTGTCCCCTCATATATTTATACATTGTGATTAGATCCCCCCTAAGCCTTCATTTTTCCAAACTAAATAACCCCAAGTTTAATAACCTATCTTGGTATTGCAGCCCACCCATTCCTCTAATAATCTTGGTCGCTCTTCTCTGCACCCTCTCCAGTTCAGCTATGTCCTTCTTATATATCGGTGACCAGAATTGTACACAGTATTCTGAGTGCGGTCGCACTAGTGACTTGTACAGAGGTAGAACTATATTTTTTTCATGAACACTTATACCTCTTTTAATACATCCCATTATTTTATTAGCCCTGGCAGCAGCTGCCTGACACTGTCCACTAAAGTGAAGTTTACCATCCACCCATACACCCAAGTCTTTTTCTGTGTCTGTTTTACCCAGTGTTCTACAATTAAGTACATAATCATAAATGTTATTTCCTCTACCCAAGTGCATGACCTTACATTTATCTACATTAAACTTCAATTGCCACTTCTCAGCCCAATCCTCCAATTTACATAAATCTCCCTGTAATATAAAATTATCCTCCTCTGTATTGATTACCCTGCAGAGTTTAGTATCATCTGCAAATATTGAAATTCTACTCCGCATGCCCCCAACAAGGTCATTTATAAATATGTTGAAAAGAAGCGGGCCCAATACTGACCCCTGTGGTACCCCACTATGAACTGAGACCCAGTCCGAGTACGTACCATTAATAACCACCCTTTGTTTCCTATCACTGAGCCAGTTTTTAACCCAGTTACACATATTTTCCCCTATCCCCATTATTCTCATTTTATGTACCAACCTTTTGTGTGGCACCGTATCAAAAGCTTTTGAAAAGTCCATATACACAACATCCACTGCATTTCCCTGGTCCAGACTTGAACTTACCTCTTCATAGAAGCTGATCAAATTAGTTTGACAGGATCGATCCCTCATAAACCCATGTTGATACTCTGTCATAAGGTTATTTTTCTTGAGATACTCCAGTATAGCATCTCTCAAGAAACCCTCAAGGATTTTACCAACCGTAGAGGTTAAACTTACCGGCCTATAATTTCCCGGCTCAGTTTTTGTCCCCTTTTTGAATATTGGCACCACATTTGCTATGCGCCAGTCCTGCGGTACCGACCCTGTTATTAAGGAATCTGAGAAGATTAAAAATAATGGTCTATCTATCACAGAACTCAATTCCTGTAGTACTCTGGGGTGTATGCCATCCGGGCCCGGAGATTTGTCAACCTTAATGATTTCGAGGCGGCGGCGTACTTCCTGCTGGGTTAAGCAGGTAATATTCAAGGGTGAATTTATGGTATCACTGGTCATGTCATCTGCCATGGCATTTTCTTGTATAAAAACCGTAGAAAAAAAGTCATTCAGCAGGTTGGCTTTACTCTCATCCCCTTCCACCATTTCACCAAGACTATTTTTAAGGGGGCCAACACTATCGCTTTTCAGTTTTTTACTGTTTATGTAGTTAAAGAATATTTTAGGATTATTTTTACTTTCTCTCGCAATGAGTCTCTCTGTCTCAAACTTAGCTAACTTAATTTGCTTTTTACATATTTTATTTAATTTTCTATAATTATATAATGCCTCATCACTACCTACCCTCTTTAATTCTTTTAAGGCTTTCTGTTTTTCTTTTATTGCTTCCCTTACAGCTCTATTTAGCCATAGGGGTTTTCCTCCTATTTCTAGCATGTTTGTTCCCATAGGATATATTTTCTGCACAAGCCCTATTCAGGATGCTCATAAAAGTCTCCCATTTGCTTTGTGTACTTTTATTACTTAGTACATCATCCCAGTTTATTGCACTAAGATCATCTCTCAACCGTTTAAAATTTGCTTTCCTGAAGTTTAGTGTCCTTGTAGCCCCTCTACTAGACATCTTACTAAAGAATACATGAAAACTTATTATTTTGTGATCACTATTCCCCAAGTAACCCCCAACTTGTATATTTGATATGCGGTCTGGCCTATTGGTTAGTACAAGGTCTAGTAGTGCTCCCCCTCTTGTGGGGTCCTGTACCATTTGTGAAAGGTAATTATCTTTCATTGTTATCAAAAATCTATTTCCTTTGCTGGAACTGCAAGTTTCTGTTCCCCAATTTATATCAGGATAGTTAAAGTCCCCCATAATAATTACCTCTCCGAGACTTGCTGCTTTATCAATTTGCTTTATGAGGAGATTCTCTACCTCTTCCATAATATTCGGCGTCTTATAACACACCCCTATCAGTATTTTATTATTCATTCTCCCCCCCCTTATCTCCACCCATAGGGACTCTACATTCTCAGTACCCTCACAGATGGTGGAGTGCGTGCAGCAGATCGCGGAGGTAAGATGGCGGCCAGCGGGCAGCATATCGCACAGGGTGGGAGATGGTGGAGGGGGCAGCAGATGAGAATGGGAGAGAGCGGGCAGCAGCTCACGGAGGGGGGCAGCGGCTGATGGGAGAGAGCGGTGGCAGATGGAGGCGGCTGCAGCAGATAGAGGAGATCGGCAGGAGATCGGCAGTGGCTCGGCAGGGGATCGGGGGCTTACCAGGGCACTTGCAGGGATCGCTCCCCTCGGCTTCCACGACGGAGTAAAGCGGAGGGGAGTGGTCTCCGGCCCCAGATCCACAGTGATTGGAGAGATCGGTCACAAGGCCAATCTCTCCAATCAGAGCTGGGGGCGGGTGAAGCACCGATCACCCAACTCCAGCCAATGGCCAGTGCTACAGCTGCACTGATCAGGGCTGGATTTCAATGTTTCAGCCATTTTCAATGGCTGACACATTACAGTGGCTGTGATTGGCTGACGAACACCGCTCAGCCAATCACAGCCTCCGTAGGTCCGGGGAGGAGGTACCACCCCTCCTGAGGTCAGGCAGAAGTCCCCTCCTCCCCGAATCTAAGGTTTGTGTGAACCGATCGCAGTCCCCGGGGCCGCGATTTCACCATGACGTACTGGGTACGTCATGGGTTGTTTAGGACCATGTCACCATGACGTACCCAGTACGTCAAGGGTCGTTAAGGGGGTTAAAGTAACAAAAAGCAATTAGTTTGCAATATGCTAAAAAACAGACACCAACACCACAAGTAATAACAAACTTAAAGGAAACGTTAAAAAAGGTAGTTGGCAGTCAACAAATAGGCTAATGAGCTTGCCTATTTAGAATTTGCATTACTTATTTTGTTATCGCTACTTTTATATGTCAATAAGGAAAATTATCATGTGCTCCGATTGTCCCTGATGGAGGTTAACAAAACGTAAAAGTTCAAACAAACAATCTGTAAAATATATTTATTTGCATGCATACACTGTATTGAAAAAAGTATATGGACACCTGTCTATTAGTAGGCTGACAATTCAAACAGACCCATTGTTAACAATTGCACAAAATCAAGCACGCTGCCATACAACAAGGTAACAACAGAAATAAAATGGCTACAACAACTGCAGAGCATAGTTATTGTCATAAGTGGGGCTCTCATAGGATGCAACGACTGCATGATATCAGTGTGTCGCATTTCATGAGCTAGACACTTTAGTAACTGCAGTTATTGGAAATGTCTAGGAATAATAACCGCATAGTGGAGGGACACAACCCAGTCACAGAATGAAACCACTGACTGTAGAAAGATTATAAACCATTAATGTATTTTATTACTAAAAAAACCTCCTCTTTTGCTCGGTGTAAACCTCTATTTCTGGGCTGCGATATCCCCAAAATTACATCATCTCAAAACCTGAGTGAATAAAAACCTGTTAGTTTTCAATGTACAGAAGATTCTGTAAATCTATTTATTAAGAAGTACCATGGAAAGGAAGGTATTTATGTATGTTACTTATTGCTAATAAAAAGTGCAAAGAAAATCTAGAAAGCAAGTAACATTTCTGACGAACTACAGACTACAAAAAAAATGATAGGAGCAAAGTTCAACATGTAAGCTTAGTGTCACGCATTTATATGAAAATCTAAACAAAAAACCTGAAGGATATGTGCACACAGTGCGTTATCACTTTCTTTATACTTTTTTTTAGTGCAGTTGTCACAAAACTGCATGCCAGCAAAGTCAGTGAGAAATCTGAAAAGGAAAAAGCAATATGTGCATAACTTTTCAGATTTGGTGCATAAATAAATGTGCAGTATGTCAATTATTTCAGTGTTTCGGCAGCATTTTTCCACCCCAGCATGGATATGAAATGCATGGAACAAAATGCATCGAAAACAAACGTTTTTTTTTCTGCCAAGAGATGCAGATTTGGTGCAGAGATTTCTGCAATCAAATGCTCAGCGTGCGCACATAGCCTAATTCATTATTTTACAAACACAATCAAACAAACAGCAGACTGAAGACAAAGAAACTTTTGATATTAAAACTGCTGATCCTCGTGGAAGCGTTGCTCATCTTTGCTCACAACCAAATTTTGGACAGAGATAGATCCTTTGTATTTCTCACTGACAAGGTCACATACAGGACACCAGAAGGCGATCTAATTGAGGATTATGAATAGACTAATCATCAGAGTCCTCTTCTTGTTCATTCCGTTTCTATCACACAAAAAAAGTAATTGTAATTTACAGTTGCTGCTGAAAAACAACAAAAAAACAAAAAAAAACAAAAACACATTTCCATTTGTTAGAACGGCAATTTTTAGGCAATAAGTAATCTTACAGTTGAATTAAAGAGATTATCCACTACTAGGACAACTCCTTCTGATTTCACGTTTCCCCCAGGTAAAAAAAAAAAAAGCCCATACTCATCTCAGTCTTCAAAGCAGGAGAGGAGAAGGGGTTAACGCCGTGCATTCGCCAGAAAAGATGTAAGATTGTTGATTAAATAATGTCTTATTCCATAGGTCTACGCGTTTCAAGGTGTGAAACCGCTTCCTCAGGACCAGAAAATCATCTTACATGCCAGTCTGAATATGTGGTTTATCAAATTGATTGTGTATGTGGTAAACAATATGTGGGAAGAACAATACAAGCGCTACATAATAGGTTAAATTCCCATATACACTATATTAGTAAAGGTTTTCTCCTACATGGACTTTCTCGTCATTGCCTTGTTGATATTCTGGTCCTAAGGAAGAGGTTTCATACCTCGAAACACGTAGCCCTATGGAATAAAAGACTTATTTAATCAACAATCTTACATCTTTTTTGGTGAATGCGCGGTGTTAACCCCTTTTCCTCTCCTGCTTTGAAGACTTATCCATATGGGGCTGCGGCAGCCGCCTTTATCTCATGCTATATGTGGTGGTTGTGACTCTCACAACCATATTAGGTGAGTGTATACTGTTATACATTGCCCCTCTGTTTCTCTGGTAAACACTATCAGCGCTTCTGTTTTCAAGTTTTTCCATACTCACCTCCGTAGCAGACACTGTTCCTGTGCTGTCGAGGCTCACGCGACGTTGTAACTTCAAATTATCCATTCATCCAATCGCTGTCAGCTTCTGTCTCCCTGCCTTCGGACACAGGACCAATCAACAGGAAGTGAGCGGCAGCCGCAGCGCTCGCTTCCCAATGATTAACTCGTTTGTCCGAAGGCGGGGAGACAGAAGCCGGCGCTGATGGGATGCGGGGCTTGCATGACGTCACAATGTCACATGAACCCCAGCACAGCTGGAACAGCGCCGGCTACGGACGGGAGTGGGATTTTTTTTTTAGTTTACCTGGGGGATACGTGGAATCAGAAAGGGTTGTTCTAGTAGTTGACAACCCCTTTAAAAAGTGAACATGTCAGGTGCAATATGCACCCAGAACCACGAGCAGTTATAGTTGCATATTGCTAATCCCTGCCTAACTGTCCCTGTATCTAGTAGCATAATTTTTCTATAGATCTCTAAGTATTTCTAAAGATCTTTTAACATATGCTAATGAGGCTAGGGACTAGTCGCAAGGGCATTATTTCCTCTGGCTAGTCGGCCCCCTTAGTATGTAAGCACACCACTGTGGGTGTGCTAACATGCTAATGAATGCGCAGCGTCAGAGGCATGGTTGCACTTACCTCTGCTGCCACCACTGGTTTTCAGCTCAAGATCAAAACATCCCAGGACTGGCCTCATTAGCATATGATAAAATATCTTTAGAAACACTTTTTTCTAAAGATCTCTTCA
The DNA here is from genome assembly GCF_048569485.1 of Anomaloglossus baeobatrachus. Lineage (NCBI taxonomy): Eukaryota > Metazoa > Chordata > Amphibia > Anura > Aromobatidae > Anomaloglossus > Anomaloglossus baeobatrachus. The sequence continues at coordinate 393,956,844 of NC_134356.1, forward strand.
TGTTTGCTACTAGATACAGGGCAATTAGGCAGGGATTAGAATTATGCATCCAGAACTGTTCCTGGTTCTGGGTGCATATTGCATCTGACAGGTTCCCTTTAATGCATTCTGTTGCTGTCTGTGGTCTGCCAGGATCTCTTGGTATAGTACAGTTTATTGTATACAGAGAATTTAAAAAAAATGCACTGAAGTTAATCTCTTACTGAAGTTTTGTTTTATAGAAATTATAAATGGTTCATACTTTGCTATGTCTCATTCTCCATATAGCAACTAAGAAATATAGCACATTTCCAGTTATAAAGATTGTGCAAATTCAAGTTTATAATCTAGTATTAAAAATAATGCCTACACTGCTTGGTAGCTTTATTACTGCACACTTTACTAAATCGGAATATGGTTCTGTCCTATGCTTATTTCATATTAGCTGAAGGAGGGAATAAATAAACGAAATGAAAATATAACCCATTTCTAAACAAGGATTTATAGGTCTGTTTTATGTGTCTATAGAGGAAATTTGTTAGATATTATAAAGTCCTGTGATTACAGCAGCCTCAGCACTGATCAAGCATTGTACTAACAGGAAAGAAGGGAGCTGGGGACAGTGGCAGCTTTCCATTAGTCTCCAAATAGAATATATTAAGAGTTCATAGACCATGAAAAATTGTTAAATAATGTCTAAAATTACTGTTTAATATAAGTTACAATAATTATTGTAATCCGGATAGTTTATTGACAATTTAATCTGATCTATTGTAATTGTAATCCAATTATTGTCCTATTATAATCCAGAGTGTAATCCAAGTTTAATCCAGTTGTGAAACAGTTGTTATAATCCACGTTAAAATCCAAATTGTAAATCAAGGACTCCGTTATAATTCCGTCATTACAATCTAAATAAAGTTGCTAAATTCTGAACAGGTCACTATAGCTGGCAGATTCAAAGCCCATCATTTGGCTATGAATTACCATGGCAGCCATCAGGGCCACACAAGTATGATCTCAGGATGCCAATGAGGTTAACGAGGGAGCCCCCATATTCTGTTAACCATCTAGATGCTTTAGTCAATACTAACAGCAACATCCAAGTGGTTAAATTGCCATGGTTGGTACCAACACCAATTGTGACTGAGGCAGCATGGTGTTAGCTATAGTGTACAGCAGACAGCTGCTGCATATTTATCTGTCGGGGGTTGTCACTATTCACTTATATTTCAGTTCAGCGTTAAGTCATATTGGAGATCACTAAGAAATTAGTGTTTCATTGTATATTTTGTTCACTATGATTACTTAAAGGGAATCTGTCAGCAGGTTTTTGCTACCTCATCTGAGAGCAATATAATGTAGGCAGAAACCCTGAATCCAACAATGTTTCACTTAGTTTACTAGGTGGTCCAGTTTTGACACAATCGTTTTTGTAGATTTAGCAATGCAGCAGAGCTGAGAAAGCTGCCCCCGCCCACTCCAGGCTCTCTATACAATATCTATAGACAGTAAGTTGCTAATCACAGCAGGGGCGAAGTCAGACTACGTGGTACGAGGCAATGTAGACTGAGCAAGCTTAATAAGGTCCTGGTGGTAAAACAATCATTGCACTTAAGCAACAGCACATACCTTGATAAAAGAGGCATAGCGGATATCTGTTTCAACTCCTACAGCATGCTCGATTTAGATTACATAGCAAAAACCTGCTGACAGATTCCATTTAATAAAGACATTTTTTTACTCTTTATCACATACTGTATATTGTTTATTGTATTGTATGGATTCTGGTGCCACTCTACACCATTTTAATTTTCTTTCCATCTATTGTTATTGGCACGCCACCATAATATTTAGGAAGTGCTGGTCCTATTTTTGGCATTAACCTAACATTAAATAACTGGATAGGTACTAGATAATATGTTCTGGGCAAAATAAATAAATAACTAGAAGGACACCTTCAGAAAATATATTAAATGCTAGTATAAAATCTGAAACTATAACTATTTTTACTTTTTTAATTTAAAAGTGTCCCTAATTGTTTAGCTGAACAATTTACACTTTTGCGAGATTTCAGGTCAGCTTGTGATTCTGCATTAAAAAAAAAGGACTATTAGATATTAAATTAAAAGGAATGGAATACTAATGAAGACAACACAATAAAAAAAATAAAATTGGTTGTTCCGGAAATAGATCAAATCTTTTACTCACCAGTTTAAGAAAATCAATAAGCTTATGTGCATCTTCTCCTGTAGAAAGATCAACAAAATCCTTTGGTAATCGGTAACTTAAGTAAGGGCTGGGTTGGACTGTGACTTCACTAGTAGTATTCCGAAACATCGGGCAATCCTAGAGTAAAAACAGAAAGGACAATTTATAGACAAGTTAGTGCCTTACAGAATAGTGTATCATTGCGGAGTACACAGCCGAACTTTGGAGATATACTCACTGATACTTTCTAATTGACTAACTTTCCTTTATGTGTATATACAGAGATAAAGTTAAAGATAAATATTTATTTTTTGTTAGAGGTCATCAAACCTGACAATCTACCGTCAAGTTTGGTGATGGATTTTTTTTTAATAATGCTTTATTTCACTCGACATCATTAAACAAAATGTAAACCATAGAGATAGTTTGCATTCTTCTATTTGCAATGTAGTTTAGGTAAAACAAAATATAAACTGGACTGTCAAAAGTTTTTACAGGGGTACGAAAGCCTCCGGGTCCCCAGCAGTTGGAAGACAAAACACCCCACCAAAAGGAGAGACCGTAAGAGGAAAAATCGTAGAAAAGAGAGATAGCGAGGGAGCAAAGAAAGAACGAACGAGAGTAAGAGCAGAGAAAGAGAAGGGAAAAATAAAATGGGGAGGCAGTGAGGGGAAAAAGAGGGGGGGCAAGGGCTGCCCCTCCACACACCTTCAACCAAAAGGTATCACTTTCTGTTCATCTCAGTGCCGCCTTTTAGTCGTCTGTCTGTTGAAAGTTGAGCTAAAAAGTACCAGGTGGCTGAGAAAGTCTCGTAAGTGTCATGGATTGAATATGTTAGGTCCTCCATATGCATAATGTCGTTAACCCTCTCAATCTACAGTGACACGTTGGGACAGATGACTTTCCTCCAGTTAAGAGGCACACACGAGCTGGCCGCCATAATAAGAAATCTCAAGAGCGAGCGTTTGTATGCAGAGGCTGACATTTCGCTGTGCTGCTGTAGGTATAATGCTGGCCCCATTTCTCCCGCATACCCCAGTATTTTGCGGATAATCTGACTCACTCCTGTCAAAAAGGGCTGCAACACACTACACTCCCAAAGATGTGTAGAAAAGTACCCTCTTCCCCGCTACACCGCCAACACATTTGGTCCACTGAAGGAAACATTGTGTGTGAACAAGAGGGGACTCTGCACCAGTGTGAGAGAAGTTTGTAATGCACCTCCTGTAATCTCGAGTTAAAGCACGTCTTATGGGCTAGACGAAATATGTTGGCTTGCTGTTCCTGTGAGAAGGTTGCATCTAAGTGTCTTTCCCATTGCAGAATGTGTTGGTGACATCTAACAAAATAAATAATTTATCTTTGACAGTATCTCTGTATATACAAAAAAGAGCTTTATCTCGCCAACACTAGGCCCATTATGTGTATGTTCTGAGAGGTAACCAAAACGATAGCAGGGGGCGCAATAACACGTATGTAGCAGCAATAGCTATTCACTGCAGATTTTATTTTTATTTCAAACGATTCCAAGTAAAATTTTATGTTTTGCATGACTTATCTGAGCAATGTCATTTTTATTCATGGGACAACCTTTTTTGTGAAGCCAGGTACAACTTCTGCATTTATGTGTTACTTTCTTCAATCGGATCCCTCCTTGGGATATTTACAGTTCGTGGATTTATTTTGGAAATTTCTGTAAATATCACATTTATTTTTGAAGGCTGTTGTAGAAATACATGATGCCCAAACAACCTTGTTTGCCGTTTCTCTTCCAAAGCTGTTCATGTTCCGGAATGGTGTTCGTACTTTGGACTGATAACTGGTTACAATGGTGAAAAAAAGGCAACGTTGGGGACACTGATAAGCTGCAAAGTTGCATGTCCGGTTAGAGCAGAATGTACAGACACCTCTGAGGGACCACAGAAAATCTGGAAGAGGAGTGGCTGGGGACCAGTGCTATTCTATTATTTGGTTGTGCCTGTACCTGACACTGCAAGCACAGTTCTATTCAAGTAAATAGTGTCACAAGGATATAAAAAAAAAATACCTTAAGGGTGCTTCACACATAGCGAGATCGCTACCGAAATCACTGCTACGTCACGGTTTTGGTGACGCAACAGTGACCTCATTAGCGATCTCGCTGTGTGTGACACTGAGCAGCGTTCTGGCCCCTGCTGTGAGATCGCTGCTCGTTACACACAGCCCTGGTTCGTTTTCTTCAAAGGTGCTCTCCCGCTGTGACGCACACATCGCTGTGCGTGACAGCGAGAGAGCGACGAAATGAAGCGAGCAGGGAGCAGGAGCCGGCCTGGCAGCTGCGGTAAGCTGTAACCAAGATAAACATCGGGTAACCAAGGGAAGCCCTTTCCCTGGTTACCCGATATTTACCTTTGTTACCAGCCTCCGCCGCTCTCGCTGCCAGTGCCGGCTCCTGCTCTCTGCACATGTAGCTGCAGTACACATCGGGTTAATTAACCCGATGTGTACTGTAGCTAGGAGAGCAAGGAGCCAGCGCTAAGCAGTGTGCGCGGCTCCCTGCTCTCTGCACATGTATCTGCAGTATACATCGGGTTAATTAACCCGATGTGTACTGTTGCTAGGAGAGCAAGGAGCCAGCGCTAAGCAGTGTGCGCGGCTCCCTGCTCTCTGCACATGTAGCTGCAGTACACATCAGGTTAATTAACCCGATGTGTACTGTAGCTAGGAGAGCAAGGAGCCAGTGCTAAGCAGTGTGTGCGGCTCCCTGCTCTCTGCACATGTAGCGACGTTATGATCGCTGCTGTGTCGCTGTGTTTGACAGCTAAGCAGCGATCATAACAACGACTTACAAGGTCGCTGTTACGTCACAGAAAATGGTGACGTAACAGCGACGTCGTTGTCGCTATGTGTGAACCCAGCCTTAAGGAGGGAAAGTGCTAAAACAAAAAATAACTTGTCTGCCAATTCCTCACTACTACCACATTGGTGATCCCTACCAATGTTTTACTTGTTCCACAGAGATGGCTTACTAACCAGGCACACGCGACCATTGTGGCATCAAAAGGTCTCATGCCAACCGTTTAGAATGTCCAAATGCGCCTGGCTGACACATCATCAGAGCAGAAAGAATGAAAAACCATAAAGGACTACTGGAGCAGTGATGCAAATACGGTAGCAGGAGAGAAGTTATTTTAGCACATTTCTTGCTCTTAGTATTTAATTTTATAAAATATTTATGAATTATCCTAAAAACAAGCTATCAATAATAACGTTCAATACTGAAAGTAAATAAATATTTCACTGCTTTCATATTTATCTCATAGTTTAATATTAAAGCATTACTCACACAAAAATGTTATTCCCTAATCCAGTGTGAATATGTCCTACCTGGTCTATATCCTCCTCGTCACCTGGCACTCGACCGTTCATCAGTTCTTTCCAGGTGAATAGTAAGGAGTCCGTTACTTCTCCAAATGGGTTAAAATCAATCAGCCATATTTTGCCCTAAAAGCATGGACAACACATTACTGTAGATCTTTAAAACTTTTTTTTATATCGTTACACAATTTTATGCATTTTGGAAGCTAAAGTGGTGGTCTGAAGGCTTAGATGAAAAATCTAAGGGGTACTTTACACGTTGCGACATCGCTACCACTATATCGTCGGGGTCACGTCATTAGTGATGCACATCCGACGCCGGTAGCGACATCGCAACATGTAAATCCTAGATTGAACAATGAACGAGCACAGAAGCGTACAAACTCGCTGATCTGTGTAATGTTGATAATTTCCATAATGTCGATGCGACCACAGGTACGATGTTGTTTGTCACTCCTGCAGCAGCACACATCGCTGTGTGTAAACCCACAGGAGCAACAAACATCACCTTATCTGCATCCCGACGGCAATGCGGAAGGAAGGAGGTGGGTGGGATGTTATGTCCCGCTCATCTCCGCCCCTCCGCTTCTATTGGCGGCCGATTAGTGACGTCGCTGTGATGCCGAACGCACCTCTCCCTTGAAGGAGGGATAGTTCGGCAGTCACAGCGACGTCGCCGAGCAGGTATGTGCGTGTAAAGTTGCCGTAGCGATAATTTTCACTACGGCAGCAATCAACACCTATCGCATGTGCGACGGGGGCGGCTGCTATCGCGCTGGACATCGCTAGCCGATGCTAGCGATGTCGCAACGTGTAAAGTACCCCTAAATCTCTTTGTATTTATTGTTGCAACATAAACTAATTTCAAATATACTGGTATTAAAAATGCCCTAACTACACTGTTATTTATTTTTTCCCCCTTACTTCCTGCCTGATGATGCTTTGTTTGAAAATCCCAGTGCAGGCTGGGATACTTAAACAAAGAGTCTTCATGGGGTAGAGGCTACTGTTACTGCCACAGGTTCTGCCCCTTCCCTGAAACAAAGTGTCATCAGTGAAGTTCACTTCACCTGCTGGTCTGGTCCCTGCACGCTGTCATAGTGTGATTTGCATAATGACATCAGCACTCTGTGTTGCCAGCTCAGATCAGTAGAGCCAGCAACAGAGCAGTAGACACTGCCATAGTACACTACGGCGTTCAAAGAACAGTGTGCCCCCCGCAAATTATATCACTTTTGGGGGGGCGTTGGTCTATCCATACCATTCTGTCAATGCGCATGCTCTGCTCTGTATTGCTCACCTGTTTCTACTGATCTGAATTGGCAACTCAGAGTGTGCTGTCACTGTGAAAATAGCACAGTTGGCACGTGGCTGCATGTATGAAAATTACATACAGTACTTGTGCCCACCAGCAGCATTGGAGAATCCTGAGAGTGTGTGATGTAAGGATTTAGAAGTTTGTAGTCACAGGGTGACTGCAGACTTAGCAGAAGACCAGATGAGGAGTTTAACAATAATATTTTATATATTTAGTGCTAACTTTTCACAGCATTTTGCAAATCAGAGGATACATGTTCAAACAATATTAGACATTACAGAGTAACAGATAATTCAACAATTAAGAAAGAGCTACATTGACTGAAAACGTAAGCTGCTTTTTTAGGGTACTTTCACACTTGCGTTATTTTCCTTCCGTTACAATCCGCCCTTTTGGGAAACAGCGGAATCCGTTAACGGATTCCGCTGTTTCCCATAGACTTGTATGGTTGACGGATTGTACCAAAAGGAGCTGCGTTGCTTCCGCTGGGCGACGCTCCGTTGCTTCCGCCCAGCGGGAGGAACGCAGCATGTAACGTTATTTTGAGCAGCGGAATCCTCTGGATTTCACTGCGCATGCTCTTTTTTTTTTTTTTTTTTTTTTTTAAATCAAACTTTATTTTGGCTCGCGGTGGCCGAACGTTCAGCTGAGCGCCCGGCCGTCGGCAAGCGACAGCGCTCAGCTGAATGACCGGCCACCAGCATGCCCGGCCGCCGGCAAGTCACAGCGCTCAGCTGAGCGCCCGCCCGCCGGCATGCCCGGGCGCCGGCAAGTGACAGCGATCAGCTGATCACCCGGCGGCCGGCTGCAGGGAGCGATCAGCTGATCACCCGGCGGCCGGGAGCGATCAGCTGATCACCCGGCAGCCGGCTGCAGGGAGCGATCAGCTGATCACCCGGCAGCCGGGAGCGATCAGCTGATCACCCGGCGGCCGGCTGCAGGGAGCGATCAGCTGATCACCCGGCGGCCGGGAGCGATCAGCTGATCACCCGGCAGCCGGCTGCAGGGAGCGATCAGCTGATCACCCGGCAGCCGGGAGCGATCAGCTGATCACCCGGCGGGCGGGAGCGATCAGCTGATCACCCGGCGGCCGGCTACTGGGAGCAATCAGCTGATCACCCAGCGGCCGGCTGCAGGGAACGATCAGCTGATCGTTCACTATAGTCTGCCGCTGGTAAAACCGGGAAAAAAAAAAAAAAAAAATCAAAACGAATTGCGTTGTTTTGCAGCATCCGTTGCATCCGTTGTGTCACTATATGCAACACATCCGTTGCATCCGTTACACAACGCAATGCAACGGATACCGTTCAACGCAAGTGTGAAAGTAGCCTTAGATTTTGAGTAAAAAGAAAAAAAATCAATTGCTAGGTCAAAAATCTCATGGGGCAGCATATTACAGATACTGTACATTTGCTGTGCAATGGGCTAAATCTTACTGAAAAATGTACAGTCCATTCTTAAAAACATGAAAGAAAACAGCGGGTATATGTCTGCCACATCAATGAGCCTGGATTTGCTCCTGCCCACACAAGTCTTGTGTGATGCACCAAAGCTGTCATCACTGCGTTAGAAAGACAGGTAAGGAGGTGGGAAACAACATTACTGCCAGTGTAAGGCTGGTTTCACACTACGTCTTTTTAACATCCGTTGAAAACGTTATTTTAGCGGAAGTACGGATCCTGCTTTTACAGCAAATAACGTATGCAAACGCATCTGTTATTTTGCAGGATCCTGTCACTGGATGTTTAGGGGCGGGCATTGGAGTCATGTGATCGGGAGTGAGGGGAACTAGACTGGGAGCCGGCTTCTGACAGCTGCAGACGCTGGTAACCAAGGTAAACATTGGCCTTGGATACCCGATATTTATCTTGGTTACGAGTGTCTGCAGCTGCTAGGAGCAGGGCTGCCTGCACGCGTAACCAACGTAAACATCGGGTAACTAAGAGAAGTGGTTACGCGATATTTACCTTGGTTACGAGTGTCCGCAGCTCTCAGGAGGGAGGAGAGGAAGGGGAGGAAGGGGGAAAGACATAGATAGAGAGAGAGAGGGTGAGGGAGGGAGGAGGAGAGAGAGACAGATCACGCGAGACTGGTTCTGGGCATGCTCAGTACTTTCTGGGCATGCTCAGTACAAAAGCAGGATCCTGTCTATCAGCACGCCAGCGTTCACCTGCGTTCGCGTGCTGTTTAGTCAGGATCCGGTGACTTGCAGTATTTTGACGCAGCTCAAAAACGCTACATGTAGCGTTTTTGAAACATGTTAAAAAACTGCAAGTCACCGGATCCGCACTATAAAGCACGCAAACGCAGGTGAACGCATGTTAACGCGAGTCCATTGCAAATGCATTGAAATGAAAACGCATTTGCACTGGATCCGTACTTCCGCTACAATAACGTTTTCAACGGATGTTAAAAAGACGTAGTGTGAAACCAGCCTAAGGCTAGTTTCACACTACGTCTTTTTAACATCCGCTGAAAACGTTTTTTTAGCGGAAGTACGGATCCTGCTTTTACAGCAAATAACGTATGCAAACGCATCTGTTATTTTGCAGGATCCTGCACTGGATGTTTAGGGGCGGGCATTGGAGTCATGTGATCGGGAGTGAGGGGAACTAGACTGGGAGGAGGCTTCTGACAGCTGCAGACGCTGGTAACCAAGGTAAACATCGGCCTTGGATACCCGATATTTATCTTGGTTACGAGTGTCTGCAGCTGCTAGGAGCAGGGCTGCCTGCACGCGTAACCAACGTAAACATCGGGTAACTAAGAGAAGTGGTTACGCGATATTTACCTTGGTTACGAGTGTCCGCAGCTCTCAGGTGGGAGAGAGGAAGGGGGAAAGACATAGATAGAGAGAGAGAGGGTGAGGGAGGGAGTAGAGAGATAGACAGATCACGCGAGACTGGTTCTGGGCATGCTCAGTACTTTCTGGGCATGCTCAGTACAAAAGCAGGATCCTGTCTATCAGCACGCCAGCGTTCACCTGCGTTTGCGTGCGTTATAGTCAGGATCCAGCAATTTGCAGTATTTGGACGGAGCTCAAAAACGCTACAAGTAGCGTTTTTGAAACATGTTAAAAAACTGCAAGTCACTGGATCCTCACTATAACGCAGGCAAACGCAGGTGAACGGATGTTAACGCGAGTCCATTGCAAATGCATTGAAATGAAAACGCATTTGCACTGGATCCGCTTGTCCGCTAAAATAACGTTAAGGACGGATGTTAAAAAGACGTAGTGTGAAACCAGCCTAAGACTGGAGTACAACTTTTACTTATATTTTGCACACAGTTTTGGACGCATCTCATCCTTGAACACTGTGTATAAGAACTTGTATTATTATTTTTAAAACAAAAATAACTATTCTACCCAGCAACAATTTTCTAAGTATATAAATTTCTAAAGGTGCAATTGACATGAAATTCTCACCAGATGTCGGTAACAACCCAGCTAATAAACACAGACAAATAAATCAAACCATAGATGTCCATAAATTAAGATATGTGTAATAATGCGATATGACACAGGGAAAAAGTATTGAACATATGAAGAAAGAGGTGTAAAAAGCCATGGATAGTCATGATGCCCGCTGAAATATATCAGTAATTAGAAAGCAATCCTGCCACTTATTATTTTTCACTATCAGCTGGTTCAACTGATGGTCTATAAAAAGGTGTTTCATTACCAAGGTGTCACACAAGAATCATCTTATGATAGGTAAAACTAGTGAGCTGTCTCAGGACCTTATGGTCGCAAAACATACTGATGGCATTGTATATGGAATTTCTAAACTAGTGAAGGCTCAAGTGAGCACTGTTGGGACTATAATTCAGAATTATAAAGAACAGAATTTCACTATAAACTGTCCATGACCAGGTGCTCAATGCAAGATTTCAGACAGAGGAGTGAAAAGAATTATCAGAAGAGTTGTCCAAAAGCCAAGGACAACCTTTGGAAAGCCACAGGAAGACTTGGAATCAGCAGGTAGAAATGTTTCAAACAAAACAATAAGTAATGTACTCAACCTTCACACAGCTTATATGCATGCTCACCAACAAAATGCATGTTCAAGCACATTTAAAAGTTTTCTCAACATCATTTAGACAAGCTTGTGAAATACTGGTTGAATAAAGTCGAGTAAGAAGAGACCAAAAGTGAACTCTTTGGATGCCATAATACCCCATGTTTGGAGGCCTTTAACACCATACCAACAGTGACGCTTGGTAGTGGGAACACCATGGTGTGGGGCTTTTTTCAGCATACACCACTGGAAAAATTCATATAATTGAAGGAAGGATGAATGAACAAATGTACAGAGACATTTTTTATTACAATCTGTTGCCATCTACCAGGGTGATGAAGATGAAATGAGTGTGGACATTTCAGCAAGACAATGATCCCAAACACACAGCCAAGAAAACTCTTCAGAGACAGAAAATAAATCTGCTAGAATGGCCAAGTCAATCACCTTAACTCAATCCAATAGAACATTTATGGAAGGAACTAAAGCTCAGAGTTCATAGAAGGAGCCCACGGAAACTTCAGGATTTCAAGAGTGTTTGTGTGGAAGAATGGACCAAAATCCAACCTGAGCAATTCATGTTTCTACTATACTATACTATTTTCTCCATGCTGGAGGTTTCATGAAGCTACCAGCACCAACAAAGGCTTTTGTACGAAGTATTAAATACATTTCAGTAAGTATGTGTAATGCTTTTCCCTAGTGTCATTTCTTATTATTATTATTACACATAACTTAATTTATGGACATGCATAGTTTGATTTCGTTGCTTGTGTAAAATGGATGGGTTGTTACCGACATCTAGTGAGAATTTCATGTCAATACTAATGTTAGAAATATATTTACTTAGAAATTATTTCATCCAATGTATGTGCAATGCTACCAACAATTTAAATATTTTCCAATGCTTTATTTTTTAATGTAACTATCCATACTTGTGATAAAAGGAAAAGACTTAATAGAAAATAAACATAAAATAAAGAATAGAAAATTATATTCTTGCATTTCCTCCCTTGATCTCTTTTTGACATTAATCCTATTTTGCCCATGGAGAAACATTTAATCAAATCTCTGTGTCCTTGTTACTCTCCATTGTCTGGCAATAAGACATCTGGCTGCAGCAGGAGCCTCTCCCTAGTTTGCCCTTTATACTGTAAAGCAAAAGACTGTTGAAGGGGTTGGCACTTTTTTTTTTGTTAATGCAGCTTTACTCACAAACTGACCAGCACTTCTCCACCGCCAGCCATTTTACAGAGAGAAGCATGTGACCAGATAGAAACAGAAAAGCAGCTTTCCGATAGGACGCATTTTACAATTCGAGGAGGCAGATGCATTGGTTGGGGCACATGCTTGGCCCCTGCAGCCATGCATGAACTGAACTTTTTTTTTTTTGTTAGGTTTTAACACAAATAATGGTTGCAAAAGTGAAAACAGCTTTTATGTAACAACATAATGACCAATTAGTAAGGTTTAAAAAAATGGAGTCTAACTTTTGCAGAACATCCAACCCACTTTTGATTGAAAAGAAATGTAAATGAAAATTGTCACCAATTATATTCGTTAATCAAGGTCATTCTACAATGTAAACTGAACCTTATTAAGCGGTTATCACTAATGAAGATGCATGAATCAGTTAAGGAAATCTGAAATTATGTTAATAGGACACCCAGGATGCTTCGTAAATATGTTCTTGCGTAATCATTAGTAACAAAATGTAAAAAATGTCACATAAATGAATACTAGCTTTCCAATTTAAATACATGCTGCTGTGATAATGGAAAAACATTTCCATTCATCAAGAGTCAGATCAGCATTTCATGGTTTAGTGTTATGAAACCGTCATCTAAGCAAAAGACTAAAAGCAAATTCTATCACCTTACTGCAATATTTACATTATTGGGCATTAGATCATATGCTGGCCATACAGGACAAGACCCAAGAAAAACATTGTATTTGGGCATTACAAGTACAGTCAGTTCCACAATATTGCAAGGCAAGTTCAGCTTTGCTCATGTAAGATTATTCTCACAATTGCATTATTTTTCACGATGCAAGTAAACGCATAGGGATTTTATGTGCAAAACGAGCAGATTTCCAAGTGAATTATATAGGCAGAAATAAAATATTTGTGTACATTAGTGTAGGACCTTATTGTGATTTTAGGGGGAAAAAAAAAAAAAAAAAACTCTTTAAAATAACAAAAGATTTACTTTGGATGCTAAGACTTATTGGACAAATAGATTTGCCGGGTTTTAGATGCACTTTTAATAAAAAAGAATAAAGGGACAAACGCATTCTCCTAAAACACTCTGTGGGCGCTTTCTATTTTCTTGCTATTCTATTGCCCTATAAGTGAAAGCATGCTGTAAAAATGTACCTAGGTGCCAAGAGCTCTTTATTTACTTTTTTAGATTAAGACATACACATTTCACTTACCTCACTGTCTTTGTATATATCAAAAACAACTAGAAGACAGAAAACAGAAGCTAAATGTACTTAACAGTAATATACATCGATCTAATAAAACAATGCAGTTTAGTGTAAAACTCAAATGTCTATTCTAATTTTACAGAAAATGACCAAGATTTTATTTCGCTAAAGCAAAAACAGGACTACAGAGTAATGAGAGGCTGGGCATAGTGTGGCCGAAGGCTGAAACCAGTGGGCTGCACCATGCCCTCCCCCTGCGGCCTGTCTGCCAGCGTCCAATGTCACTGCTACAGAGAGCGATGAACACGTTGCTGGAGGACGGTGCCCCCTCCACCTGCGGCTGTGAACCAGTTAAATCCATCTGTCAATCTCGGACAGGGAATTTAACACTTAAATAAAACAAAAACTATACAGGTTTGGTATCTACATAATCGTACTGGCCTGGAGAATCATACTGCCTAATCAGTTTTATAGTAAAATGACTGCTATAAATACCCCCCCCCCCCACCTCTTAAAAAAAAAACCAAAAACCAGAATTTCACTTTTTTCAATTTTGCGACACTAGGAATTGTTTTACCCGCTTACGGTTACATCATATAATAACATAATTGGTGTCACGCAAAAGTACAACTCATCCCGCAAAAAAAAAAAAAAAGCCCTCATATAGCTATATCAATGTAAAATAAAATAAAAAAAAGCTCTTGTGTGATATTGTGGGTTATGTACCATTTTGTGTGCGTTAAATGTTTAGGCATGGTTCACTGTCCATTATTTGTATTGCTTGTGTGTACCTTGTATTGTCTGTAGGTAATCACTCCCTGTAGCGTTTGACCCTAGGTGTGGGGGGAGGTGGGCCTGGAATCCATCTAACCTCTTTGCTTATCTGGAGATTGGGCAGTCTTGTGACTTATTCCCAGGACATTTATGCCATTACTGGAATATTTTACAGTTTAGCGGGCTTTACATGCTGCGACATCGCTAGCGATGTCGCGAGCGATAGCACCCGCCCACGTCGGTGGCGCGTCACGGGGTGAACGCTGCCGTAGCGAACAATATTGCTACGGCAGCGGCACACACAATTATCTCTTCACCGACGTCGCTGTGGCCGCCGAACAATCTCTCCATTAAGGGGGAGGTTAGTTCGGCGTCACAGCGGCGTCACTAAGCGGCCGCCCAATAGAAGCGGAGGGGCGGAGATGAGCGGCCGGAACATCTCGCTTACCTCCTTCCTTCTTGCCGGCGGCCACAGGCACGGTGTTGTTCCTCGTTCCTGCGGTGTCACACATAACGATGTGTGCTGCCGCAGGAACGATGAACAACCTGCGTCCTGTAACAGCAATGATATTTGGGATTAGAACAACGTGTCAACGATCAGGTGAGTAATTTTGATAGCGAATGGTCGTTCGTGCGTTTCACGTCGCTAATGAGGCCAGATATGCGTCACGAATTCCGTGACCCAACGACATCTCGTTAGCGATGTTGTTGCGTGTAAAGCCCCCTTAAGTGTGGTGGAATATTTGATGGGCATTCTGGATTGCATGGAATAACTATGCTTTGGATTGCTCATTCGTCCCTCGCTCTGTTGATTGTGGGATATGGGAGAAGGACCCCGTCACAACTGGTGGCAGCGGTGGGATCAACAGAGCACAGCCTAATGCAGAGCCACCCACAGAGTAAGTACAGAGATTGGACCGCATCCAGTCTACATGAGAGAGCCAGAGATCTGGGCCTGAACCACCATGGACTGAGTAAAGAGGCCTTAATTGATCTACTGGTGGGTGCGAGTCAGACCACCTCCTCCCAAATGTCTGACAGACGCCTTGGGGACGGGGATCCCTGCCCCAAAAAGCCAGTCGTTGGTGTGGTTCGAAGAAAAGATGGCATCTCTGGGCCCAGGTGTATCTCAGGAGTATAAGGAGGAGGCTGCTCGTCGAGCACAGAGGGAGTAATGTGAGTTGGAGTGTAAACCCAACGATCCGGGAGCCTGTACGGATCACCCGGGCAGACTTCAAGCCATTTGATGAGGCTTCCGGAGATGTGGAAGGGTTATTCAAGGAATTTGAGCAGCAGTGTGCGGTGATGGAGGATCTCCACTCTGGCTGAATGCGTTTGTTAGTGGAACTCCTGAACGGAAGCCTGGCAGAGGCTTATCGCACCACTGACTCACAGCAGAACCGGGATTACAATATTGTAAAGCGGACTATCCTGGATTACCATGCCATTACCCCAGACTGACATAGGGCACAGTTCCGAGACCTCCCATGCACCACGGGGGGGATTGGGGATCGTTTAGGATGTATGCCCATAAGATGTCCCAGGCATGTCGGAGATGGCTGGAAGCGGAAAACGCCTTCACTGTGTCAGACGTTATACAAGTATTTCTTATAGAACAATTTCTTTACGTGTTCCTCAGAAATACAGGAATGGGTCAGAGAGCGCACGCCGTGCACCTTGGATAGAGCTGCAGACCTGGCTGATGAGGTCCTTACTATCCGACCGCAATGGAGGAGGCTTATGGACAATAAGCGACAGTCTGATCCTCCTGCGCCTCGGCCCTCTCCAGTTATATCTACCCCCTCCACCCAGCTGCAAGCCGATAACATCCACGTCTCACAATTCAGAGCCCCAACAGTTCTGACCACGCCCTGTGGGAATGACACAGAGGAGATGTTATGGGTGCAGGCAGCCTGGGCACCTGCAATCCAGTTGTCCCGCAAGGACTCGGAGGGACCCCCATGCACCTCCATCTCGTCCGGTACATTTTGTGCCCTATATCCTGCCTGAGGAAGAGTTACCACCACCTCCACCGGAGTGTACCACTGACCCCTGCACCATAGATGCCCCTGTTTGAGTGTATGGCCTCCGGCCTTTGTCACCAGGTTCTCCTACTGCCTTCTCCAGAATGCACATTGGAAGGAGTACGACACAGCGCAGATGTTATCGATATGGGCAGCCTGGGCATTTGCAAAGCATTTGCCCTGCTAGTCGATTGAGGACCTTGCACCAAAATCGACCTGTTCATTCTCTACAACCAAACACAATGGGTTCTCACCCCAAGAGTTCTCACCCCTTCAAGTTGACTTGCCTAATGACTCAGACACTCGTGGCCGACCACTAGGGGTTTATGGGGTGCGAGCCACCGCCCCGAGTTCCTCTTACCATCAAAGTAAGCACTTACAGGAGGTCGTGCTGGATGGACACAGAGTTATTGGATTTTGTGACTCCGGGGCATTTCTCACAATAGCTGATCCGCGAGTGGTTCGGCCAGAGGTGATACATCATTGACCAGGGATTGTTATTGAATTGGCTGGAAGACAAAAGGAGAAATATCCCAAAGGCGACTGTAAATCTGGACTTTGGGGTCAAGCAATGTGTGGTTGGAGTGATGAGCGGTCTCCTGCAGATATTCTCCTTGGAAATGATGTGGGAGATCTACAATCCAAATTTGTGGGTGCAGGAAACACAGTTTGAGTGAAGGAGGACACAAAGGGAAGCTTCGTCCTTCCAACCCTACAGCTTCTCCATCCAATACAAGCATTCAAGTCAACACCAGAATGCTGATGGACTGTCCTGGCAAGAAGAACCATAGACTATCTACAGCTGAGCAACATGGACTTAAGTGAGATAGCCAGAGGCCTGTGTAGACCTCATGGCATACTCACTTATTAAGAAGGAGGGAGAGGTTGTGATATTGTGGGTTATGTACCATTTTGTGTCGGTTAATGTTTAGGTGTGGTTCACTGTCCATTATTTTTATTGCTTGTGTGTACATTGTATTGTCTGCAGGGTTACAACTCCTTGAAGCGCTTCTGTCCCTAGGTGTGGGGGAGGGTGCCTGGAATCCACCCAACTTTGCTTACCTGGGGGGATAAGGCAGTCTGTTTGAGAACTTGAAGAGAGAAGGACTAAGATTGATCCTCTGGGCTGAAGGGGACACCCCAGAGAGACTGTGAGAAACCTCCATTTCCCTGGAAAAGGACTGCTGGAGGACTGTGACTTATCCCCGGGACATTTATGCCATTACTGGAATATTTTACCCTCTGTGTGGTGGATTATTTGATTGACATTATGGATTGCATGGAATAAATATGCTTTGGATTGCTCACTCATCTCTCGCTATATTGATTGTGTGATATGAGAGAAGGACTCACTCATATCATCTTGGCATAAGGGCAAAAAAAACAAAAGGTGCAAAAACTAAACATCGCCCGGTCATTAATAGGTATTAACATTCTTCCTTTCACCTGCAGAGTGTACCATGTGCACATCGCTATGGTAAAAATCGTGAGAAAAGGCGTTGGTGACACTAGACAATCCCTTAAACTGGTGCAGCAAATTCTTTCAATAATTTAAAAGGTAGAAATCTTCTACTTACAGTCCTCGTCAAGGAACTTGTACTGGATGTTTTCTTTGAAAAAATCCTGTATTGATCTGCGGATGTCCTCTTTTTGCTTACAGATGTGTTCATAATACTGTGTGTAATCCCGCTGAGATATCCCTATAATAAGTATATCAGACTAAAGATTTATGCCAGAATATATAAATCAATACAATCACTAGAAGCATAATGCATCCTACATTAACATGCACAAACTGCTAGACTAACAAAGCACAAGAAAATCACCGCTGAGCACATTACCACTATGTCACTGGCAGACCACAAAATGCCCAAAACCTCCCATACCTGGACCTCTGTGAGTGCGACATAGGGGGATGTAATTAACTCTGAACTGAGTATAGTGAGGCCTTTATATACCGAATAAGCAAGTTCTGGGTGTATTTAAGTTATGGTCAGATTTTAATGAAATGGCAAAAAGTCCAAACACCACAATAGGATCACAGCATGTACTGTAGGTAGGGGTTGTCTCAAATTATGAAGTTATCCAACTATCTATGAGATACCGTATTTTTCGGACCATAAGACGCACTTTTTTCCCCCCAATTGTTGGGGAAAGTTGGGGGTGCGTCTTATGGTCTGACTATAGGGCTACGGCCGGGAATGAGGGTGCTGCGGTGGAGCGGGTCATCGGGGGCACGAGCAGGCTGTAGCAGCCTGCTGTGACCACGTGGGCCCGCTCATTACATATGCACGGCCATCCTACTGCCCATTTCTCAGCGCAGAAGCCGACGCCGACAGGTGGGCGGGAGGACGAGCGGGGACGCGTGCATAGTAAAGAGCCGGTCCGCATGATCACCCCTGGCAATTACAGCCTGGAGCGATCAGTGCGGCTGTATTCACTGCCCCCCCGCGCATCGTCATCATCAGCGCAGGGTACAGTGAATCAGTGTCCTCACCCGTCCCCGTGTGTTGAGCCGTCCCCCTGCAGCACGTGATGTCTTCCTGTCTGTGCAGACTGATCGGCATAGACAGGAAGACATCGCGTGCTGCAGGGGGACGGCTCCACACACACAGGTCAGTGGCGCAGAGAGGAAGATGATCGGTGCTGCAGGGAGTGAGGAACAGGTGAGTATAAACATTTATTTTTTTTCTCTGTGCTATAGGATACAGGCCATATACCAGGATGGTATATGAGCACGATGGGGGCATATAGCAGGATGGGAGTATATGAGCAGGATGGATGGGGGGTATATGAACAGGATGGGAGTATATGAGCAGGATGGATGGGGGTATATGAACAGGATGGGGGTATATGAACAGGATGGGGGTATATGAACAGGTTGGGAGTATATGAGCAGGATGGATGGGAGTATATGAGCAGGATGGATGGGGATATATGAACAGGATGGGGGTATATGAACAGGATGGGAGTATATGAGCAGGATGGATGGGGGAATATGAGCAGGATGGATGGGGGTATATGAGCAGGATGGAGGGTATATGAACAGGATGGGGGTATATGAACAGGATGGGGGTTTATAGCAGGATCATATACAAGGCAGGAGGATTATTACCAGGATGGGGTACCTTAGTAGAGAATTTGGGGACATTACCCGATAACAGTGTCAGCAGCAGATCCTCGCCCCATAACAGTGTGTCATGACCAAATTTTTTTGCTTAAAGTTTTATTTTCCTATTTTCCTCCTCTAAAACCAGGGTGCGTCTTATGGTCCGGTGCGTCTTATAGTCCGAAAAATACGGTAACTTCCTGATGGCAGGGTTCAGACTGCTGGGACCCCCACCGATCCTATGAACTGGGGCTTTGAAGACCCCAGTGTAAATGGAGCAGTGGTCAATCAGGTGCACTGACACTCCATTGATTCATTCATCAGAGATAGCAGAGAGCTGCGATGGTCTGGTCTTTGTCATTTCCATTAAGAATGAATAGAGTAGATGAGTGCATGATCGACCACTGCTTTCTCAGGATCATTGGGGGTCCCAGTGGTCAGACCCCCAGCAATCAGGAAGTTATCCCCTAACCGTAAATAGGGGACAACTTCTAAATCTGTGAAAACTTCTTTAATGTGAAACAAGAGGAAAAAAAAATTAATAAGCAACTATATTCTGAAGTGTAACACCATGACTAAAATCTTTATTTAATACCATATGTTTTGGGTAATCAAAGCGGGATTATGGAAATGATCCATGCAGTACATGAGTCATCATATAGCAAGCAAGATTGTGTGAATCCATCTGAAAACGCTGAGATAAGTTACAGGTCCTTGTCAGCTTCTTCAATATGACGAAAATATTAATCATAGAACAGAATCATCAGATTTTTTGCATCTACGCCAAGGAATTTTTATAGATACATGTCAAATGTGCTAGTGGAAAAACATTTCACACTGGTATGTTTAAGAATACAGTATTGGCAATGAAGCCTTCAATATATGACCTATTTATGACCTGATTGATACGTCTTTCCTTTATAAATTACTGTGATGCAAATTGTAAAAAAATGAAAAGACGTTAATAAAAAAAAAAACCTAGGGTTTTTTGGATTGAAAACAAACTAATAATAAAGATTGAATAAATTTAGAACAATATTGAAGGAAATCTATCAGCAGGATTTCCCATTTCAAACTGTTTAAATATGCATGTAGCTACTTCAAAGAAAAGTCCAGCAATACCTTTACATGGCCAGTTCACACCTCAGTTACTGAGAAATCAGCATTTAAAATTGATATTGAAATGAGTCTGAAGAACGTTTTGTAGATGCCTATGTCATTGCAGCTCTATTTCCCGCACAGTGCCTCATTCACCTGCCTCACTGACGCCTCCTTTGCCTTAAGTCACATATCATAGAAGCTGAGAGTCAGGGAGGAGTACACATAGAGCTGGAGTGACAGAGGCTTTAGCTCTACAGCCTCATTTACAGATAAATTCAAAACATGATTTCTAAGTAATGAACGAATGGCATGACCATGTAAAGGTAATACTAAACTTGTTTTTGTAAATGCTACAAGCACACAAATAGTTTGGGTGAAGGTGATTAAATTCCACTGAAATATTCCCTTTAAATTTATTTTACAGTTATAAAATATTGAAGAAAAAACAAAAAAGCCAGCACTAAATGTGCACTTCAGCACTAAAAATTCCAAACTGTACTTATTATAAAAAAATTTTTTGAGATTTTTGGCAAAAAATTGCAATTTCTTGAGCTACCCCGCCACGTCACGGCAAATCTCATTTGGGGCAGTCCTACACGAAAATATTTTTATAAAATGTGCCATACGGCCTCACATATGAATAGTAGAACTGCTCTTAGCAGCACTCACCTGGTCTATTTCAATCCCGTACCCATGACTGAATCATGGCTGTGGGCGGGACAGGTCCAAGCAAATGCTGCATGAAGTAAATAGCCTGTGGACAGGGCCTGATGACTGAATGTGAACAGTCACCAACCGCCAAAATCTAGACAGGTGGAATACATCTGCCCCAACAGAGATTTGCCGTGAAGTGGCGGGGTGGCTCAAGAAATTGCAATTTTTTGCCAAAAATCTCAGATTTATAATAAGTACAGTTGGAATTTTTTAGTGCTGTAGTGCACATTTAGTGCTAGCTTTTTTGTTTTTTCTTTAGTTATTTATATTTATAAAATATTGCTGCATTTTAGAGCTAATCTTAATTTAGATGTACATTTAATTCCAGTGAAGAGGTATTTTTTGGCTCATTGTACTTCTAATTAAATGAGAAACATAGCAAAAAGGAATTGGTATTTACCAGCCAAGGTCACAGAAACAAATGCACAAACAGAAGGAAACAGTCCTCCTTAATAAAGGGGGTAACAGGTGCAAAATACTGATGAAACAACCACTCTCAACCTACCAGTTAATAGAGGGGTGATTGGCCAGTATTAGAATTACAACACAGATGAAGCATGTATTCGGCACTGGGTGTACAATTTCAACTATATATAATAGTCTCAGAATCTATATCATAAAGAGTGGGTCTCTGTCTCAAGCCCTATACCCGATAAAGCATCTTCCCTGATGAATCCTGGCGGAGGAAACGCGTCGGGAGGCTTTTGGAGAATTTATTAGGGCAATTTGGTAGATAAGAGTCTCTTTGGGACTGTCCTTGTAAAGGCAGGAGCTAATGCGGTATTAGGGTCCAGTTTAGTCCACTACAGGGTAAGAGCTCTACGCCTGGTTATGGACAGACACCAGATTCCTCCACATTTATGATCCTTTCAACATGAGACCTGGATTTATGGGTGAGATCAATCCTTTTCTCTTGTATATCACCACTGTGATTATTTAACGGCATGATTGCTGTGAGATCTTTATTTATGGCTAAAACTAATCCGCTCTGTATCACCACTGTGATCAGGTGCAACTATTGATTAGTAAATCACCATTGTGATTGTACAATAATATTTCTCCAAGGCTAGGTAGGATATGAGAGCTCTATGAGAAAATACATTTATGTTGGCTGTGGCAACCATCATGAAATACCTTGGTAATAATTAAGCATCTGAATAGCATTAAATGTGACTTAAATGGATGTTTCTAACCAAGCTTTTTGGAGATTCTATATGAACCATCAGTTTGTTGTGCTATATTGTATCAATATGTGTAATCTTTAGGCACTGCTATAGCCCTCAGTAAATCAGCGGATTAGTACAAATTGTAATTATATCTAATATTTAGATCTTGGTCTCTCTGCAATCATTACAACCTGAATGGTTGATTAATGTTGATGTTGCGGTTAAGATAAATTCTGATAATCTAGTGGCACATATTTTAATAAAACAGGTGCTTGATATACAGATATTGCATTAGTCCTATTGGACAATAAGGTTCTTTTTTCTTTCACTTTGTGTTAATTGCACCAATTTTTTGCACGTTTATCCTTTTAACTACTAGAATAAAAGTTATATATTAATTTAATCCTATACTATGCTGCGACTATATCCCAATTTGGAGGAGGAATTGTAACACTATATTCATTTAATGTTATTACAATTGCTGGTATCCTATATATAATAATAATACTATTTATTCACTTATACAGGACCATTAATTCCATAGCATTTTACAGACATCATCATCATTGTCGCCAGTGGGGCTCACAATCTAAAGTCCCAATCAGTATGATGTAGTGTGGAGGAAATCCACGCAAACACGGAGAGAACACACAAACTCCTGGCAGATGTTGTCCTTGGGGGGGGATTTGAACCCAGGAAACCAGTGCTAACCGATGAGCCACTGTGTGTTTGATTCAAAACAATATGGCATTTTAGAAAAAACAAAACATATCGTATTTTTTGGATTATAAGACACGCTTTTCCTCCCAAAAATTGGGAGTAAAATGTGGGGTGCCTCTTAAAATACGAATGTAGCTTACTGGGGGGTGGTGGAAAGGGGTCACAGGAGGCAGGGGCAATGCTATGCGCTGTGCTGCGGGCACTGCTTTCTGCGGTGGCCAGCACTGCTCTCTGCGGTGGGCAGCGAGGCATGGGCCATTCTGAAGATGTCAGCCGTTAGGGCTTCAAATAAGGGCACCGACAGTCGGTGCGTGCGCAGATAGAGCTCTTGGCTCACAAGCTCTCAACTGCGCACGCGCCGACTCCGGACGCCATTTATTTGAAGCCCGCACCGCCGATATCTTTAAAATGGCCAGTGCCTCACTGCCCACAGCGAGCATCAGCACAGAGCAGCGCCTGCTTTGTAACGACCGCAGCATCATTGTACTCCAGCACCGCTCCTGTGACGCCCGCTGCCGCTCCCCTCTGGTAAGACACCACCAGATTATAAAACGGACCCTATAATTTATTTTTGTTTACCCTTTTTTTTTTTACCTCTAAATTTGGGGTGCATCTTATAAAACGAAAAATAAGGTACTTAAATA
Organism: Anomaloglossus baeobatrachus; assembly: GCF_048569485.1. Classification (NCBI taxonomy): domain Eukaryota; kingdom Metazoa; phylum Chordata; class Amphibia; order Anura; family Aromobatidae; genus Anomaloglossus; species Anomaloglossus baeobatrachus. Next base: position 393,980,410 of record NC_134356.1, read on the forward strand.
GCTAGCTGGGGCCAAGCCATGTGGCAAACTAGTCAGACAGGTGGGTCCCCAGCGGCTTGTCTCCGCCTGCTGCCCTGGATTGACAGGTCTTTCACTCTACATGCAAGTAAGGAGACACCTGTCAACTTTTGTCAGTGGGCAGTGGGAAAGCCACTGAGGACCTACCAGTCTCCCGTGCGGCTTTATCCTGGGCTGGTTATTAAAGTATGCATGTTTTTCTAAGACACACTGCAACATCTCATACTCAAAACATACCTGGCTGAAACTGTACAACCAGTGCCTGGGAACCCCCCCCCCCCCTACAAAAAAACAAAACAAAATTCACCAGATAAAAGCCACCAACCAACACATCAAAATGGCAGATGCACTTGCAGGATGCAGCTGGCCCCCTATGATAAAAGGTGTGATTAACACAGGTGCAGAATACCGATGAGACAACCACTCTCAACCAACCAACTCATTGAGGGGGTGGCTGCTGGTATTAAACTTGCAAACTGATGAGGTTTTACATAGGGCACCAGTCACACAGATATATGCAATGCACAGTGTCTGGCACACAGCCTATTAATGACGCACATACTATTAGATCAGTGGCTGCCCAGCACTACATAAGTGAATTGACACATAGGACAGACACCCCAAAAGGAAATTGTTTATTGCACGTACCTGTGTGACTGGTGCCCTATGTAAAACCTCATCAATGTGCATGTTTAATACCAGCAGCCACCACCTCCATGATTTGGTAGGTTGAGAGTGGCTTTTTCAATCGGCATTCTGCACCTATATTACCCCTACCTTTATCAAAGGGGGCCCGCTGCATCCTGCGAGTGCATTTGCCATTTTGACCTGTGTTGGCTAGTGGTTTTTTTCTGGTGAGTTTTTTTTTCTTTGAATTTATGTCCTTTTCGGTGAATTACAATCAGTGCCTGATAGATGCTGCCCGTGGGTAAGGCTGCATGTATCAGCTGTCAAGTTCATGTTATAGGGGTTATCCAACATAAGATTGAAAAGTAAAGGTTTACATTATGTAACTGAATGATTAGAAAATCACTAATGTTTCTCCAGTACATATTACAAGTGAAGTAACAATGTTCTCTAGGTAGCTAATAAAAATCCTCGTTTTGTTTCTGTTTGGACATGCACCGAAATCAGTCTAAAAAAGTAAAAATCTTGTTAATTGAGTCTTAAAATAGGGATTATATTCTGCTAATGGTGCTGAGACAGCAGGCATGGGCAAATGTTATTTCCCTGAAGTGTTCACCCCTATTAACGGAAATGTAAAGTTAGAGACTCAAAGCATATTAAGAAATTATGTATAATGCGATAATCTAATATACAAGTAGAGTTCAGTAATGACGTTCTGTAATTTGGCGGACGCTTCAGAATCTGATCATATATCATGCACTTCGCAACGCAATTACCATCGTCCTCTCCTCTGGTTGATCAAGAGAATATCCGCTCATATTTACTTGCCTTAATGCAGGGGTCCTAAGCTTGGCTAGGTACAAGGGCCGCACATAGAAAAAAAATAATTTGGGAGGCCGCATTCTTTTAAGGACAAAGTGACATGTTTACTGGTATCATATTTTTTTTTTTCTTATATACCTTTGGATCACTGATTTTGAACATTTTTTCTTTATTATAACAAACGTGCACTTTTTTTGTTTAAATATACATTTTGCTGGTAAAAAAAAAAAAATCATGCATTATTTTGATTTTTTTTTTTAAATGTTATCTCTTTTTGTAAGCAATAGAGTTTTACAAGTAGCACCATATAGTAATTTTGTCCAACATCTTGTAGTAATGTTCCCATACTGGTCCTCATCTTTTAGTAATGTCCCCCATCCTGTTACCATTCTTGTAGCAATGTGCACCATCTTGTTCCCCATTCTTTAGTAATATGCCCAATGCAGGTCCTCATCCTCTAGTAATGTGCCCAATGCAGGTCCTCATCCTATTGTAATGTGCCCATCCTTGTCCACATCCTGTAGTATTGTGTCCATCCCTGTCCCCATCCTGTAGTAATGTGCCCCATCCTTGTCCCCATCTTGTAGTAATGTGACTATCCTTGTTCACATTCTGTAGTAATGCCACCATCCTGGTCCTCATCCTGTAGTAATGTGCCCCATCCTTGTCCCCATCTTGTAGTAATGTGACTATCCTTGTTCACATTCTGTAGTAATGCCACCATCCTGGTCCTCATCCTGTAGTAATGGTCCCCATCTTCGTCCTCTTCCTTTAGTAATGGGCCCCATCTTATACTAATGTGCCCATCCTTGTCCCCTTCTTGTAGTAATGTTCCCATCTTGTAGTAATATGCCCATCCTTGTCCCTATCCCGAAGTAATATACCCATCCTGGTCCCCATCCTGTAGTAATGTGCCCATCTTGTGGTAATGTGTACATCCTTGTGCCCATCCTGTATCCTGTGGTAATGTGTACATCCTTGTGCCTATACTGTAGTAATGTGCCCATCCTGTGGTAATGTGTCCATCCTGGTCCCCATCCTGAAGTAATATCCCCATCCTGTGGCTGCCATGGAGTTGTGTAGAGAGCGCTAGACTCTGTTCAGCGCCGGCAAAACGGTCATCTGAAATAAAGCGCTGACGGCTGTGGCCCCTGGACCGGTCGCGATTGTTACAGAGTTCACGGGTCACAAAAAGCAGCCTAAGCGGCCGCATGTGGCCCGCGTGTTTGAGACTCCTGCTTTAATGGGTCATAAGGAGATGGTTTTATCCTAGATGACATTCTAAAGCAACAAATGTTAAGATTTTATAATTTGTCTTTTTTGCTCACCAAGACACATACAGTATGTTGAAACATCTTACATATGGGTTTACTTACCTATGAGCTTGTTTTCCTTAACAAAGCATCGGAACTCTGCCCCTGGAATGAGTTCACACCACTTTCTGAGAACAAGCTAAAAAAAAAAAATAAAAAAAAAATTAGAAAACTCCAGTAAAAATACTCTTTTCTTCTTAATTAAGAGTGTCCATACTATAGAAGCAGCCAAGATGGCTTAAGGTGGTGTCACACACAGCGACGACGTCGCTAAGTCACCATTTTCTGTGACGTAGCAGCGACGTCCCGTCGCTGAGTGTGACATCCAGCAACGACCTGGCCCCTGCTGTGAGGTCGCTGGTCGTTGCTGAATGTCCTGCTTCATTTTTTGGACGTTGCTCTCCCGCTGTGAAGCACACATCGCTGTGTGTGACAACGAGAGAGCGACGAACTAAAGCTAGCAGGGAGCCGGCGTCTTGCAGCCTGCGGTAAGCTGTCACCAAGGTAAACATCGGGTAACCAAGCGAAGTGTTTTCACTGGTTACCCGATATTTACCTTGGTTACTAGCATCCGCCGCTCTCAGGCTGCCAGTGCCGCCTCCCTGCTCCCTGCACGTGTAGCCAGAGTACACATTGGGTAAATAAGCAAAGGTTTGCTTATTACTCCGATGTGTACTCTGGCTAGGAGTGCAGGGAGCCAGCGCTAAGCGGTGTGCGCTGATAACAAGGGAAATATCGGGTAACCAGCGAAGCATTTTGCTTGGTTACCCGATATTTACCTTAGTTACCAAGCGCAGCATCGCTTCCACGCGTCGCTGCTGGCTGGGGGCTGGTCACTGGTCGCTGGGGAGATCTGCCTGTTTGACAGCTCACCAGCGACCATGTAACGACGCAGCAGCGATCCTGATAAGGTAGGTCCGTCAGTCGTGATCGCTCCTGCGTCACTACGTGTGACCCTAGCTTTAGCCCATGAAGAAAAATGGCCCAAATTGGCTTACCCGAGTTTTTATTCTGCATGTAATGCAAACCAGTACATTAATATTAAGGAGCTATGCACATTTTTACTGTCGTGTTGCTGCAAAAGTATTGAATGCCTACTGTTAGATACCACATAGATTATTGGGTGTCCAAAGAGTTTTAAACTATGTGGTTAAACTATTAAAAAAGTTTAATAAAAATGTATTGTCCAAAACGAACAACACCTTTAAGGCCCCCTTCACACTTCCGTGAAAAACACACACGTGTGTTACGGGCCGTTTTTCGGGTCCGTATCCCGTTTTTGTGTCCGTTTTTATGGTCCGAGTGGCATCTGTGTGAATTGCGTATACTAGCCGTGTTTGTGTGTAGAACGTCCGTGTGTGCGTGTGGAATTAACGTGTATGTGTACGTGGAATGTCCGTGTGGAATGTCCGTGTGTGTGATGCACAATGTCGTTTATAAATGTCGGCTGACAGCCGACAGAGTTGCGCGATGAGAATGAACTCGGGTGAACTTCACACGACTTCATCCTCATACCGCGGCTCTGTCTGTGTCGAGTACTGATTAGCGGTCACCTGTGAAGGATTCACCGGTGACCGCTAATCCCCCGAGTGACTGAAGTTTCCCCCCCTCTCTCATACTTACCGATCCCCGGCGCGGCGCTGCACGGCATTCACACTGCTGCGGCGGCTTTTACTATTTTGAAAAAGCCGGCCGCTCATTAAACAATCTCGTATTCCCTGCTTTCCCCGCCCACCGGCGCCTATGATTGGTTGCAGTGAGACACGCCCCCACGCTGAGTGACAGCTGTCTCACTGCACCCAATCACAGCAGACGGTGGGCGTGTCTATACTGTGCAGTAAAATAAATAATTAAAAAAACCGGCGTGCGGTCCCCCCCAATTTTAATGCCAGCCAGATAAAGCCATACGGCTGAAGGCTGGTATTCTCAGGATGGGGAGCCCCACGTTATGGGGAGCCCCCCACCCTAACAATATCAGCCAACTGCCGCCCAGAATTGCCGCATACATTAGATGCGACAGTTCTGGGACTGTACCCGGCTCTTCCCGATTTGCCCTGGTGCTTTGGCAAATCGGGGTAATAAGAAGTTAATGGCAGCCCATAGCTGCCACTAAATCCTAGATTAATCATGTCAGGCGTCTCTCGAGATTCCTTTCATAATTAATCTGTAAATTACAGTAAATAAACACACACACCAGAAAAAAATCCTTTATTAGAAATAAAAAACACAAACATATACCCTGGTTCAACAATTTAATCAGCCCGAAAAAGCCCTCCATGTCCGGCGTAATCCAGGATGGTCCAGCGTCGCTTCCAGCTCTGCTGCATGGAGGTGACAGGAGCTGCAGCACACACCGCCGCTCCCGTCAGCTCCACGCGGCAAATGAAGATTGCCGCGCGATCAGCTGAGCTGTCACTGAGGTTACCCGCTGTCAACACTGGATCCAGTGACAGCGGGTAACCTCAGTGACAGCTCAGCTGATCACGCGTCTGTCTTCAGTTGCTGTGTGGAGGTGACAGGAGCGGCGGTGTATTCTGCAGCTCCTGTCACCTCCATGCAGCAGAGCTGGATGCGACGCTGGAGCATCCTGGATTACGCCGGACATGGAGGGGTTTTTCGGGCTGAATAAATTGTTGAACCAGGGTATAGGTTTGTGTTTTTTATTTCTAATAAAGGATTTTTTTCTGGTGTGTGTGTTTATTTACTGTAATTTACAGATTAATCATGAAAGGAATCTCGGGGAGACGCCTGACATGATTAATCTAGGATTTAGTGGCAGCTATGGGCTGCCATTAACTCCTTATTACCCCGATTTGCCAAAGCACCAGGGCAAATCGGGAAGAGCCGGGTACTGTCCCAGAACTGTCGCATCTAATGTATGCGGCAATTCTGGGCGGCTGCTGACTGATATTGTTAGGGTGGGGGGCTCCCCATAACGTGGCGCTCACCATCCTGAGAATACCAGCCTTCAGCCGTATGGCTTCATCTGGCTGGTATTGAAATTGGGGGGGGACCGCACGCCGTTTTTTTAAATTATTTATTTTACTGCACAGTATAGACACGCCCACCGTCTGCTGTGATTGGGTGCAGTGAGACAGCTGTCACTCAGCGTGGGGGCGTGTCTCACTGCAACCAATCATAGGCGCCGGTGGGCGGGGAAAGCAGGGAATACGAGATTGTTTAATGAGCGGCCGGCTTTTTCAAAATAGTAAAAGCCGCCGCAGCAGTGTGAATGCCGTGCAGCGCCGCGCCGGTGATCGGGGAACGGTAAGTATGAGAGAGGGGGGAAACTGACCGACAGACTGTGAGAGAGGGACAGACAGACAGAGAGAGAGACCGACCGACGGACTCAGGGAGATTGACCGACATACACAGAAATAGAAAGAATGGCCGACATCACTAGAAATAAAAACACCAAACGGACACGGACTATAGGTAGATGCATACGTGTTTACTAACGTGTGTGCACATACCCATAGACTTTCATTGTGTCCACGTGTGCGTGCTCCGTGCAAATAACGGACATGCATCCGTGCAAACACATACTGATCACGGACACGCACACACGGACATAATGAAATAACGCACGTGTGACCACAATCATAGATTAACATTGGTGCATGTTTGTCCGTGTCTCCGGTATATACGGAAACGGAACAAACACGCACGTGTTTCACGGAAGTGTGAAGGGGGCCTAAAAGGGAGTTCTCATAAAGAAAACCCTTGAGGATCTACTGAGGATAAATTGATCACAAAATTTCCCACTCTAGGGATCTCTAGCAATCAGATTTAATAAGGTTAGGAATCTAACAGTAAAGGTTATTTCACATATGCAGTTTTGAGCTGCAGTACCTAAAAATGGCCACTACATAGTGTATGGAGTTGTGCTGCTCTGGCTCTGTATAGTATTCATATCAAGATGCTGTCTGTGCAGATAACAGCTGATCAGTGGGGGTGCTGGAGGTCAAACCTCCACCAATCTCATACTGATGACCTATCTTAAAACTAGGTTATTAAAGGGAATCTGTCACCAAGTTTTTGCCACATAATCTGATAGCAGCATAACAGAGGCAGAGACTCAGATTGCAGCAAGGTGTCACTTACCGGGCTGCTTAGTGTAATTTTGATAAAATCCCCGATTAATCAACAGTAGATTATCATTACAAAACTACTTGTCCTGCTGCCAGGTAGTCCAGCATATTCATGAGCTCTGTATAACTGCTAGATCTGCAGCAGAAAAAAAATTGATTTTATCAAAATGACAGCAGACAGCTCAGTAAGTGACACATCACTGGAATCAGGGTCTCGGTTTCTACATTATGCTGCTGTCACACTAGGTAAGGGGAAAAACCGAGTGAATGGTGAAAAAGGAGGGGAGGGAAGAGGGAAACCCTGTCACTGCGGAATGGGGAGATGGTGAACCCAGATAAAACCTTCATCTGGCCCCTTGGTCCCCTGAAGTCCCAAGATAGGTTCCACAACTATGCTCTGAGCAGAATACCTGGCCCTGAACTGGACGGGAATGGACGGGATGAGCACTAGTCAACCCCGCCAAGTCCTAAAGATGACACAGGAGAAACAAACAGGGGAAAGCAAATGAAAAAAAAAACAAAACTAAAAACGGATCTCCAAGATGACTTAGGGAGAGGAACAGCAACATACAACAACCTTTCTCCAGATGATTACAAGCCGACTGCAATCAGGATCGTGTAGAAACTTAACTCTATCACCAGCAACATACCAAGGGGAAATGCAGGTATATAAAAGACAAAGAGTGAGAATGATTAGCAGCTGAAAGGAAAAGATCTCCACAGGTTCTGAAAGATGGAAGAGTAAACCCTAATAGAGAAGGCAGACAAAACTCAATTCACGCCACAGGAGGAAAGGATGGAAAATGAAGGAGCAGTTTATGCAGCCAAACACAGCGACCTTCTGCAGCCAGACACCACAGGGTTGTCTGTCAAACGTGACACAACCATGACAGCTGCTTTCAGATGAGGTAGCAAAAACCTGGGGACAGATTACCTTTAATGAATCTATGTCAACACCATTAAGTTTTTAATTCTACTCCTCCTGAAACAAAATTGACAGTCTGTATTTTGCAGGCACATGCAGGGTCCATGACATGCATTTTGTAGACATTTTTCAGATTGGCTAGTGTAAATTAGTGATTGTCTCTAACAGATTAGTGTCCTAAAAATGGACTTATTAGGGCAAGCAAGAAAAAAGAAAAATAAAAAATGGCTAAATTTGTGTTAGTGATCACTTCTCTTTTGCTGAGATAATCCATCCACCGTACAGATGTGGTATATCAAGATGCTGTCTAGAGAGCAAGATTATTGCACAGGTGTGCCTTAGGCTGGCTACAATAAAAAAAAAAACAAAACAAAACACACACCACTAAAATGTGCAGTTTTATCCCACAGCACAATACGACCGATGTTACAAGTTTTGAGGGCGCGTGTAATTGGCATGCTGACTGCAGGAATGTCCACCAGAGCTGTTGCCATGAATTGAATGTTCATTTCTTTACCATAAGCCATCTCCAAAGACATTTAAAAAATGGCAGTACGTCCAACTGGCCTTACAACCGCAGACTACGTGTAACCACACCAGCCTAAAGGCCCTGTCACACACAGAGATAAATCTGCGGCAGATCTGTGGTTGCAGTGAAATTGTGGACAATCAGTGCCAGGTTTGTGGCTGTGTACAAATGGAACAATATGTCCATGATTTCACTGCAACCACAGATCTGCCAAAGATTTAGCTCTGTGTGTGATGGGGCCTTAAGACGTCCACATCCAGCACTTTCACCTCAAAAAAGTCTGAGATCAGCCACCCCGACAGCTGCTGCAGCAACCGGCTTGCATAACCAGAAAATTTCTGTACTAATTGTCAAACAGTCTCAGGGAAGCTCATCTGCTGCTCATCTTCCTCACTGGGGTCTCCACCTGACTTCAGTTTGTCGTCATAACCGACTTGAGTGGGCAAGTGCTCACATTCGATGGCATCTGGCACGCTAGATAGGTGTTCTCTTCACGGATGAATCCTGTTAACGCAGGTAAAATGAACCCCTTCTCAGATTAACCCTGGGTATATTTTGGCCCAGGCCAGAGTATACCCCGGGGATTTCCTGTCCAAGGCCAAACTATACCACTGAGTGGAAAAATGCCAATATCCAGCAACTTTGCACAGCCATGAAAGAGGAGTAGACCAACATTCCACAAACCACAATCAACAACCTGATCAACTCTTTGCAAAGGAGATGTTTTGCACTCCATCATCAGGCAAATGGTGGTCACAACAGGTACTGACTGCTTTTCTGACCCCCTTTTTTTCCCCGGGAGCCCTACAATCCTGTAAAAAGGCATATTTTAAAGTGGCCTTTTGTTTTGGCCAGCCTAAGGCATACCTATGCAATAGCTCTGCTATCTAGTCAGTTTCTTTATATGCCACATCTGTGACGTGGATGGATTATCTCGGCAAAGAAGTGCTCACTGACAGATTTGTACAAATTTGTGAACAATATTTGAGAGAAAAATGCCTTGTGTGTACATAGAAAAAGTCTTCGATCTTTGAGCTCATGAAAAAGGGGAGCAAAAAAAAAAAAAGTGCTGCGCATTTATATTTTTGTTGTTCAGTGTAGGTGCAATTTTAAAGGGGTTGTCTTGGACAACAAACCTCTTAACTATAATTCAATTAAACCCAGTCTTTACTAGGAATTTCTAACTTGTCAACTTGTCCAAACGATTAACCAACTAAAAAAAAAAGGAACCAGTTCATGACTGGTATTCACTGATTTTAATTTTTTTTCTTAAAATTCTAAATTATTTACCATGGTGCAAAATTAAAAATGCTTTTTTTACCGTTTAAACCTCACTGGGCGATATTCCGGGCTTTTTTTTGCTCTTTAATTTTTCTTCCTACCCTTATTCCAAAAGCCTTAACTTTTTTATACCTCAAATGCCGCTGCATGCTCCACCCACGGCTGTTAGAGGCAGATGATGACTGAAAAACACAGCCATCAGCTATCGGAAAAGATGTGGGCTCAGCATCAAAGTCAGGGACCCGACACATGATGTAACTTTACGTCATATGTCAGGAATGGGTTAACAGGGTTTTTGTTCAATTTCTAGTTCCAAAAGTTGCAAATTCTTTAAAAAGCTGCAGAAATGCAGCAAATTGAAAACTTCTCCAGAAACTTTACTCCAGGCAGGGACTGGAATAAGATGAACCCCAAAAATTAAACATTTGGTAAAAGTCACATTTTATGAATCTGTCTAAATATCTCGATCAATAAAAGTTGTTGAGGAAAAATAAAAAAGGCAAAAAAGTAAAAAAACAAACAAAATGGAAAGTGGTGCAAAATGTATAGAGAATACAAAAGCCACAAAAAAAGGAGAAAATTACTAAAGTGGAGAAATGGCAATGGTGAAACAGAGCCTTAGAGATTATAATATAAATATAAATTCTAGAAATTGGATAAAATCATCTTAAGTAGAATAGTAAAACTGCTATGAAGAAATGTAAACTAAAAGAAAATTGTTGCTAAACTTTCTAAATCTGTAAAAATCCCATCCACTCAACATAATTGTTACTTAGACTCATGCTGGATTTGTCATACATTTCACAGTGTGTGATATTCTAATAAGCCATAGAAATGGAAGTGGCCAGTTAGTGTACTAGCAGTGATTGCCTCTTAGTGAGAAGTAAATATATACGTAAATCTTCATGTGAAGCTGTATCAGATCACTCCAAGAGACCAATTTCAGTCTTAAATATTACTGAACTAATTACTTTTGCAAATTGCCTCTTCAGAGAGGAAGAGGACTTGAACTCTAGTGACACCTATTGGATGTAAAAATCCTAAAAGCCAATATCAACCCTTCAATGAGTCTTGGGATAGAAGCCAAACCAGAACCCCAATTTTCAGACACTGTGTTTTGGGGTATTGCAAAGTATGAGATCTGATCTGGTTATGTGAGAGGCTTAAGACTGGAACCTAAGGGGAAACGTTTCGCCTTGTGGAAAGTATCATGCCTGGCATGTCAGTATAAGGAGGTTATAAGCCACGCAATGCTCATCTGGGGAATCTAATATGCAAATTACAATCTTAACTAATTACTAAAATTCCCTCGTTTATCCGTGAAATATTGGCAAAGTTAACAGAGCAAATACATTAGAAAAAAAAGTGTGAATTAAAAAGTGTATTTCAGCAACAGAAAATTAAACACTAATTTAAAAAAATAATTTCCTACAATCCTGATATGTTTCATGTTATATTTTCTCTGCAATCAAAATAGTTAAAATCCAATTAGATCACCGTGAACATAATACATTGTCACAATCATGTTAAAACCCTGGAGGTCAGGCTGACTGGCAATGTAACAATTTAATTTCCTATTAATCTTAATGTGAGGTGAAGGTAATTAATGTATGACAAGTTTATGTGGCCTGAGGCAACAACATTTCCCCCACTCATTTAGCTAAAGAGAGAAGTAAATGGTCCAAGAAGGGCATGCTGTAAAAATATGGATAAACTTATTTTCTGCGCCGTTACTATAGTACAACGATAGTGGATATATTCATCATTATAAGACTTTAATGGTTTGCCCAAAAAAGTAGCCCATTTTGCTTCCAAGGTACACATTTTAATGTAACAGGATTTTTTTTTATTATTATTATTGACGTTTTTATTTTTCCCTCAACATTTTCCAAGAGCTGTAATTTTTAGTTTTCCAACAAACAGCCATATGTGGGCTTGCCTTTTGTGGGACTACTTCTACATGACACCATCCATGTAACCATACGGTATCTGGAAAATGGCATAAGTAATGTGGAATTAAGGGGGGGGAAAAAAAAAGCAATTCCAAAATTGGTTTTCTGGGTTTTGTTTTATTCGGCGATCATTATACATATAGTAAAAATGACCTCTATTACTGTCAAAGTCAGTTCGATCACGGCGATAATAAATATAAAATCTACAATTTTAGGTGCTTTAAAAAAAAAAAAAAAAACAAAAAACAAAACAAAACAAAAACACTAGAAATTTGTATAAAAAAAAATAAAATAAAATAAAAAAAATCAAATCAACTAGTTTGAGTTGGCATTTTCTAAAACCAGTAACATTATTTTTCGGTCAATGGGGCTGTGTGAGGCCAGATTGTCCTATGCCGCTATCAGCGATTAAGTGTCATTTAAATGGTTACCAGCAGAAATTGGCGGGCACACCATTCTCAGCTGTTAGAGGCAAATGCCAGCCACATATTACAGCCGGCATCTACTTGTGAGCAAGCAAAGTTCCTGAATTGCCCTATAATAGATATATCCGTCATGTAGCAGTGATCACTGTCGGACGGACGATTGTTCGGTCAACAGCCAGCTTAGCTAATTTTCCCAAACACAGGAGCCCTTATTTGGTTGCACGCTTCTTTGTTCTCTGTAAGAAAGCCACAGGTTGACAACTTGGCCAGCAACTTATCTGTGAAAGAACAATGTGATCGTCAGGGACTGCGTCACCACACACTACAAGTGCCAGGGCCCCAGACAAATGCAGGTTTCACTCGCTGGCAGCAGGATTGGACTGGGAAGGGGAGCAAAGACCCCATCCCCGGCTGCTCTCCCAGCAACTATGCAGGGTGCGCTGCTTGATGGGTGTCACTTTAATAGACATGTCCGACCATGGTGCCTTCTAGCAGTGAAGCGGCCTGGCCAGCACACAAACAAAATTAAAGGTTCAGTGCTGGTCCGTCCCATAGTTGGGACCCAGTTACTCTCTGCCCTTATGCAGATTGAGGTCTGTTCTGACACATGGTAATGTTTTAATACTAGAGAGTATTCGTTATCATCCTGATTTGGGTACACCTTGTCGCAGTGGGATGGCTTTACTCTTTTTTGATCAATAATAGTGTTTACCAACTACCCTATGTTTATTTTATGCACTATTGCTTTTACTTATTTACAGCAGGGTATATTTCCATATTATTTTTATCATAGGTGTTGTCTGTGTAATGTCCAGTGTGAACATGCACTTATAATTTACATGTATACCAACTTATGCTCCGGCTAATTTGTTTTGTTTATCCCTGTAAGAACAATGTGATTGGCAGGGCCGGTGTCACCACTCTGTGCACCTGGACAAGTGCTGGGACCCTAGACAACCAGGGTGATCGACATGCCATCAGCAGGGGTGGGCAAACCACGGACTGCTCCCCCGGCAGCTGTGCAGGACAGTCATGTTACTATGGTTGTGCAGGGCACACTGCTTGATGGCTGTCACTTTAACATTCATGGCTGAGCACAGTGCACTAGCAGTGGCATGGCCTGGCCAGCACACAAGTTAAATGAAGGCGCAGTGCCGGCCTGTCTATGTCTCTGCTAGTAGAAACAGCCACAGTGTGCACTATGTGCGTTCATGTTTGTTAAAGTGAAGACCAACAAGCAGTGCGCCCTACATAGCCACATGCCGCGGAGGAGCTGGACGGGAGAGAAGCTGGGGGGAAGTGAGCAAGGCTTGTTGCCAGCTTTCCTATATTAATAATATCTCTAATGTGTCGGTGTGCATTTATGATGTGTTTATGACTGTGCATATATTTATGTCAGTTTATATGCATTTTTGTGAAATTGTCTTCAAATATGTAAAGTATATACGTATGTCCGTGTGTGTACATATCTGTGTATATATTTGTGTATGTGCATGGGTCCCACTGAGACTCTTTCACCCGGGGTCCACAAACACTTTGAGCTGGCCCTGGTGATCAGCACTCCAAAATCAGAAATGCATGATCAACATCTCTTCCAATGATCAATCAGCTGGCACCCCCATACACGTTAGACTGTCAGATGAATTTGTCGACAGACATTAGTCTATTGTGCATCGGGGCCTTTCTAAATAAGAAGTCTAGAAAAAGTGGTGGGGTCATCAAAGTAGCATCAATGTTTTCAGTAGCTGGTTCATAATACCTGGAAAAGGATAGGACAGGGTTACCAAGTCTCCCTTTCTATGTGTAGTGAGATAGGCTCAGAACTGGATGTGAACTGAGGTAGAAATGGAAAGGATAGCTATACAGTAGAAGAAGCCATCTCAGTCTCCCGCTGTCAAATCCCATAGACCAAACAGTATACTTTTACTGTCTCCCTTTGTATAATTACAAGTAGTAGACCATGCTTCCTTATAAAGTGACATATTAGAGTATGTTGAAAGCACACTTATTTGGCAAAACCTGGGTGCATGAGGACCCATGGAGACACTGGATATGCAAGGCATCATTCAGACATCAGTGTTTATCTCATCCTAGAAAATCGGTCCAAGTTTCTGCAATGATTTGCATCAGCATGTAGTCATATGAAAGCAATTTTTTCATGGGTCCATAAACATTTATTGCAGAATTTGATCTTGGATAAATATCGGACATGTCTCCGCGATTTTGCATGGACCACTCGGTCCACAAGAAAAATCACTGACATGTGAACAGCGCCATAGACTGTCACAGATATGAGTCCCATCCGTGAACAACATGGAAAGTAATTGTACGTGAAAAACTAAGGTGCGAATGAGGCCTAAGTCATTAAATACTAATAACGAATACCTCAGATCTGTAAAAAAACAAGATGTGAGCACAGCTTTAGGTGTAATTAGCAGAGTTTCCTCAGTGATGAGAATAAAAGGTGTCGCTTACCTCATAATTCACACTTGGATCAGGAGAATCATCTGTACAGTGAAGAAACCTGGAAAAGAAGAATGCATGAGGTCAATATACAAACGCCATTCACCGTCACTGTCCAGGAACACCAATCATGTATAATGGAGCAATTTCACCTAATATCACCAGAAATTTACAGAGTAGAATGGAAACTCAGACTCTATTTTTTTTTTTTTTTGCATGTTGTTTGTCTTTTAGGCCCTGTGCGCACTGGAAAACGGAATTTTCTTAAGAAAATTACGCAGGGTCTGAAAGACTACCGCACCCGCGGTAAAAACCCCGAAAACTGCATGCGGTTTGCCGCGGTATTGCCACGGTTTTGCCGCGTGCGGGTTGGTACATGTGCTTTAATGCATTCCATGCAATAAAGCACATTGAAAAAGAAAAAAAAAAAGGTAATTTCCTTCTGAGATAGAGAGTAGATAGATAGAGGGATAGCTAGAGGGATAGCTAGAGGGATAGCTAGAGGGATAGCTAGAGGGATAGCTAGAGGGATAGCTAGAGGGATAGCTAGAGTCCCTGTGAGCACACGCTGCATTTCTCCCGAGCGGTAATGTGAGTTCACATTACCGGCCGTGGGAAATGCCCTGTGGTTACCTCTGCTGTCTCGCTGCTAGGCTGCATTCAGCCTGTGTCTGTCACTCGCTTCTGGATGCAAGCAGCGCAAGACGTGGTTTACGCCGGACCTGTGGATTACGCCGGAGCTGTGTGTTTCGGGGGGGGGGGGGTAATAAACGGGTGAAAGAGGAGGCTTTTTTGTGTTTTAATTAAAATAAAGGATTTTTCGGTGTGTTTTATTCACTTTACTTACGGGTTGATCATGTCAGCTGTCACATAGACGCTGCCATGATCAAGCCTGGAGTTAATGGCGGCGATCCGCTGCCATTAACTCGTTATTACCTGGATAGCCACCGCATCACGGCATCTGGAAGAGCCGGGGACACTCCGGGACTGTCGCATAATGGATGCGACAGTCCCGGGGCAGCTGCGGCTGATATTCTCGGCTGCAGGAGGAGGGGGGACATTAACCCTGCCCCCCGCCCTCCCCAGCCTGAGAATACCGGGCCGCCGCTGTGTGCTTACCTCGGCTGGAAGGTAAAAATACGGAGGAGCCCACGTGTTTTTTTTTTCTATATTTCCGTTTGATTTGTATGTGTATTCTATATGTCTGTGTGTGAGTGATGTGTCTGTGTTCTATGTCTGTGTTCTATGTCTGTGTCTGTGATGTGTGTCTGCTCAGCTTCCTCTTCCTGTAATGACATCACCACTTCCCTGTGGGATTTCACTATAACATTGCAGTCAATGGAGTGAAATCCCGCAGGGACCTGCGGAAAAGAAGTGACATGCAATCGTTTTTGCTGCGGGAATCCCGCAGCAAAACATGCAGCTGTCAAATTCCGCATAGTGCGCACAGCATTTTTTTTCCCATAGGTTTTGCTGGTGAATCACTGCAGAGATGTTATGAACATTTTCTGCAGCGAAACATGAGGAAATCCGCGGGAAAAACCGGTAAGTGCGCACAGGGCCTTATAGCCTTTTCCTGCAGTCAGTTGTCCTGATAAACCCATGAAGTGGAGTTAAAACTCTGCTATGCCAACAATGAGAAGTGATCAAAACGCAACTTCCAGGAACATAAAATAACCACAAATATCTGAGATGTTTGAACAGTACCGGTTTTAATGTAGATCTCCCAGTCTAGTTTGGATTTACATTAATTTTAACAGTATGTGGTTTGTGAAATGCTGGTCATAAATGAGGCAAGATGGTGTCAGACAGTAAATTACAGAACATGCATGTAAATAACAGTCCAAAGACAGGTTTGATGTATGATACATCTCTTCATTGCCACTCGCCTATAAATCTCACTGTTCTCACAGCAGACAAAGTAATGAGACCAGTGCAAGTCGGTATATATTAAAATGCAGTGCCTAAATTCATCATGTTCAAGTAAAGAGTAGCTTTACACATGGTATGGATTCATGCTCGCTGGTAAGCGTTCACACAGGCAACATGGTTTGGTTCAAACATGTGCAGTTTAATTCATTAAATTCCCAGTGATTTAACAACCAAAATGGCCTCTTCTGGGCACAAACGTGTAACAGCAAATAATTCATTTAGCAGGCACATATATGTCAGTGAGGGCTCACCCAAACGGTTTGTTTTCCTGGAGCAAACCTTTCTAAACAAGGGGTATGGTCCTACCAGTCTTGGTGTCCTTCAGCCTGAGCTCCTGTAGCTTCCAGAAACAACCAGATGTATTCCCCTTTGTGCTCAGCTTCCATTGATCAGCCTGAGAGACTTAGGTGACACATGCCCAGGACCTCAGTCAAAGCTAGCCAGGTACATGTAATCAAGTCCCACAGTGCTAGGATTTAACCCCGTACACCCTGGCTTTGCTACAATATGTTCAGTAAATACCAGCTACATCAAGAAAAGTGTGTTATCAATTTCATATGGATCTTACTGTTTGGTGGTGCAATGTCGGGATTTAAAGGGGTTATACCACCTGCAATATTTCTATGCATTTATTTTTTACTAGCTGTAGTACCCGGCATTGCCTCAGACCGTAACCAAGTGTCTCTCTCACACTCTCCCCCTCTCTCCCTCTCCACCGAAATCATATTAACTGATGTGACGCCCTGGCCAGCCAGGTAGTCACAGATAGGGAACGGTGTAATGCGGGGCCCTAACAAGGTGACAGCAGCCAAATATATAAAACCCTAGTCATCCCCCCTCAGTGCTTGATGGACACAGCAGGGGGCGGAACCAGGCGGTTGGAAGATGCCCACTAAGGAGTCTCAAGACAGCCTGGGGTGGGAAAGTTTAGTCTAGTCTAGAAGTTCAAGTCTAGAGGTTAAGAGGAGAGGTGTGGGCTGGAGCTGTGTGCAGCTCCAGCAAAGGAAAGACCCAAACTGAACCGGTGCCAGGGTAGGAGCCCTGGTACTTCTGGCTAGGAGGCAGACTGAGGCCTCTGTCTGCAGGAGCCGGGAAGACGGCTCGGTGGAACCGGGACAGGGTAGTGACCCACAGGTACCGACCCGGGGAACTGACTCGGAAACCGGAGCACAAAAGGGGGTACCAAGACCCTGAAGCTAGGTCCAGAAGCTACTGGAGGATAGCTAATTAACTGATTGAGGCCAGGACTAGAAGTCCTGTCCCACCCAAAGTCCCGGCTGAAGAAAACAGCCCAACGAGGGGGATAGAAAGCCACCGCCACGGCAGAGAGATCCCACGGGCCAGCGTCTGTGGGCAAAGGGCTCCTCAGGCAACCAAAAGCCGGGAGCGGACTCCTGAAGTTGCAAGCGCAGGTAGTCCACCATCACAAACAGGTGCAGGAGAAAGGCAGAGACCACCAACCAGGTGGGGGACCAGACTGCAGCTGGCTGCGGGAACCGACCACCATCATCTTGGTTTACCAGGGACTCATGTGTTTACTAATCGTGAGTACATCAGTGCCCTCTGGCCGGCCATCTCCCTGCACCGCCAAACAACCCCCAACGGGTCCCGGGGCCACCATCCCTGACCATGGAGGGGTTAACAACTTGCTGCCAAACATCTCCCCCGGACGCCCCGTAACTGCAGCGGTGGTGTCGACCTTCACCACATCCCATGGGTTGCGTCACGAACTTAAACACGGCTCTGGCCGTACACATACGTCCCCAAACCGCAAACCCTTTTTTGATTGACGTGACTGCAGGACCCCCGGGTCCGGAGACCCTCGAGCCACCTCCTGAAGGTCCGGATCCGAGCGGCTCGGCTGCCGAGCACAGGGCGGTACACTGACACATAAGCTTCTTATACTAAGAATGTCCTTCGTTGTCTATAGCAACCAATCACAGCTCCTATTAATGACCTGTAGCTCCCAGCTCCATTAACTTTAATGTAAGCAGGTATAACTAAAGCGCGGGGTTAAATTTTCCCCTTAAAACAGTTTGACGTTCCCCGAGATACATGAGGTGTCTGTGCAAAATTTTGTGGTTGTAAATGCTACAGTTAATTCCACAGTGCTTTAAAATACATCATCATCATCATCACTGACCCAATCAAAATTCCCCATTAGTATGTCTTTGGAGTGTGGGAGGAAACCAAAATACATGGAGGAAACCCACGCAAACACAGGGAGTACATGAGAAGAGGATTAGGAGCAGGCATGTATTTAACACTTTGCATGTTAAACGCAAATATACTATATGTAAAACACACATATACACAAAATGTATGTAACAGGCAAATGTCCTTTGTAGAGATGGGCGAACCTGGAAATGTTTGGGTGGACATTAAAAAAAAAAAAAAAAAAGGTCTGGTTTGGGATCGGACTTGAATCTGAACATGAGCCCAGACGCTGAACCCCATATAACTCTATGGGGACTCAAACTGTTAGTAAGGGCTAGGTGGTTGCAAATGGAAGCAAAATGGGGAATAGAGCAGGACAGTTGTACTTACCAAGTCTCTGCCCGATTGTCACACTGTTTCCGGGTCCGCTCATTCCCCCGCCCACCCTCTGACAGGGCCTGTGATTGGTTGCAGTCAGACTACTGGTGTCTGTGATTGGTTGTGGAGTGTAGAAATAAATAATTGGAAAAAAAATGGCATAGGGTCCTCTGTATTTAGATACCCAGTGCATATAAAGCAGGCAGCTCGAGGCTGTGTATCAAAATATGAGGCAGCCCATGCAGCTTTTTTTTTTTTTAAGTTTTAAATTATTAATGTAAATTATTTTAAAAAACGGTGTGCGGTCCCATCCCTCCCAACATTTTGATATCCAGTTAAGATAAAGCAGACAACTGGTATTCTCAGGCTGGGGAGGCCCATGGTTATCCCGAGCCTAAAAATAGCAGCCCGCAGCTGCCACGGAATAGGCACATCCATTAGACCCCCCCCATTGCTAACCCTTTAAGTAAAAAAAATAAATAAATAAAAAAAAAAGATAAAAATAATTTATACACAAAAAAAAAAAAATGAAAACACCCAATGTCTCCTACCTAAAAAAAAAACAAAAAAACCCCCATCCCTACAGGTTCGACGTAACACACGAGGTTACACAACGATCTCGGCTACATCTGAGGTGCAGTGCACGGTCACAGTGGAAAACATAACCAATCACTGGGGCCTCCGGGACACAGTGATGTAGCCACAGCAGTAATGTCACTGAGCTCACCTGAGGTCACAACTGTGGTTCCCACAGTACCCCAGCTGTGACCTGAGGTGAACTTATTGACCTCACCTCAGGTGAAGTCATTGAATTCAATGCTGGATTAGGCAATGTGTGCACATTTAGAATTTGGTTTTCAGACTTTTGGACAGCAAATCTCCATCTCCTAGAAAAAAAGAAATGCACCAAACCACATGCGTTTTTTTTAATGTGGTTTTTGTGCGTTTTTCTGCCAGGAAATGCAGAAATGTCTGCACCCAAATACTTAATATACATACATTGCCTAATCTGGTAATCCAGCATTGGAATTCTATGCGTTCACCTGAAGTCACAGTTGGGGTTCCCACAGTAACCAAACTGTGAAATCAGGGAAACTGACCTGAGGTGAACTCATTGAACTCAGTAACCTCACCTTATGTGAAGTCATGGAACTCCGTGTCAGATTACCAGATTAGGCAATGTGTGCACTTTTGAGTATTTGGTTGCAGACATTTCTGCATCAAATCTGCATCTACTGGCAGATAAAACGCACCAAAACCGAGATATGGTTTTGATGTGGTTTTCTGCCAGGAGATGCAGATTTGTTGAAGAAATTTGTTGCAGACCTGTCTTTGACCTTTCCCAGCACTTGCGCATTAAAGTACTTTGTTCTGTCCTCAGCAAAGCAGACAAAAAAGTGTGTGCGCGCAGGAACGCAATAGTGGCATTTGTATGGATGACGCAGTATACGCCATCCACACGGAGAATGGAAGGAGGATGGTGATGGAAGGGAGATAGGCGCTGGACCCGAGACCAGCGATGCCCATCTGACCCGACCGCTCTGCAGGAGAGTATAATAAAAGTTCTTTTATGTTATACAGAGCGGAATGGGCACTTAATTACAGTGTTCTAGAATGCTCAACATAAGGGCTGACTGGTGCTGGCTGCAGCTTATAGGGGAAAAACCTGGTGACAGGTTCCCTTTTAAAGGGTTATTCCCATCTCCAAGATGCTATCCCAATATGTAGTAGGTGTAATAATAATAATAATAATAATAATATTTATTAATAATAGCAATACTACCAATTAGCAAGGTAGATTAACTTAAGAAAAGTCCTACCAGTACTAAAATGCATAACACTTCAAACACATACTGTATATGTGTGTGTGTGTGTGTATATATATTATATACACACACACACGTACACACACACACACACACACACATACAGTGGAACCTCGGTTTATGAGTAACTTGGTGTGCGAGAATTTCGCTATACGAGCAAAGCGTGCTGTAAATTTGTAACTCTGTTTACGAGCAATGCTTTGCTGTACAAGCAAATACTCACCGCACACACTTCCAGTTCCGTACTTTCAAGGCGCTCTGACCCGCTCTTGCAGTCCGCACAAATACACACACACACACACACACACACACACATTATGCTCATCTTACCTTCTGTTCCCTTGTCGGCCTGCCGGTTCTTGTAGTTCGCCGATACAGGATGTACCGCACTGACCAATTAGAGGCAAGCGGCCCACGTCTTTTAATGTCAGCACTCTGGCAGCGGAAGCTCTGGCTTCGGTCGCGATGGTTACCAGATACACATCCTGTACCAGTGAACTACAAGAACCGGGAGGCCAGCAACGGAACTGAAGGTAAGGTGAGCATAATATGTGTGTGTGCGCGTGTGTGTGTGTTTGTGCATTTGTGGAATGGCACAATATGGCACCAGGATGGGACACTGCACAAGCTGTGGAACGAATTGTCTGAGCTTGCATTATTGCCTGTGGGAAATTTTGCTTTGCTAGATGAGTAACTTTGTTTACAAGCACACACCCAGAACGGATTATTCTCGTAAACCAAGGTGTGTGTGTGTGTGTGTGTGTGTGTGTATTGTGTATTATATATATATATATATATATATATATACACACGAGTGTTTATTTATTTTTATGGGAGCACCTTCGATTTCCTGATTTTCTTTCCACAGTATGACCATTGTTTTTTCCCTTGAAAAAGACGGCGAAACGCGCGTTGGGGAGCTTCCCTGCAGTCCCTGGTATGTAGTTGCACAATATATGTTATAGTGTATTCATATATGCCATAGGTGTTTGCTACACAATTATCCTGTGGATGCTCATGAGGTGTGGTCATTCTGACATTCAGATTTAATATGTTCAGTGTATTATACCTTCACTGCTTTATTTTGTGCAATATTTACATGTGATGTTCCTCTAGCAAATTGTCTATAAGCACAGAGCACTTTAAGTTTGTATATATTATATATTTATTATCAAACTATAGAATTTACACAGAACATATTATCTATCTCTTGACCATCCAAGTTTGTCTGTTTTTTCAAGGATTTTAACCATTTAATAACAACTGTGTATCGAGATATTTTATATGGAATGGTTCAGCATATTTGGTATTTAATTATTTAATTAGCACTTTATAAATGTAAATTTATTTAGACTGAATTAATTTCCTCGTGATTCCATACCCAGTTCCTTATACTATTTCCCCACTAATACCCTTGCTAGCATTTCATGAATTGATTATTTATTTATCATATACTTGCAACTATCCCACAGGTGACCTATTCAGGGCTATAATTTCCACTGTGTATTTTTCTCCAGTTCTTTCCTTCTTGTAATTTTAAAAAAACCTTTTTCAATAATAAAAATTATTGTGATTATATCAAGTGTTTCAGTATAAATTTTTTGTAGGTTCAAAAAAAAAAAAAACAAAAAAAAAAAAAAAAAAAAACAACCCAAAAAAAACAACAACAATATGACCATTGCTAGAAAAGAGTTGGCAGGGTTTAATGTGAACTAACCCATTGTGATTGATGGATCCGGTGTTAGCAGTCATGTATAACCTATCATTGTAATCCTGCCTCTTCTGAAGGGACAGGAAAGTGGGAGGCTAAAAAAGCCCCAGTACAGTAGCCAGTTTGAAAAATTGAAAGATCTGATTGCCGTATGTGGAGTCAGGAAGGATTTTTTTTCCCCATTGGAGCTTGTTTGACACATTGGGTTTTTTTTGCCTTCCTCTGGATCAACATGTTAGGCTACGGGTTGAACTAGATGGACTAAAGGCTGCTTTACACCAGACAATCTATCGTGCGATAGATCGTCGGGGTCACGGTTTTTGTGACGCACATCCGGCATCGCTGGCGATGCCGGCCTGTGTGACACCTCCTAGCGACGCAGTATTGCTCACAAATCGTGAGTCGTGTACTGCTCGCTAGGTTCCATAATATCATTTAATTTAGTAGTTCATCGTTTCCGGGGTAGCACACGCCGCTCCGTGTGACACCCCGGGAACGATGAACAGCAGCTCACCTGCGTCACGCGGCCGCCGCCGGCTATGTGAAGGAAGGAGGTGGGCGGGATATTTACGTCCCGCTCATCTCTGCCCCTCTGCTTCCATTGGCCGGCGGCCGTGTGACGTCGCTGTGACGCCGAACGTCCCTCCCACTCCAGGAAGTGGACGTTCGCCGCCCACAGCGAGGTCGCACGAGAGGTAAGTATGTGTGACGGGGGTTACTGACTTTGTGCGACACGGGCAGCGATTTGCCCGTGACGCAAAAAGGACGGGGGCGGGTACGATCGATTGTGAAATTGCACAATCGGTCGTACCGTGTAAAGCAGCCTTTAGAGTCTCCCTTCAACCTTAAAAACTATGATACTATGATTAATTATGTTTTTTAATACAGAGTGTGATATGGAAATAATTTTACCAAATTCTTTTTTAAAAAATACATGCAACACAAAACAAGGAATTGAACAATAGATATTTTTCTTTAAAGGGAAATGGTCAATAGAAATTTTTTGACCGCGTTTGTGGGGTTTGCTATCCATCTGCTTAACAAATCAGATTTCATATGACTCAGGACTGAAACAAAAGATTAAAATATAAATACAATAACCCCCATTTGTATGATGAGAAGATTTGTACAAACTGCATATTCCAAATTCTTGCTTCTTGCCATGGTATAGTAGTTGTATATCTTTTATAAAATCAAGAAGCAGCATCACACACACACCATGTAAATGCTGAGCTGAATGCTACGGTTCATGGTCTAAATATACGGATATTATGTCATTAAGCATGGAGTAATTATACAAGACTAATCCTCCGTGCACTGCTGCTCCTGTGCTGATAAGCCTGGGCAGCGGAAATATACACGTCTCTGATATTGGGTGGAAAAAATGAAGCAAATCCAACAATCACTGCTATCATCATTTTCTCTTTCTTTCCTTCAGATACAAGAGAAAGGACTCATTAGAATTCTAGAAATCCTGCTTAGTATGTTCCTCAGGATAATGGTCTCTTGACACTTGTGTGTACATTAAAGACTACCACAACAATGTCAGCAATTGCCACTGAACCAGGAAAAACCTGCGGCCAAATGCAGTTTGTTATTATGCAAAATGTTAACAGATCAGTCAATGTCAAGTCCTGCTCAAAATAGGAAAGGCTTAAGCCCCCGTCACATTTAACGACTTACCAGCGATCCCAAAAACGATGCGCCCTGATAAGGATCGTTGGTAAGTCGCTGGGAGGTCGCTGGTGAGATATCACACAGTCAGACCTTACCAACGATGCAGTAACGATCAGCGACCTGTATAACAATGAGCGACCTGTATAGGAGGTCATTGTTTGGTGTCAAACACAGCGATGCGTCCTGCACAGCAGGACATCACCTTTGAAAAAAATGGTCCGGACCCTTTGGCAACGACTAGAGATCTCACAGCAGGGGCCTGATCGCTGGAAGGTGTCACACATAACAAGATCGCTAACGGGATCGCTACTGCGTCATCTCGTTAGCGATCTCGTTGTGTGTGTCAGGACCTTAAAACCTACAGAGATAAAATATAATAAAAAAAACACTCCACAAGATAAATAAAATAATTATATTCTAAGGAATATTTTAAACAAGCAGTCTTGATTTATTAGATATCTAGCATAATAATGGCATTCTGAGAGAAGGAAAGGAAAATTGTTTTTTCTTCTCATAGTCCTGACCGGTTTAAGATGGGAGACCATGTGCGCTCCAATTGGAGAACACTTCATATCTAATACAAGGAGCTTCACATTCTCTTCCCCACAGTCCTTTCATTTTAAGTAAAAGCTCGGGATTATGAGACACATTAAGGCCATGTACACACAATGCGTTTTTTGACGCACTTTTTAGTGCAGTTGTCAAAAATCTGCAGGCCTATCCTTATGACAGCAAAGTCAATGAGAATCCTGAAGTGTCAAGCACACGTTGAGTATATTTTCCTTTCAGATTTGGTGCAGAAATTATTCTGCAGTATGTCAATTCTTTATGCATTTTTACAGTGTTTTTCAAGCCCAGAATACATAGAAAAACAAATGCAAAAGAAAAAAAAAAAAAAAAAAAATCATCAAAAAAAGAGCGTTATTTTTCTTCCAAGACATGCAGAAATTTCTGCAACCAAATACTTAGCCTGTGCACATAGCGTTAAGGCCACTTTACACATAGCGACATCGCTAGCGATGTCTCTGGTGAAAGCACCCGACCCCGTCGGTTGTGCGTCACGGGCAAATCGCTGCCCATGGCGCACAACATCGCTAACACCCGTCACACTACTTATCTGCCTAGCGGCGTCGCTGTTATCGGCGAACCGCCTCCTTTCTAAGGGGGCGGTTCGTGCGACGTCACAGCGACGTCACTAAAGGGTACTTTACATGCTGCGACATCGCTAGCGATCTGATTAGCGATGTGAAATTCTAGATCGCAAGTGCGATCTTTCGAGATCGCACATAGGTCATTTTACGCATGTGCGATCTCGAAAGATCGCACTTGCGATCTAGAATTTCACATCGCTAACGAGATCGCTAGCGATGTCGCAGCATGTAAAGTACCCTTAAGCGGCCGACCAATAGAAGTGGAGGTGCGGAGATGAGCGGCCGTAACATCCCGCCCACCTCCTTCCTTCCTCATTGCCAGCGGCCGCAGGTACGCTGTTGTTCCTCGTTCCTGCGGTGTCACACATAGTGATGTGTGCTGCCTCAGGAACGACGAACAACATCGTACCTGCAACAGCAACGATATTTGAGATTAGAACGACGTATCAACGATCAACGATATGGTGAACATTTTTGATTGTTAACGGTCGTTCGTGCGTTTCACACCACACAACGACGTCGCTAATGAGGCCGAATGTGCGTCACGAATTCCGTGATCCCAACGACATTTCGTTAGTGAGGTCGTTGTGTGTAAAGTGGCCTTTTAGTGTATCTCGCATGTTCAGTATTTGATTGCACAAATTTTTGCAACCATTTCTACATGTCTTGGCAGGAAAGACGTGGCACAAAAATGCACCTTTTTTGCAGTGTTTTTGCATGAATTTTTTCAATTTGAAGTTAATGGGTGAAAAAATGCTGCAAAAATGCTCAAGGAATTTATATTCTGCAGATTATTTTCTGCACCAAATCCACGAGGAGAAAATACTCACATGTGCATGAAACATGATTCTCATGGACTTTGCTGGCATCAGGATTTGCTTGCAGTTTTGTGACAAATCTAAACTCAAAAATGCATTAAAAAAAAAACCAAAAAAAAAACCCGCACAGCCTTAAAAAGAAAAACATGAACCGTCAGTATCAAGAGGGTTTACTGTAATATTGCGAACCTGCAGAGGAGGGAAGCGGATTAGTAGGATGGAGCATGGTAAAAATCCACAGCAGAGAAAAAGAATGGCATAACATGCCACTTCATAACATATGCGGGTTTGCAATAAATTAAGGTTGCCCATTAGATGCCATCTAAACAAGGAACAGTGGCAGCTTTTATTCAATATTTCAATCTCCCCTATAGAAAAGCTGCACAGTGTGTACAGAGTGATGGATAACTTTGTGAGCGTGCACCATGTAGTGATTCCTCTGACAAACTACAGAGCTGTAAATGTGAAGAGTTTTATATCCTTTACAATATACCACTACAAATATATTAACAATAAAATCACTATATTATACCCCATTAAAAGAATCCGCCAGTGGGTTTTTGCTATTAATCTGAGAGCAGTAGAATGAAGAAGCAAAGGTTACAGGGTTGTGTCGCATGCTCAGCTACTTGCTGTAGGTTCAATACAAGTGGTTTATCAGCTGGAGCTCATCAATGTCGGACTAAGTTTCTCAAGCCAGGTAGTCCAGCTAATCTTTGTAACCCTGCCGACCACCGATTGGCAGCTTCCTGACAATGCACAGTGTAGGCCAATCAGAGTTGGTGTTGTACACAGCTCAGCATTCATAACACTGCTACACGTACAACAAATAAAAATAGGGATTTTTTTCAAAACTGTATCAAGCAGTCCAATAATTGATACATCACTGGAATCAGTCTCTCTGCTCGTACATCATGCTGCTTTCAGGTAAAATACCAAAACTTGCTGACAGATTCCCTTTAAAGAAGCATATCATTATCGATATCAGTAATAAATCACTAATAAATAGTCTAAGGCTATGTGCCCACGGGGGAAAGTGTCCTGCGGTTATATCCGCAGGACATTTCGCAGGAGCTCCCAGAAAACCGCAGCACAACTTTGTCGGTTTCCATGCTGCGGTTTATTTGCGGAATGTCCTACGGATATGCTGCGGGCATTCTGCATTGAGGATACAGTAGCATGGCTTCAGCACTGCATCCTAAATTCAGAACAAGTGCTGCAGTGATCGGGGAGTTCATACTTGCCTCCATCATGCAGCACTACACTCTCCGGCGTCTGTCAGCGTCTCTACACTGTGCAGGAGAAGGAGGGCGGGCCTGAACTAGCTCTGGCTGTCACATGACCGGAGCTCGTGCAGGCCCCGCCCACCTCCTTCTTCCTGCTCATGGATCCACCGCGCTCCAGCCTCCTGTGCACCGAGGGAAAGTGACCGGGTGTCTGCTATCAAGGCAGGTAAGTATGGGAGCATCCGCAGGTAAATCCACAGGAATAATTGACATGCAGTTATGTGCAGCTGCGGGACATCCGCAACATATTCCGCAGCCGCACATTTTGCAACGTGGACACAGCAGTCCCCATGTCCCATAGGATAACATGGGGAGTGTCTATACATGCTGAAACCTGCGGATTTATCTGGAAAATCCAGATAAAGTCGCAAGTTTTCCGCAGCAAAATCCGCAGAAGCAAGCTCCCGTGGGCACATAGCCTAATTATTCTGATTTTACTAGAAAACCACAAGTAGTTAGGTTAAAAGAAGTGCACCATCTTGGGTTAACAGATCAGATTTCTCAGCCTCAGTACTTAGCATCAGAAAACTATTGAGATGCAGCGGAGTAAACTGTCAGTTCAGTCTTGGCAAACGACTTTACACTGAGTGTTTCTGCTTTGAAGCTCACTGACTCTTTGCAGATGAAGGGCCATTTTCTTGTCAAGTTATTCACAGTCTACTAATCGCTCAGCTACTTTCTACAGTGTTCCTTCAAAGGTTATTCCCAACATCTCAAGTTAGCAAATATCCACATGGTAGCAGACAACGTGCTGAACAGTTGGGTCTGAGGACACTGCCATTGCTTCAGAAAGCCATCTCCAGCAAATCTATAGCCGTGAATGGAGAAGAATTGGGCATCCATGGCCACTGCTCTCACGGAACAGTTCAATGTCAAATATAAGTAAACTAGTCTACATTGGCCAATTACACGCTAATTTATTAGGCTATCACCATTTCTGATCTTCCTCACCTTTTATATTCACCGAAATTGATCAGACAGCTATAAACAAATGCACCTTATTTCTCTTTCACACGTCAGTGAAAAACACAATGTTTTTCACTGACGTGATAAAGGTGCGTATGTCCCTCTGTGTGCAGTGATTTTGGCACACGTATGATCTGTGTGCTATCCGTGATAATACACGGAGACCATACTTACCTGTCCCCGCTCCTGCTGTCCGTGATGCTGATTTCTTCTGCTCTCCTGTGTCCGGCCGCTGTGTCTCTCACCTCTGCAGCTACTTCCGGGTCGGCTATGCAGTGCATATGCATGAGAATAATGAGCCGGCTAGGAAGCAGAAGACAGCAGCGGCCGGAGACATCAGCGCTGGACTAGGTGAGTTTAAAAAGCTTTTTAATTTTAAATGTAAATGATTTTTATGGTACGTGTTTCACAGATCACACCATAGTGTGGTCCGTGGGACATCAGTGATGCCAGAAAAAAAACCAGACTTGTTTCCGTGCGGAACACATGGACACGCGTGTGCGCCGCATGGAAACATGTCAGTGAGAAATCACTGATAAGTGCGCAGACCCATTGATTATAATGGGTTTGTGTAGGTCCATGATTCTGGTACGTAAACTGCAACATACGTAAGAGAATCACTGACGTGTGAAGGGGGCCTTAAGGCTATGTTCACAAGTTGCATTTTTGCTGACATTTTCTTTTCATTTATGCCAAATCAAAAAAGCTAAATTTTTACAGTTCTGACAAAAGCTATGAGATTTCAAAAATCTAATTTTTATGACTAAAAATTGTAAAACTGCTGCTTTTTTGTTGCTTGTTATTTTTTTTTTTAAACTGCAGCAAGTCAGTTCTTTGTGTTTTTTCAGCAAAAAAGCAATGATAGTGCCAAAAAGCAATTAGCATTTTTGCTTCATTTTTGGTGAATGAAACTAACTTTATTAAACATGTACTGTAAACAAACGACACATATAATCAGCACCAAAGACACGGGAAAAAAACAACAACAAGCAGCTTCTATGCAGGGTTGCCTGCAAAAAAAAAAGCAGCATGTGAACATACCCCAAAACTGCAACCTACTTAGAAATGCTTGAGCTCTTCTGTTATTCATACCACCTACCTATACGGACTGCTAAATGCAGCTCTGTAAATTATTATTGATGACTTACACTTCCTGCGGCTGAGGGTAAAATCTTAATCTACATATATTCTTATGCAATGTCAGCATCTCCTGACACATTTTGATGGCATGAAATAGGTTTTACTTTGGAGTTAGATCAATAAAAGCAATTGACTTCTTTAGTAACTCAGCAGATCCATTATTTACTATGATGTTTACGATTTTAGGCGTTTTTCATTCAGTGTAATATTTGCCACAGAAGAGCTGACTTCACAAAACATGAATAAAAAAAAAAAAAAAAAAAAAAAAAAGCTGTAGCATTTTCATGGACATCATTAAAGAATTTAGCACATTACAAGTCATATAAAAGTAAATGAAGATAAAAAGGATGAAAAGATTTGCCCCCCCCCAAATATGTAGAACTCTAAATGTTCATGAATAAACATTAAATAGAAAAGACTGGCAGATCATCCAGTGTATAGGCCTTTCGACTCTCGCCAGTAAAATGACATTGGGGGACAGAAGGCTCAATGGGTTGGAGTTTAATCCTCCATACCTGATCCCAGAAAGGAGAGTCAGGCAGCGGCTTACCATGGAGAACACAAGAACACCTGGCTGAGCGGAGTTTTCCTGTGTATGGGGAGTAGGGGAGAGATAGCCGTCAGCTGAATTACCGTATATCTTACCCAACAATTATCTCATGTGTATGGCCAGCTTTAGAGAATGTTCACACATCAATATCTACATATGTCATATCTGACAAGTGTTTATAAAAAGGATCTGCTGATAACAAAAAAAAAATCAAAAGGCTGATACCTGTTTTTCTGGCATGGTTTGGCAGGCGATATGCTGTGGATCCATATAAAGATTAGCTCTTGGGGAAAAATCCACAAGAAAATGCTAATTATTGCATTATTTGCTTCAGCAGGTTTTTACTGACGTGAACGGGGTACCAAAACATAATTTATCTGCATTAGAGTGGAATGTAAGTGGATTTAAGGGGGTTGTATTTGCGTGGGACAAAAATCTGCACTTATACTATGTGACTACAGACTGCTGATTAAATAACATCCCTCCATGCTATGTCTTTACCCCCCTGAGTGTCCATCTGTAGGTAGTATTGGCCTCTCTACTTGTGCTTAGCATTATATCCATTACTGCTGGTATTGTTATGTGCTATTACTTTTGTGTATTAAACGTTAATATTAACGGGAGAAGACATATCCGACATAGTCCCCATGACCACGATCCTAAAGTTAGTAACCACCGCTCGGCACAAGCCCAAAACTTCAGGTGTTTTTCCATTCTTGATCTTTCCCGTTTGTGCCCTGATGTGTAAGAGTCACTATGGAAGAAAAAGCAGGACAAGAAGCCGGTCACACGACTCTTTAGGTGCCAGAGCTAGCAGTAGTGCTGTATGTTTCAGATGCGGCATCCACAGGAACACAGATTATTGGAACCCTGAGGAGGTAACATGTAACCCTTGTATCTGTACACAGTAGAAAGCCTATCCGAGGCTGTGCCATCTGTGGCCGCTCATACCACTTGGCTCAGTGAGTGCTGTACACAGTGCAGCGTGTGTGGTATGGGCGGCCACAGATGGCACAGCCTCGGATAGGCTTTCTACTGTGTACAGATACAAGGGTTACATGTTACCTCCTCAGGGTTCCAATAATCTGTGTTCCTGTGGATGCTGCATCTGAAACATACAGCACTACTGCTAGCTCTGGCACCTAAAGAGTCGTGTGACCGGCTTCTTGTCCTGCTTTTTCTTCCATAGTGACTCTTACACATCAGGGCACAAACGGGAAAGATCAAGAATGGAAAAACACCTGAAGTTTTGGGCTTGTGCCGAGCGGTGGTTACTAACTTTAGGATCGTGGTCATGGGGACTATGTCGGATACTTTTGTGTATTGCCAAGCTATCCTGGTTTTGACCGAGACATGTCAGCTTGATTCTTTTCTATCACATATCTGTTATGCTGACTGTCCTGGCCCATGGACACTGCTTATATCTTTAGTGATAGGTAATATTATGGGAGAACCCAAAAATACATATTTCATTATTCCATCTTAAGTGGGGCTCTGGCTTTTTGAGGGTTTGAGGTTGTCTTTGGGTGTCACACCATTGGCACCCTTAGTGTGTGTTCTTTTAAGCTGTATGCTTTTTTAATTGTTTTTAATTACATGTGGTACTTGTGTCTATGTTTAAATAAAGATATTTTTGTACATTATCCATTTGGTGATCCCACTTTTTTGCACATTCCTTCTCTTTGTTGTTGCATACAGACTGCTGATTGTGACAGGCATGCTGTCATGATTCACCCCCAGTGCAAGTGAGTGGTCCCATAACCCCATAGATGCGATTTGGAAGTGAATCAAGAAAAAAAATACATATATGAGACTAGTTGGCAGCAAATATGCAAAATGCAAAACACACGGTCCCATTACTGCCTGCTTGCACTGGGAGTACTAGGGAATTTATGGCGTGTGCACAGCACACTGTCATGATTCAGCAGTCTGCATTTACAAAGAGTTAATGCAGATTTATTTACCAAGGCTGGAAAACACCTTAAAAGGGTGGTTCACCCATATTTATTGTCTAGTTCGATATTATATTGAGAAACAATGTTTCTCTCAAATACCTTGTGTTGGCAATAGTACCTGTGAGAGGCGCTATTGCAGACCGCTGTTCCTGCTCCAGTGACGTCACCGTCAAGTGCCGCACACGTCACATCCGTGCGGCCGGCTGCATTCTTCCAGACTCACTGAGCTGTGGGCGGTGTTTCACCGCTGTCACAGCCCATCTGCTCCCCCCCTCCCTCACAGCAGAGCGCTGCAAGCAAGAGACGCGACGTGCTGTGCTGTAAGGGGGGGGGGGGAGCAGGGAGCAGATGGGCTGTGACAGCGGTGAAACACCACGCACAGCTCAGTGAGTCTGGAAGAATGCAGCCGGCTGCACGGATGTGACGTGTCTGGCACTTGACGGTGACGTCACTGGAGTGGGAACAGCGGTCTGCAATAGCGCCTCTCACAGGCACTATTGACAACACAAGGAATTTGAGAGAAACATTGTTTCTCAATATAATATCGAACTACACAAAAAAAAAAAAAATGGGTGAACCACCCTTTTAAAATTTGTTTTTTGGCATAAATTCTGTACAGAAATCCTCACCAAGTGCGAAACTTGTGAATAGGCCTTAAAAAGGGTGATGAAAAGTGTCCCCAAAGCAAAGAAAATCCACAAAACCTGTACATGAGCAATGAGCAAGAGGTTTTCCCAAAAATAAATAAGCACATATCTTAGCAAGGTGAAGATGCTTTGATAAGATAAGTGGCATCTTAATCCAGAGAGCAGTAGAATAAAAGACATCTGTGTCTCCGACCATCAGGTCCTCACTGATGTTGAGCGATACATGTATATTTTTAGCGTAGATAAGTCAGTTGGCATTAGATATTGATCCTGAGCTGCAGAAGCAATAATGTCTTTGGGATACAGCAACAATCCATCTGCTGGAGAAGGCATGGAGGTGCCGCCGTGGTGTATTTATATCAGTGGTGGCACTCCCACTTAGCACATCTATTAAAAGACTGCAGCAGATACATGTTACAGAAAGCAGCAAATCCAGCTTTCCATTTCACATTAACAAAAGTGAGATCTCATGAGAAATCACTTGTGTCTGGAAGACGCAACCTCCCCGACAATTGCTGGGCACTCAAGTTATTAGCGAGCGGCTATTCACTCCACTGAGCAGAAAATGTTCAATTAAAAGCCTGACTACTCACGGTTGGGTGAAGTCATGTGTCACAAAATCAGAGCTCTTGAAGAGTAAAAAGATGTCACTCAGGCTTTTACATTTCAGCGAGCTGTTCAAGGCGATCCAATAGGCGTCCTAATCAGAGCAGAAAAATCACATTATGTTATAGGCGTTTCAGTAACAACTTGTAAAAAGGCAGACATATTCAAATCACCAAGACCGGGGCTAGACAATGCTCCCCACGCATCCCAACAAGTGGCAAGTGAAATTCAGTAGCTATGATGTGGTGGTTGCCCCTATAGCAGAGTTCTCAAACACGCGGCCCCTCTGGCGGCTTTGTGCGGCCCCCAGGCCCGTGTCCCTGTTAACTATCGCGGCAGGTGCAGGGGCCGCAGCCACTGTCTGCACTTTGTTAGATGAATGTTTTGCCGGCACTGCGCTGTCATAGTCCAGCGCTCTGCGGCAAAACAATCATCACATAAAATCGCTGACAGGGGCCCCTGCACATCCCGCGATAGTCACCGGTCGCACAGGCCTGCAGACAGCAAGAAGCAGACATGAGGCAGCTGAGGGAACGCGGGACAAGTAAAAAGAATGGTGTTTTTAATTTTTTGGGTTATTTTTTTAGTGTGTGTGTGTATATAATTATATATATATATATATATATATATATATATATATATATATATATATATATATATATATATATATATATATATATATATATATATATTTATTAGTACCAATAAAAATGTCACTTTGTCCTGCAAAGAATGCAGCCCCCCCCCCAAATTATTTTTTTCCTCTGTGCGGCCCATACACCCAGCCGAGTTTGAGACCCCTGCCCTATAGGATTGCATAAGGTCTTCAGATTACTATACTGGAAAAGCCCCGCTATGGTTAAACTGCAGATAATAGCGACTTAACAGGGATGCTCAAAGCAGGAAAGCTCAAATCAAGGCAACATTACGATACGTTCAACATCACAATCTTGAAATAAAAAAAAGACCTACTATGGGAAAATATAGTATTCTATTACACCAATACGTCCATATTGAATTCTCAGGTGCTAGACCTGCCTATTCATAGTAGTTATCTATTCTAATAGAGAGGGAATTCTCCAGAGCGAGGATGCCTATATACCCTACTGACAGGGGTGGTATTCTTGAGAAGGCCCTTTAAGTCAACACAATATAATGTTTCTGTTTATTTTTCAAAGCCTTTACATGTAAATAAGTCTCCAAGAGAGTACTGTATTTCCGGATTATAAGAACATTTTTTCCCCAAAAATTGGGGTGGAAATAGGGGTGCGTCTTATAAGCTGATATGTAGCTTACCACGGGTACAGTGGAGCAAGGTCACAGGAAGCTGGCCGCGCCACGAGTGGAGCGACGCTGCGGGTCCGGAGCTGGGAGGAGAGGGTGCACTGGCAGGGCGAGTCAGGCGGCATTTATCTCCAGGTGACAGACGCGGTTGACTTCAGGGAGATGGCACTGAAATTAGAGCATGCACAGATTCAGGTCTCAGCTCTCCAGGTTCTTAATCTGCGCATGCTCCGCCTCCAGCGTAATTTTCTTGATGTCCATTGGGTCAGTCATTGGGAGATCAATGGAGTCTGCCTCGCACTGCCTTGACATTCCCTCCTCCCAGTATCGCCCCACTCACGTCACCACCGGCTTCCTATGACCTCGCGACCCCCAGTAAGCTACATTTAGCCTATAAGACTATAGAACTACAAGACAGACCCCCATTTTAACATTAAATTATTTTATTTCATATTTTCCTCCTCTAAATTTGGGGTGCGTCATATAGTCCAGTCAGTCTTATAATCCAAAAATATACGATATTTTGCAACTATTCGTAGAAACTAGAGATGAGCGGAGCCGTAGAAGTTCGGTTCAGCTGGACTTTATTTTGAGTTTGGTTTGGGACCCGGACTTGACCTAAACCCTAATAGAAGTCACTTATTGGGCAGTTCGGGTCTCCGTCAACACGCAGCCAGCCATAAACAGAACACTTCCGGGACAGGTGAGTGAGGTTTCTTCTCTTCTTTTTTTTCTGTTTGATGCACACTACATCCGATCATGCTGTTACCCCCAGTTTGAGCACTGCACGTGGCTCACACTTGGCTGAGCACAGCGATGCTCACGGTGTTCATACATACAGCACCTGAACTCTATTTTTTGTAAAGTCTGTGTTTGGTACAAACAGTAAACCTTAAGTTCATTCATTTCTACTAGAAATTCCTGGCAGATTATGTCGTTAGTGGTAGTATTCACATCTATCTAAAAATTAGCACTTATACAAAACAACAGACTAATGAAAATTGAATGGGCAAAAATTAAAGATTGAAAATAATTTAAATCACAGACACGTTAAAACTAAGGTGTGTCCTTTATTTACCATCACAGTTATCTACAAATATTACTCAGTCAGTCTGCCTATTTAAAAGGTGAAAAGTAGTCACTGTGCTGTTGGGCATCATGGTGTGTACGACACTGAACATGGACTAAAGAAAGCAAAATACAGAGTTGTCTTAAGAGATTAGAAATTGTTAAAGATAAAAGCTATAATATTATCTCCAAACTGCTTGATGCTGCTATTATTACAGTTACACATATTATGCACAAGTTTAAGGTCTATGGTACCCTAGCTAACCTCCCTAGATGTGCGCCCAAGGGAAAAGTGATGACAAATTGAAGTGATGAATAATATGAATGGTGACCAAAGAGCCCAGAACAATTTCCAAAAAGATTAGGAGGTGAATTCCAAGGTTAAGGTCAAGGTACATCAGTGTCAGTTTGCACCATTTGTCACTGTCTTGGCCGAGGTGTACTACATGGAAGATGACCGAGCAGCAAACTGTTGACACCATAAAAAAGTGACACTGGAATTTGTCAAAATGCATACTGACATGCCGCAAAGCTTCTGGGAGAATGTCCTTTGTACAGATGAGAATTTTTAGTAAGTCACACCAACTCTACTGTATGTTCAAAGACAGAAGAATAAAATCATACAAATAAAAGAACATTGTCCCTACTGTGAACCATGGATGGAGGAGGCTCGGTTATGTATACTTTAGGGCTGTTTTCCTGCATCTGGGAACTGTGTATTGTACAATGAAATCTCAACACTATAAAGTCATTCTTGAGCCAAATGTTTTGACCAGTTTAGAATGACTGCAGACTTTTGTCCCAAACCTGGAAAAACCTATAAGGAAATTTTTTTTAAACAAATTATTTTTTGGGGCCTATTCACTTTTGAAATGACTTTGAGGGGCTTATATATTGGAAGAAGCCCAAAACCTCAATTAGAAAGTTTAACACTTTGGGTGCCTTATAGTAATTAATGCAAAGAGGAGAGAAAATAAATTTAAAAAAGTTTTTTAAACCAAAAATGTCACTGTAGTCTAATATTTCTACAAGAGAAATTATGAGAAATTAAACCCCATAATTTATTAGGCAATGTCTACAGGACATGGCTATACCCCATGTTTGGTGAGAAACTACTGTTTGGGTACAAAGCAGGGCTCGGATGGGAAGGAGTGCCATTTGACTTTTGTAGCACAGATTTGGGTGGTATATATTGAGGAAAACAAGCCACATTTGGACACACCTGGAGGTGCCAAAACAGGAAAAAAAAAAATCAGTGACCCCATTTGGGAGACTAAATTGTTCAGCAGGTTCTCCTTGCTACAGCAGTGCCAATCATGTGGCAGTTTTTGGCGTGGGTACAATGCGGGAGAAACAGATTCTGGAGTGATTTTTTGGTGGGAGCCTTGTAGCTTTTCTAAAACCTTTGTGCAGTCAGTATGGTGGAAATTTTTATTTTGACAGATGACCATTGTGAGTGGGGAATGGTTTATTACAGCGTGGTCTCAGTTTCATTGGCACCATATTGGGGCATACAAGATATTTTAATCTCCATTTCATTTATCTCATTTTTGGAAAGCAAGATGAACAGTAATTAAAGTAATATTTTTTATTGGTCCTTTCACTATGCGGTATAAGTGATAAAACAGCTTTACTCTTTGGGTCAGTGTGGATTAATCACGATACCAGATTTATATCAGTCTCATATTTTGCTGCTATTGCACCTTATAAACTCTTTCAATTTTTTTACATTATATATTTTTTTTTGTATTGACATATCCCCAGTGATCTAACAGTTTTTTATTGGTATACTATATAAATTGGCCACATGATGTAATAGAACAGAAACGTTCAGTTCACCACAATGGGTGTGTGCTATATCGATTTCCCAAGCGCTTGTAAAACAATTCTTATTAATTTGGAGCTCCAATGGCATAGAAGGAGCAAATTTCACTCACACTGACCAACAGCTGCCGCTTGTTCGGAATTTACTTTTATAAGGGATTAAACAGCCAATCTGAAAGAAGGGAATTTTGTTTACTTACCGTAAATTCCTTTTCTTCTAGCTCCTATTGGGAGACCCAGACAATTGGGTGTATAGCTTCTGCCTCCGGAGGCCACACAAAGTATTACACTTAAAAGTGTAACCCCTCCCCTCTGCCTATACACCCTCCCGTGCATCACGGGCTCCTCAGTTTTGGTGCAAAAGCAGGAAGGAGGAAACCTATAAATTGGTCTAAGGTAAATTCAATCCGAAGGATGTTCGGAGAACTGAAAACCATGAACCAAAAGAACAATTCAACATGAACAACATGTGTACACAAAAGAACAACCAGCCCGAAGGGAACAGGGGCGGGTGCTGGGTCTCCCAATAGGAGCTAGAAGAAAAGGAATTTACGGTAAGTAAACAAAATTCCCTTCTTCTTTGTCGCTCCATTGGGAGACCCAGACAATTGGGACGTCCAAAAGCAGTCCCTGGGTGGGTAAAAGAATACCTCGATAAAAAGAGCCGAAACGATCCCCTCTTACAGGTGGGCAACCGCCGCCTGAAGGACTCGCCTACCTAGACTGGCGTCTGCCGAAACATAGGTATGCACCTGATAGTGTTTCGTGAAAGTATGCAGACTAGACCAGGTAGCTGCCCGACACACCTGCTGAGCCGTAGCCCGATGCCGCAATGCCCAGGACGCACCCACGGCTCTGGTAGAATGAGCTTTCAGCCCCGAAGGAAGCGGAAGCCCAGAAGAACGGTAGGCTTCAAGAATCGGTTCCTTGATCCACCGAGCCAAGGTTGACTTGGAAGCCTGCGAACCCCTACGCTGGCCAGCGACAAGGACAAAGAGCGCATCTGAACGGCGCAGGGGCGCCGTGCAAGACACGTAGAACCGGAGTGCTCTCACTAGATCTAATGTGTGCAAATCCTTTTCACATTGGTGAATTGGATTAGGGCAAAATGAAGGTAAGGAGATATCCTGATTGAGATGAAAAGGAGATACCACCTTAGGGAGAAATTCCGGAACAGGACGCAGGACCACCTTATCCTGGTGAAAAACCAGGAAGGGGGCTTTGCATGACAGCGCTGCCAGCTCCGACACTCTTCGGAGTGATGTAACTGCCACTAGAAATGCCACCTTCTGCGAAAGACGTGATAAAGAGACATCCCGCAGCGGCTCGAAAGGTGGTTTCTGAAGAGCCGTTAGCACCCTGTTAAGGTCCCAGGGTTCCAGCGGACGCTTGTAAGGTGGGACTATGTGGCAAACTCCCTGCAGGAACGTGCGGACCTGCGGAAGCCTGGCCAGACGCTTTTGAAAAAATACGGATAGCGCCGATACTTGTCCCTTGAGAGAGCCGAGTGACAAACCCTTGTCCATTCCGGATTGAAGGAATGAAAGAAAAGTGGGTAAGGCAAAAGGCCAGGGAGAAAAACCATTATCAGAGCACCAGGATAAGAAGATCCTCCAAGACCTGTAATAGATCTTGGCAGACGTTGGTTTCCTGGCCTGTCTCATGGTGGCAATGACATCCTGAGATAACCCTGAAGACGCTAGGAGCCAGGACTCAATGGCCACACAGTCAGGTTGAGGGCCGCAGAATTCAGATGGAAAAACGGCCCTTGTGACAGCAAGTCTGGGCGGTCTGGAAGCGCCCACGGTTGACCCACCGTGAGATGCCACAGATCCGGGTACCACGACCGCCTCTGCCAATCTGGAGCGACGAGAATGGCGCGACGACAGTCGGACCTGATCTTGCGCAACACTCTGGGCAGCATCGCCAGAGGAGGAAATACATAAGGCAGTCGAAACTGCGACCAATCCTGAACTAATGCGTCCGCCGCAAGAGCTCTGTGATCTTGAGACCGGGCCATGAATGCCGGGACTTTGTTGTTGTGCCGTGACGCCATGAGATTGACGTCCGGCGTTCCCCAGCGGCGACAGATCTCTCGAAACACGTCTGGGTGCAGAGACCATTCCCCCGCGTCCATGCCCTGACGACTGAGAAAATCTGCTTCCCAGTTTTCTACGCCTGGGATGTGAACTGCGGAGATGGTGGAGGCTGTGGCTTCCACCCACTGCAGAATCCGTCGGACTTCCTGGAAGGCTTGACGACTGCGAGTGCCGCCTTGGTGGTTGATGTATGCGACGGCAGTGGCGTTGTCCGACTGGATACGGATCTGCCTGCCCTCCAGCCACCGATGAAAAGCCAATAGGGCTAGATACACTGCCCTTATCTCCAGAATATTGATTTGAAGGGATGACTCTACCGGAATCCAGGTTCCCTGAGCCCTGTGGTGGAGGAAAACCGCTCCCCACCCTGACAGGCTCGCGTCCCTGGTGACCACAGCCCAGGTTGGGGGTAGGAAGGATTTTCCTTGCGATAGAGAATTGGGAAGGAGCCACCACTGAAGAGACGTCTTGGTTGCAAGGGAAAGAGAGACGTTCCTGTCGAGGGAAGTCGACCTCCTGTCCCATTTGCGGAGAATGTCCCACTGGAGTGGCCGCAGATGGAATTGCGCGAAGGGCACTGCCTCCATTGCTGCCACCATCTTCCCCAGGAAGTGCATGAGGCGCCTCAAGGGGTGTGACTGACCCCGAAGAAGTGATTGCACCCCTGCCTGCAGGGAAAGCTGTTTGTCCCGCGGTAGCTTGACTACCGCTGACTGTGTATGAAACTCCATCCCGAGGTAAGTCAGTGATTGGGTCGGTGTCAACTTGGATTTTGGGAAGTTGATGATCCACCCGAACTGCTGGAGAGAGTCGCCAGAGCGACGGTAAGGCTGTTTTGACACTCCACCTGAGAAGGTGCCCTGACTAGGAGATCGTCTAAGTAGGGGATCACCGAGTGGCCCTGAGAGTGTAGGACCGCCACAACGGATGCCATGACCTTGGTGAACACCCGTGGGGCTGTCGCCAGGCCGAAAGGCAATGCCACGAACTGAAGGTGTTCGTCCCCGATGGCGAAACGCAAAAAACGTTGATGTTCGGGTGCAATCGGCACATGGAGATAAGCATCTTTGATGTCGATCGATGCTAGGAAGTCTCCTTGTGACATCGATGCGATGACCGAGCGGAGAGATTCCATCCGAAACCGTCTGGTGCTCACATGTCTGTTGAGTAGTTTGAGGTCTAGAACGGGACGGAATGAACCGTCCTTCTTTGGCACCACGAACAAGTTGGAGTAAAAGCCGCGACCATGTTCCTGAGGGGGATTGGGGATCACAACTCCTTCTGTCTTCAGACCGTCCACTGCCTGAAAAAGTGCGTCGGCCCGAGCGGGGGGGCGGAGAGGTTCTGAAGAAACGAGTCGGGGGACGAGAGCTGAACTCTATCCTGTAACCGTGAGACAGAATGTCTCTCACCCATCGGTCTTGAACATGTGGCCACCAGGCGTCGCAAAAGCGGGAGAGCCTGCCACCGACCGAGGATGCGGTTCGGGGATGCCGAGAGTCATGAGGAAGCCGCCTTGGAGGCAGTGCCTCCTGCGGCCTTTTGGGGGCGTGACTTGGACCGCCATGCATAGGAGTTCCTCTGGCCTTTCTCCGGCCTGCTGGACGAAGAGGATTGGGGCTTGGCGGAGGGACGAAAGGACCGAAACCTCGATTGTATTTTCCGTTGCTGAGGTCTCTTCGGTTTGGACTGGGGTAAGGAGGAGTCCTTTCCCTTGGATTCCTTAATAATCTCATCCAATCGTTCGCCAAACAATCGGTCGCCAGAAAACGGCAAACCGGTTAAGAACCTCTTGGACGCAGAGTCTGCCTTCCATTCGCGCAGCCACATGGCCCTGCGGACTGCCACAGAATTAGCTGATGCCACCGCTGTACGGCTAGCAGAGTCTAGGACTGCGTTCATGGCGTAGGAAGAAAAAACTGACGCCTGAGAAGTCAAAGACGCAACCTGCGGAGCAGAATTACGTGTGACCGCATTAATCTCAGCCAGACAAGCTGAGATAGCTTGGAGTGCCCACACGGCTGCAAAAGCCGGGGCAAAAGACGCGCCCGTGACTTCATAGATGGATTTCACCAGGAACTCTATCTGCCTGTCAGTGGCATCTTTTAGCGATGAGCCATCTGCAACCGATACCACAGATCTAGCCGCCAATCTAGAGACTGGAGGATCCACCTTGGGACATTGAGCCCAACCCTTAACGACTTCAGAGGGGAAGGGGTAACGTGTGTCAGTAAGGCGCTTAGTAAAGCGCTTGTCCGGAACCGCTCTGGGCTTCTGGACAGCATCTCTGAAGTTAGAGTGATCGAAAAACGCACTCCGTGTACGTTTAGGGAACCGAAACTGGTGTTTCTCCTGCTGAGAAGTCGACTCCTCTACAGGTGGAGGCGGGGGAGATAGATCTAACACCTGGTTGATGGACGAGATAAGGTCATTTACTAAGGCGTCCCCTTCAGGTGTATCAAGATTGAGAGCAACGTCAGGGTCAGAGCCCTGAGCTGCGACGTCCGCCTCGTCCTCCATAGAGTCCTCAAGCTGGGAACCCGAGCAGCGTGAAGAAGTCGGGGAAGATTCCCAGCGAGCCCGCTTAGCTGGTCTGGGACTGTGGTCCGGGCAGGAGTCCTCCACGTGAGACCTAGGGCCCCCCCTGAGAGCGCGCTGCGGCGCGGACCGAG
Source organism: Anomaloglossus baeobatrachus (assembly GCF_048569485.1). Taxonomy (NCBI): domain Eukaryota; kingdom Metazoa; phylum Chordata; class Amphibia; order Anura; family Aromobatidae; genus Anomaloglossus; species Anomaloglossus baeobatrachus. The sequence goes on from NC_134356.1 coordinate 394,022,603, forward strand.
AGGGGCCTGGAGGCGACGATCCAACAGGGCCCGGGGCCTGTGTAAGGACCGGTCTGGACTGCAAAGCTTCTAGCAGCTTGGCAGACCATTTGTCCATAGACTGAGCCATGGATTGTGAAAGTGACTCAGAGAGTTTCTCAGCAAAAACGGCAAACTCTGTCCCTGCCGCCTGGACAGGAGGAGCAGGGGGGGTCTACCTGAGCCGAGGGGCCCACTAGTGACCGAGGCTCCGGCTGAGCAAGCAAAACAGGGGTTGAGCATTGCTCACAGTGAGGGTAGGTGGAACCCGCAGGTAACATAGCCGCACAAGAGGTACAGGTCGCAAAAAAACCCTGTGCCTTAGCACCCTTGCTCCTTGTGGACGACATGCTGTTGTCTCCTAGGAGAGTGATCACTGAGGGTATATGGGAAAGGGTATACAGGCCGACCGAACAGAAATATATATATAGAATACGTATCTATTCCGGCACCCTAGGGGGACCAGCACCGGGTGACCGGTGTGGCTTACCGACCGCTAAAAAGCGGGGTGTGTGTCCTCCAGATTCCCTGCCTTAGGTCTCCCAGAGTTGTAGAGCTCTTTCTGGTAATCCTCCACCGGCAGAATGCCAAAAAAATGGCTGCCGGAGCTCTCTGGGGAGGAGTGGAGCCGTGGGCGGCGCTAGAAAAGTGCGGGAATCTGGGGTCCCCACAGTGATCAGTGAGGGGGGAGGAAACATACAGGATGCTCCGGCCCTCACATCCGACGTCAGGTCGGCAGTCCCGCCCTTACCCCTGACAGGCAGGCCCGGGGGCGGGAGTTTTGCTACTAGGCCGCAATGAAGCCGGGGACTAAATTTAAGACCGCGGCCGACAAGCAGGCACGATCGGCGGGGAAGTCCGCCGGTCTTCACAAATCAGCAGCTGCTGCAGCGTCCGGGAAGAAGGCGCTCCATGCACAGCCCCCATGGGGACACAGAGTACCTTAGAGATGCAGGGCCCGGTCCCTGAGGATGAATAGACTCCTGTCCGGCAGATTCCCACAGGGGCTGCGGAGGGAGCACGGTCCCAGTAAATGGATGACCGGTCAGGATCCCACTTCTCCCAGAGCCGCTAAGGGATGGTGAAGGAAAACAGCATGAGGCTCCGGCCTTTGTACCCGCAATGGGTACCTCAACCTTAACAGCACCGCCGACGTAGTGGGGTGAGAAGGGAACATGCCGGGGGCCCCGTGGGGGCCCACTATTCTTCCAACCGATATAACTAATATGAGAATGCATGAGTGGATGTGTGCCTCCTTCCACACAAAGCATAAAACTGAGGAGCCCGTGATGCACGGGAGGGTGTATAGGCAGAGGGGAGGGGTTACACTTTTGAGTGTAATACTTTGTGTGGCCTCCGGAGGCAGAAGCTATACACCCAATTGTCTGGGTCTCCCAATGGAGCGACAAAGAAAATCTGACAAGTCGTTTCACAGTAAGGTCTAAGATTTATTTAGTAACGCATGAAGGTTGCATTGTGAAATTTGGTGATATTCACAGACAGCTCCTTCAAACAATATCACAGTTTAACAAAATAACCAGGTTACATTGATTACCATAATACCCCATATTTTACATAGTTTGTAACATGCCAGGACGCCTTATGTGCCGTCATATCTGATTTCACTCCATTGCCGCCTTGTGTTGAAGTCTCACAATACTCTACATTGTTCTGTGATTGATATGTTATTTAATGTATTTCAAAAAGTCACTGAGTCAGAAATGTTGCCTAGTGTCAAAAAACAGACTCTTTATGATGAACTTGTCAAATCCTATCTGGCCAATGAACTGCATATGGTGAAGAGCATCCCTGGATCTAGCGGGACTGCTAATGGGGGGGGCGGAAGGAAGAAAAGCCTTACACAGCACAAATGCGTGTCACTCCATCAGAGCTCCGGGTGACATGTTCTTGTCTACACCAAGCTGGAGGCATGCTCAAAGTGCCACCGATCACATCAACATTATGAACGGAGCGGAAAATCTTCCCAGCATGTGAAAAGGAAAAGAGGAACGGTGTTAACCTTTTGAGCAGCGGAGGACTTTTTCTTGCTTCGGCTCTTACATTCGGATGGACAGATCGCATGTCTAGGTCAGTATTGCTGGAAGACACCTTTTATTTTACTGGATGAATTGCGCCTTCGAGAAGGTATAAATGAGGCATTCTGAGCATTTCTGATTGCCAGTATAGTCCAGGAAAACTATGTAAATGTTGTCTATTCAGCTCAGGGTTTCCCTCTCAGCAGTACTATTTATTACATGCTAACATATTTAATTAATTTGGGTATATATAATTTTTTATTACTTAAATGCATATATTTGGGAATAAAAAAAAACAAAAACAAAAAACAATACAAAATTGACATTTTTTTGTAATTGGGTTTCATTCACAATTTTGCTGTTTCATTCTATAGCCTTTGTGTTGCACTATGTATTGCTGGCTGCCGAATGAGTGATCTGAGACACTGTCCGCGAATATGTCATTTTTTAAATGTCTTTTTCCTGAGATTCTCCTTGCTAGTTTATAACCATATACTACATCATAGTTGAATGTGTAGGGAAATAAAGAGTCCGTAAACAAAAAACGCTGCAAGGTTTCAAGGTTTTTAATGAAACCCAGTTGCATAAATAATTTATGGCCCTAAATATTAATAAAATTAAAAAAAAACAAAAAAACAATCCAAAGATATGCAGAGAAGTCAGAGAAGTGGACAACCATTGAAAGTTTTTACTCTGGGTTTGCAGTATATAGCAGGAAAAACACCTAGGTGCAGACGTCAACTGTATCACTAATCTAAAATTCCACATATGGAGATCAAGCAAAGGCTTCTTTATCCTGAATGGCTGGCATATAGCGGAGTGTACTATTCCATATAGAGGGTAGAAAAACATGTAAAGGGATATATACATTTTTATACTCTGGTATACGCCAGCCTGAGTATAAGGCAAGGCACCTAATTTTAGCACAAAAAAAAAAAATGTAAAACTTATTGACTGCAGTATAAGCTTAGGGTGGGAAATGCAGCTGCTACTGGTAAATTTCAAAAATAAAAATAGATACAAATAAAATGTAATGTGCCCACCCTTGTGCCCTGTAGTAATGTACCCATCCTTGTGATCCATCCTGAAGTAATGTCCTCATTCCGGTCCCCTATTATGCCGTTGTTCACATACACACAAAATTATATATTTTCTCACCTGCCCTCCATTCCTGCGGTGTCCTCTTACCTGCTTCTTGCAGATCGCACATAGAAGACCCCTCCATGATCAAGGCTGGCGCACGGGGAAGCCGCTGCAGTCATCGCTTTACTTCAGTTGAATGATTTGTGTCGCTGCAAAGCATTCAAAGTGATGATGGCAGTGGCTGCTCCGACCATCAAGAAGCGAGTCTTGCGGACAGGCACATAAACCCCTCCATGATCGTCAGCCGGTCCGCCATCATCGCCTTACTACAGTTGAATGCTTTTCGGTGCCGCAAACCATTCAACTGACGTAAAGGTATGACGACAGACAGCAGCGGCGTGCACCAGACGCAATCATGGAGGGGTTTATGTGCCTGCGGTCTGCAAGAAGCAGATAAGAGGACACTGTGGGAACGGACGAAAGGTGAGAATTTTTTGTGGAAACCTCACTTGGATATAAGCCTGGGGGTCATTTTCAGCTTAAAAAAAAAAAAATAAATAAAAAATATGGCTGAAAAACTCATCTTACACTCAAGGATCTACGGTAAGTGTTGAAGCGTCGTCTTGTACGAAGCACCCTCTGTTTTGTCTCCATTCACAATCGGCAGGACCCTCCTTGAAAATTACAATATACTGATTGTTTTCCAAGGAGTTCAAAATCCACTTTTACATTTTTTCTCTCCACAGAAGGGAGATAGCTTGGACTTTATGAAATTACTTATAGATTTGTTTTTAAGCTCATCTCATCTATATACAAAACACATCAAGATCATTTCAGGAATTAACTAGAAAATAGTATTTTTTTTTTTTTATTTAGAAACAAAAAAGTTAAAATTACAGGCAAATATCCAAGTGTCTAATGCTGGTTTTATCAGAAACAGTATTGCTAAGATCAAGTGTTTTAAAAGGAAGGGACTGAGGGCTACTAAAACTTGGTTAAAAACCAGCATTAGGGGGAATCTAACACTGATCATTTATGAAGAATGGAGTCCTACAAATTACTGAGAAGTTGAAGACTTCACAACCTCAAAAGATGGCAGGTTTTGCGCTTATTTTATTTTTACCGTTTCCCTGAATATTCGGTTTTCTTTTTTAAAAATCCATCATATGGCTTCAAAGATATTTTTATTTAGTGCTAATTTTTTGGTCTTTATTAGGGGGTGCGCTCACAAGAATATGAGGATAAGGTTTTAGACTCCCATGCTTAATTACCCTGCGAGTCCCACCTCAATGGTAAAGAGCAAACAAATAGAACTAAACAGGGAGGCCCATATCTTTAACAGTATGGCAGACTAAAAAATAAAATACAGAATAATCTAATGAGGAGTAAAATAAGAGCAGAAACCGTCAACTTTCAGAAAGTTGGCGGTGCCAAAGAAATACAAATTCCCTTTGTGTTGATGTAGGGAGGAAGTACTGCTCATTTTGGTGTTTTTAACTCATTCACCCCCAGGCGATTTTCCGTTTTTTTTTTGCAGGACAAGTTGTACTTTTAAATGAAACAATAAGTTTTACCATATGGTGTACTGGAAAAGGCAAAAAAAAAAAAAAAAAAAAAAAAAAAAGTTTATTTTATTTTATTAGCCCCCTTAGGGGACTATAATGATCAGCAATCTGATCGCTCATTCTTTCCTGTAGATCAGAGCAGCATTGCTCTGATCTGCACAAAGGCAGCTCTCCTCTCACACACGGCCCTCTCCTGGCTGTAAGAGGAACTGACTCATAATAGCTGCAGGAGTAATCACATGACCCTGTGCTACCATGGCAACCATCGGATCCATGCGATCACATCACATGACTTTTGATGGCGCCGGGTAAGTGAATTCTTACCCAGGTCCGCTGTTACATCATGCTGTGACATTTTCATAGCGCGCTGTAAAGGGTTAACAGGCACGAGTGGGTATTGTCAGTAAAGGTATCGTCAGTGGGTAAATCAGCTGACATGTGCAGCAATCGCTGCTGGCTGCCCGCAGCAGCAGGCAGGGATTAACCTGACACGATCCATGACGTACCCAGTACATCATGTGTCGTGAAGCGGTTGAGCAAAGGATGCTTAATAGTGATGAGCAAAGACTACCATACTTGGGTGCTCAGTACTCATAATGAGTGCTCGGACAGGCTCATCTTGAGTACCCGAGTACCATGGAAGTCAATGGGGAATTTGAGCATTTTTTTGGAAGATCTTCAGAAATAAAAAACAAAACACTTGAATTTCCCCCATTGACTTCCATTATACTCAGGTACTCGATATGAGCCCGTCTGAGCGCTCGTTATGAGTACTGAGCACGGTAGTGCTAGCTCATCACTAATGCTTATAGAAAAAAAATAAATAAATATATAGTCCTGGAAAATCCCATCCGCTTGCACTGTGCTGAATTCCAAGTGTAAGCACTGAGTAGATTGTCAAATTTATGTTTCCCCCAAATTAATCACTGCAGGCTGAGGATATCAGGGATCAGTATACTTTGGAAGTAAGGCAACCCTAAGTTCTCAATTGTTTGGATTTTGGTTGGAAATTATTTTTAAAATATCTTATGGTGTCAGGGAGAACATTAAAAATATTTCCTAAGTAAATAATAGAGGTGATCTGGTGAAATAAATCTGCAGCGTTACCCTGGGAGAACTCCAGTTCAGCTTAGGATAGACACTGCCTCCAAGGGAATTAATCGCTTCTTGCACTTTTGTTGAAAACTCTGGGAATTCTGGTGCCTGGAAGAATAAGATCGCAGTAAAGTTACACACAGCCACAAGAATATTCAATGGCTACAAGAATAAAATCAGGTGAAAGACAGCATGTCTGCTAAACTAAAAGTACGTACCGTAAGTGTTGTTGTGTTCTCATCGTCTGACCACTGAAGGAAAAAGGGGAGATTTCATTACACATGTGAGCAGCGCACAATTAGTTAAAGAGATTGGCCACTACTTTGACACTGATGGCCTATCCTTAGGATAGTTCATCAATCTGATTGGCCAGGGTTCGATCCGCCAATCAGCTGTTCTCGGTCCCAGCAGGCGCAGCAGGAAATGCTCAGTTCAGGAGCTCATCTGTCTTCTGATAGTGGCCACAGCTGGGTACTACAACTCCGCCTCCTATTGATTTGAATGGGAGGTGATGTGCAGTACCCACCCACGGCCACTATCAGAAGACAGAGCAGCGCCGGAACTGAGCATTTTTCTTTCGCCTTCTACCGTGACTGAGATCAGCTGATCGTCGGGGGTGCGGCATGTCGGACCCCGGCCGATCACACATTGAGGACCTATCCTAAGGATGGGCTGTCAATGTCAAAGTAGTGGTCAACCCCTTTAAGGAAAACCTGTCACGTCCTTTTTCTACATTAACCCCTTAACGACCGCGGGCCGTAAAATTACGTCCTAGCGGTCATAATGTTACTGCCCGCGGTCTGCCGGCGGCAGCATGCCGCGATCGGCGCACATCTCAGCTGATTTTCACAGCTGAGATGTGTGCCTGCTAGGCATGAGCAGAATCGTTATCTGCTTGTGCCGTTTAATCCCTTATATGGCGCTGTCAATATGTGACAGCGCCATTATAAGCGCAATCGTGGTAAACTTTTACTTACCGCCCGATACCGGAAGTCACAAGACGCGATCACGTGACTTCCGATAGTTGTCATGGTAGCACAGGGTCATGTGATGACTCCTGTACTACACCTGACTTGCTTTCACTTTCGCTGTGCCAGCGGCACAGCAAAAGAGAAAGAGAGCGTATCTGCTGTTTACAGCCTTGTAGCTGTGATCAGCAGATACTGCAGAGCGATCAGATTGCTGATCGCAATAGCCCCCTAGGGGGACTAGTAAAATTAAAAAAAAAAAAAAAAAGTTTTAAAAAAATTAACAAAAAAAAAACCCTAAAAAGTTCAAATCACCCCCCATTCGCCCCATTGAAAATTAAAGGGTTAAAAATATAAAAAAATATACACATATTTGGTATCGCCGCGTTCAGAAACGCCTGATCTATCAAAATATAAAATCAATTAATCTGATCAGTATATGGCGTAGCGGCAAAAAAATTCCAAACGCCAAAACGATGTTTTTTTGTCGCCACAACTTTTGCGCAAAATGCAATAAGAGGCGATCAAAACGTAGCATCTGCGCAAAAATGGTACCGTTAAAAACGTCAGCTCGAGACGCAAAAAGAAGGGAATTTTGTTTACTTACCGTAAATTCCTTTTCTTCTAGCTCCTATTGGGAGACCCAGACAATTGGGTGTATAGCTTCTGCCTCCGGAGGCCACACAAAGTATTACACTCAAAAGTGTAACCCCTCCCCTCTGCCTATACACCCCCCCCGTGCATCACGGGCTCCTCAGTTTTGGTGCAAAAGCAGGAAGGAGGAAACTTATAAATTGGTCTAAGGTAAATTCAATCCGAAGGATGTTCGGAGAACTGAAAACCATGAACCAAAAGAACAATTCAACATGAACAACATGTGTACACAAAAGAACAACAGCCCGAAGGGAACAGGGGCGGGTGCTGGGTCTCCCAATAGGAGCTAGAAGAAAAGGAATTTACGGTAAGTAAACAAAATTCCCTTCTTCTTTGTCGCTCCATTGGGAGACCCAGACAATTGGGACGTCCAAAAGCAGTCACTGGGTGGGTAAAAGAATACCCTGATAAAAAGAGCCAACAACGGCCCTCCTCTTACAGGTGGGCAACCGCCGCCTGAAGGACTAGCCTACCTAGACTGGCATCCGCCGAAGCATAGGTATGCACCTGATAGTGTTTCGTGAAAGTGTGCAGACTAGACCAGGTAGCCGCCTGACACACCTGCTGAGCCGTAGCCCGGTGCCGCAATGCCCAGGACGCACCCACGGCTCTGGTAGAATGGGCTTTCAGCCCTGAAGGAATCGGAAGCCCAGAAGAACGGTAGGCTTCAAAAATCGGTTCCTTGATCCACCGAGCCAAGGTTGACCTGGAAGCCTGCGACCCCTTACGCTGGCCAGCGACAAGGACAAAGAGCGCATCAGAACGGCGCAGTGGCGCCGTGCGAGACACGTAGATCCGGAGTGCTCTCACTAGATCTAACAAATGCAAATCCTTTTCACATTGGTGAATTGGATGAGGGCAAAATGAAGGTAAGGAGATATGATGATTGAGATGAAAAGGGGACACCACCTTGGGGAGAAAGTCCGGGACCGGACGCAGAACCACCTTATCCTGGTGAAATACCAGGAAGGGGGCTTTGCATGACAGCGCTGCAAGCTCTGACACTCTTCGGAGTGATGTGACTGCCACTAGAAATGCCACCTTCTGCGAAAGACGTGATAGAGAGACATCCCGCAGCGGCTCAAAAGGCGGTTTCTGAAGAGCCCGTAGAACCCTGTTGAGATCCCAGGGTTCCAGCGGACGCTTGTAAGGTGGAACTATGTGGCAAGCTCCCTGCAGGAACGTGCGGACCTGCGGAAGCCTGGCTAGACGCTTTTGAAAAAACACGGAAAGCGCCGAGACTTGTCCCTTGAGAGAGCCGAGAGACAAACCCTTGTCCATTCCGGATTGAAGGAAGGAAAGAAATGTGGGTAAGGCAAACGGCCAGGGGGTAAACCCCTTATCAGAGCACCAGGCTAAGAAGATCCTCCAAGCCCTGTGATAGATCTTGGCTGACGTTGGTCTCCTGGCCTGTCTCATAGTGGCAATGACCTCTTGAGATAACCCTGAGGACGCTAGGAGCCAGGACTCAATGGCCACACAGTCAGGTTGAGGGCCGCAGAATTCAGATGGAAAAATGGCCCTTGAGACAGCAAGTCTGGTCGGTCTGGGAGCGCCCACGGTTGACCCACCGTGAGGTGCCACAGGTCCGGGTACCACGACCTCCTCGGCCAGTCTGGAGCGACGAGGATGGCGCGGCGGCAGTCGGACCTGATCCTGCGCAACACTCTGGGCAGCATTGCCAGAGGAGGGAATACATAAGTCAGTCGAAACTGCGACCAATCCTGAACTAAGGCGTCCGCCGCCAGAGCTCTGTGATCCTGAGACCGTGCCATGAATGCCGGGACTTTGTTGTTGTGCCGAGACGCCATGAGATCGACGTCCGGCGTTCCCCAGCGGCAACAGATCTCTTGAAACACGTCCGGGTGAAGAGACCATTCCCCTGCGTCCATGCCCTGGCGACTGAGAAAGTCTGCTTCCCAGTTTTCTACGCCTGGGATGTGAACCACGGAGATGGTGGAGGCTGTGGCCTCCGCCCACAGCAGAATCCGCCGAACTTCTTGGAAGGCTTGACGACTGCGAGTGCCGCCCTGGTGGTTGATGTACGCGACCGCCGTGGCGTTGTCCGACTGTATGCGGATCTGCCTGCCCTCCAGCCACCGATGGAACGCTTTTAGGGCTAGATACACTGCCCTTATCTCCAGAACATTGATCTGAAGGGAGGACTCTGTCGGAGACCAGGTTCCCTGAGCCTTGTGGTGGAGAAAAACCGCTCCCCACCCTGACAGACTCGCGTCCGTCGTGACCACAGCCCAGGATGGGGGCAGGAAAGATTTTCCCTTCGACAGGGAAGTGGGAAGAAGCCACCACTGAAGAGAGGTCTTGGCTGCCAGAGAAAGAGAGACGTTCCTGTCCAAGGACGTCGACCTCTTGTCCCATTTGCGGAGAATGTCCCATTGGAGTGGACGCAGATGAAACTGCGCAAAGGGAACTGCCTCCATTGCTGCCACCATCTTCCCCAGGAAGTGCATGAGGCGCCTCAAGGGGTGTGACTGGGCCCGAAGGAGAGATTGCACCCCTGTTTGCAGCGAACGCTGTTTGTCCAGCGGTAGCTTGACTATCGCTGAGAGAGTATGAAACTCCATCCCGAGGTAAGTCAGTGATTGGGTCGGAGTCAATTTTGACTTTGGGAAATTGATGATCCACCCGAACCTCTGGAGAGTCTCCAGAGCCACGGTCAGACTGTGTTGACATGCCACCCGGGAGGGTGCCTTGACTAGGAGATCGTCTAAGTAAGGGATCACCGAGTGGCCCTGAGAGTGTAGGACCGCCACCACGGATGCCATGACCTTGGTTCGCTCGGGGGGCGGAGATGTTCTGAAAAAACGAGTCGGAGGACGAGAGCTGAACTCTATCCTGTAACCGTGAGACAGAATGTCCCTCACCCATCGGTCTTGGACATGTGGCCAGCAGGCGTCGCAAAAGCGGGAGAGCCTGCCACCGACCGAGGATGCGGTTTGGGGAGGCCGAAAGTCATGAGGAGGCCGCCTTGGAGACGGTGCCTCCGGCGGTCTTTGGAGGACGTGACTTAGACCGCCATGCAGAAGAGTTTCTCTGGCTCTTCTGTGGCCTGTTGGACGATGAGGATTGGGACCTGGCTGAGGGCCGAAAGGACCGAAACCTCGCTTGAATTTTTCGTTGCTGAGGTCTCTTTGGTTTGGGCTGGGGTAAGGACGAGTCCTTTCCCTTGGATTGCTTAATAATTTCATCCAATTGTTCGCCAAACAATCGGTCGCCAGAAAAGGGCAAACCGGTCAAGAACTTCTTGGAAGCAGAGTCTGCCTTCCATTCGCGTAGCCACATGGCCCTGCGGACTGCCACCGAATTGGCGGATGCTACCGCTGTACGGCTAGCCGAGTCCAGGACAGCATTCATGGCGTAGGATGAAAATACCGACGCCTGAGACGTCAAAGACGCTACTTGCGGAGCAGAGGTACGGGTGACCGCATTAATCTCAGACAGACAAGCTGAGATAGCCTGGAGTGCCCACACTGCTGCAAAGGCTGGGGCAAAGGATGCGCCTATGGCTTCATAGATGGATTTCATTAGGAGCTCTATCTGCCTGTCCGTGGCATCCTTGAGCGTTGAACCGTCAGCCACTGCTACTACGGATCTAGCCGCCAGTCTAGAGACTGGAGGATCCACCTTGGGACACTGAGCCCAACCCTTAACTACGTCAGAGGGGAAGGGGTAACGTGTGTCATTAAGGCGTTTAGTAAAGCGCTTGTCCGGGAAAGCCCTGTGCTTCTGGACAGCATCTCTGAAGTTCGAGTGATCGAAGAAAACACTCCGAGTACGTTTGGGAAACCTAAACTGGTGCTTCTCCTGCTGTGCGGCCGACTCCTCTATAGGTGGAGTTGGGGGAGAAAGATCTAGCACCTGGTTGATGGACGCTATAAGGTCATTTACTATGGCGTCCCCTTCAGGTGTATCAAGATTGAGAGCAACGTCAGGGTCAGAGTCCTGGGCTGCGACCTCCGCCTCATCCTCTAGAGAGTCCTCAAGCTGAGATCCCGAACAGCGTGATGAAGTCGGGGAAGATTCTAAGCGAGCCCGCTTAGCCGGTCTGGGACTGCGGTCCGTGCCGGAGTCCTCCACGTAATAACTAGAGGCCACCCCAGGAGCACGCTTTGTCGCAGACCGAGAGGGGCCTGGGGGCGATCCCGCAGTGCCCGGGGCCTGTGTAAGGGCGGGTCTGGGCTGCAAAGCTTCTAGTATCTTAGCAGACCATTTGTCCATAGACTGAGCCATGGATTGTGACAGTGACTCAGAGAGTTTCTCAGCAAATGCTGCAAACTCTGTCCCTGTCACCTGGACAGGGGAAGCCGGCGGTTCTACCTGGGCCGAGGGTCCCACCAGTGCCCCAGGCTCCGGCTGAGCGAGTGCCACATGGCCCGAGCATTGCTCACAGTGAGGGTAGGTGGAACCTGCAGGTAGCATAGCCGCACAAGAGGTACAGGTTGCAAAATAACCCTGTGTCTTGGCACCCTTGCTCCTTGTGAACGACATGCTGTAGTCTCCCAGGAGAGTGATCACTGAGGGATATATAGCCACAAGCTAACAGTACAGCCGAACCGAGAAAATGTATACAAATATAATTATATATATATATATATATATATATATATATATATATATATATATATATATATATATATATATATATATATATATATATATATATATATATACAGTTCAGCACTCTAGGGGGCCCAGCACCGGTGGGAAGAAGCCACCTGGCTTACCGACCGCTCAAGCAGTGTGTGGCCACCAGATTCCCTGCCTCGGGTCTCCCAGAGGTGCTGCCAGAAGTCCTCCACCGGCAGAATGTGCTTAAAACATGGCTGTCGGCGTTCACAGGGGAGGAGGGAGCCGTGGGCGTAACTACAAAAGTGCGGGAATCTGGTGCCCCAGAGTGAATAGTGAGGGGGGCGGAGGACAGCCAAGTGTGCTCCAGCCCTCACTGTCGGCGTCAGACCGACCGTCCCGCCCTTCCCCCTGACTGGCAGGCCCGGGGGCGGGAGTTTAAGGCACTAGGCCGCAAAAGCCGGGGACTAAAGTTAAAACCGCGGCCGGCAAGCAGGCGCGGTCGGCGCGGTAGTCCCGGTCTCATACCAACACCGCAGTCGCTGCAGCGTCTGAGGTCAAGGTGCTCCATGCACCGTCCCCAAGGGGACACAGAGTATCTGTAGATGCAGGGCCCTGTCCCTGATGATACTCAGTCTCCTGTCTGTCAGAATCCCACAGGGGCTGCGGAGGGAGCCCGGTCCCAGTGCCTGGATGACCGGATAGGATCCCACTTCTCCCAGAGCCCCTAAGGGATGAGGAAGGAAAACGGCATGTGGCTCCGGCCTGTGTGCCCGCAATGGGTACCTCAACCTTAACAACACCGCCGACTTAGTGGGGTGAGAAGGGAGCATGCCGGGAGCCCTGTTAGGGCCCTCTTTTCTTCCATCCGATATAATCAGCTGCTGCTGCTGACTAAAATGGGAGCATGAGTGCATGTGTGCCTCCTTCAACACAAAGCATAAAACTGAGGAGCCCGTGATGCACGGGGGGGGGTGTATAGGCAGAGGGGAGGGGTTACACTTTTTAAAGTGTAATACTTTGTGTGGCCTCCGGAGGCAGAAGCTATACACCCAATTGTCTGGGTCTCCCAATGGAGTGACAAAGAAATAAGCCATCACTAGCCATAGATCCCGAAAAATGAGAACGCTACGGGTCACGGAATATGGCGTAAAACGTGCGCCACTTTTTTCGGACAAACTTCCGATTTTTTTTTAACCCCTTATATAAAAGTAAACCTATACATGTTTGGTGTCTACGAACTCGCACTGACCTGAGGCATCATACCCACACATCAGTTTTACCATATAGTGAACACAGTGAATAAAATATCTCAAAACCCATAGTGCTATCGCACTTTTTTTGCAATTTTTCTGCATTTGGAATTTTATGCCATTTTCCAGTACACTATATGGTAAAACTGATGGTTTCATTTAAAAGTACAGCTCGTTCCGCAAAAAATGAGCCCTCACATGACCATATTGACTGAAAAATAAAAAAAGTTACGTCTCTCAGAAAAAGAATGGCGAAAAAAAAAAACGGAAAGCAAAAAAAAAAAATCGACCGGTCGTGAAGGGGTTAAAGGCCCCCAAATTGATGCAACATGATGTTCTTTATAAAAAAAACAAAAAAAAACTAAACTATTAGGTGAATGCATTACAGACCTTCTCATTCTGTCATAGGGGTTGTGCTTTGTATCATTTAAGTCATGGTCCTCTTCAAATTATGCACACCCATCACAGCCTGACACTTTGCTAATGCACTTTGACCATCAGCTCCTTGGGCATGTGTATCTGGGTACACGTCCTCAGCTTCATATCATATTTGCGCATGCTCCGGAGCTGTGAGCAGAACAGCAAGAACAGAGTGGTGCACATGGCTTGCGCACTCACAAGGAGCTGTCATATAGCCACTGACTCACTGCGGCTTTGGATGTACGTATCCAGCTTCATTTCATGTGTGCGCATGCTCCAGAGTCCGTGCGCATGCCCGGAGAGCTGATGATCAATGCATAAATGCAGAATTTAATAGGAGCTTGCCGTGACGTCGGGCTAGTCACAGCAATCAGACTGCGATGATATAATTTGAAGGGGACGATGACTAAAATGATACAATGCGCCATCCCTATGCCTGAAAGAAGGTCTGTGATGCCTTCAATTAATGATATGAAGTGTTATTAAGATATATACTGGAACCTTTTGTTTGAGAACACCATGTCAGTAATGCACATTACATCGTTAACAAGACATTGGGGGCAGTTTAATATAGAAAAAGGAGGTGACAGGTTGCCTTTAAAAAAAATCTTTTGCTACTAATTGCAAATGAAAAATCAGGACTTGTTCATGTCAGTTTGGATACAATTTTAAGACACAGCAACTATTTGTGAAATCAGAACACAGAAAATTAACTTGACCACTGATTGGTGAAGTAGGAGTTTCAGTTACAGGGGTGGTCCCAGAGTGGGTTCAGTCACCATTCTGTATGGAGAGTGGCGGCTGTAACCGCATCCCCCTCACTGGCTGCCAGCCGCTCAGCATTAGAACCAGCTGTCAGTCAGTGCGAGGGGCAATTACAGCCGCCACTCTCAGTACATGGAGTGATGACTGAACCCGCAGCAGCACCTCCCCGGTAACTGGAACCTGAATGTTGCGGAGAGGATTAATGTTCTTTTCCTCCCAGCAGTGGGGGTCAAAGTGCAGGCACCAGGCAGATTAACTCCATATCTGCAGGTTAAAAGCCTTTTTTCATGTGACAAGTTCATGTGTATCTAATCCTATCCTGTGTGATACTGTCTGCCGAGTTGCTGTATCTAATCGTATCCTGTGTGATACTCCTGCTATCCTTGGTGACACTTTAGACATTTCTGGTCACCAACAAAATGGCTCCGCACTGTGATCCTAAATTTCATTCTCTGTTATCCCTTGGAAACACGCAGATTAGGAGGGGGAGGTGTGACATCGCACACAGGAGAGCAGATTCTGCCCACTTTACTGCAGCTGTAATCTAGGCTTTTCTACAATACGATTTCTGTAGGATTTCAGCAGCTGCTCCCCCTAGTGTTTAACAGTGGATAATATCAAACTTTTTAATTTTTTTTTATATTTTGCTCAATTAAAAACAAATAATAATATTTAAACAAAACATTAAAATATTAATAATTTACATTTTTTCAGTTATTGAATTTTTTTTTTTTTGGACGACACATTCCCTTTAATGGATTTGGCTTTTCTCTTTACAGGCAAACCATTTAAAAATTAAAAGGGTTGTAGAGGCTAGTGTTATTGATCACATATCCTCACAATAGGTTATGAGGGCCTGACACCTTACACCCCCACCGATCAGCTGTTATCTGCTACGGTAGTGGCCAGATGTACAAAGTGAACGGAGCAGACAACATGGCTTTGTGCACGGTGAACTGCGGTTCAGCACAAATTTAATGTCATGCTGAATCAATTAAAAATGAGGCACACCCAGCACCAATTCTGTCTCTTTGCATTGACTGACAGCTTGAAGGGGGGAAGGGAAGGGGTGGAGAGGGGTACCAAATGAAACAAGCTATCAAACTTTGTATAAAGATATTATCTGCACCTCTTCTTCCTCATCACTGTTGAGATCCGGCTGAGAACACCCTGCAGAATCTTCCCTGTATGACAAAAGAGGAAAAAATATATATTAAAATTCTTTAATAACTCGAACTTTTTTCCAATCTGCAACATAATATAATTTTACCAGCCACGGAAAAATTTAGCACAGTCAATTTGTGGGCATGGCTATGTTGTGACTGTTAGGCCCTGTGCCCACGCTGCGAAGTTTGACGCGAATTTTGACACGTATTTTCAGAAATCTGCATGTCCATCCAGCAAAGTCTATGAGAATTCAGAAATGCTGTGCCCACGTTGAGTATTTTTTTCCTCGCGTATTTGGTGCAAATTTCTTTTTTTCTGCACCAAATACTGCCTAACCCAGGAAGAAGTGCAGAACCGACTTAGTAACATTAAAATTGACAAATCACCAGGCCCTGATGGCATTCACCCTCGGGTATTAAGGGAGTTAAGTAATGTGATAGACAGGCCTCTATTCCTTTTATTTAAAGACTCTATAGAAACTGGGTCTGTTCCACTGGATTGGCGGCTAGCAAATGTGGTACCAATATTCAAAAAAGGGTGCAAAAGGGAACCTGGAAACTATAGGCCGGTAAGCTTAACATCTGTTGTGGGTAAAATGTTTGAAGGGTTTTTAAGGGATACTATTATGGAATGTCTCAATGTTAATAACTGTTTAACTCCATATCAACATGAATTTATGAAGGATCGCTCCTGTCAAACTAACCTGATCAGCTTCTATGAGGATGTAAGCTCTCACATGGACCGAGGAGAATCATTGGATGTCATTTATCTCGACTTCGGTAAAGCATTTGACACTGTCCCACATAAAAGACTAATAAGTAAAATGAGAAAGCTTGGGCTCGGGGAAAATGTGTGTAGATGGGTAGGTAGCTGGCTTAGTGGTAGAAAACAAAGAGTGGTTATTAATGGTGCATACTCAGATTGGGCCAGGGTTACTAGTGGGGTGCCACAGGGGTCTGTATTGGGCCCCCTACTATTTAATATATTTATTAATGATCTGGTGGATGGTTTACAGAGTAAAATATCAGTATTTGCAGATGATACAAAACTATGTAAGGTAGTTAACACAAAGGAGGACAGTTTGCAACTACAGATGGATTTGAGTAAATTGGAGAATTGGGCTGAAAAATGGCAAATGAGGTTTAACACAGATAAGTGTAAGGTTATGCACATGGGAAGGAGAAACAGATGCTACGATTACTTACTAAATGGGAAACTGCTGGGGAAATCAGACATGGAAAAAGACTTAGGCATCTTAGTGAATAAGAATCTAAATTGGAGTGCCCAGTGTCAGGCAGCAGCCACCAAAGCAAATAGGGTGATGGGATGCATTAGAAGAGGTCTGGGGGCACGAGATGAAAACATCATTCTCCCTCTGTACAAATCACTAGTCAGACCACACTTGGAGTATTGTGTGCAATTTTGGGCGCCGGTGCTGAAGAAAGACATTACTGAACTTGAAAGGGTTCAGAGGCGGGCTACTAAAATAATAAATGGAATGGGTGCATTACAATACACGGAAAGGTTATCAAAATTAGGTCTATTTACTCTAGAAAAGAGAAGACTTAGGGGAGACCTAATAAATATGTACAAATATATCAGAGGGCCATATAGAGATCTCTCCCATGATCTGTTTGTACCAAGGACTATGACAAGAACAAGGGGGCATTCTTTTCGATTGGAGGAAAGAAAATTCCTACATCAGCATAGAAGAGGGTTCTTCACGGTAAGAGCAGTGAGGCTCTGGAACTCTCTTCCTGAGGAAGTGGTGATGGCCAACTCACTGAATGAATTTAAGAGAGGAATGGATGCATTTCTTGTTAGCAAAAGTATAGAAGGTTATAAATAGCATAATCTTACAGGTAGATAGAAGAGCGACCTAGATTATTAGAGGAATGGGGGGGGCTGCAATACCAAGACAGGTTATTAAACTTGGGGTTAGTTAGTTAGGAAAAACAAAGGCTTAGGGGGATCTAATCACAATGTATAAATATATGAGGGGACAGTACAGAGACCTTTCCAAAGATCTCTTTACACCTAGGCCTGCGACTGGAACAGGGGGCATCCGCTAAGTATTGAGGAAAGAATGTTTAATCATAATCACAGATGAGGATTCTTTACTGTACGAGCAGTGAGACTATGGAGCTCTCTGCCGCATGATGTTGTAATGAGGGATTCACTAGTAAAATTTAAGCAGAGCCTGAACGCATTTCTTGAAAAATATAATATTGCCAGTTATGTATATTAGATTTTATGACAGGGTGTTGATCCAGGGAACTAGTCTGATTGCCGTATGTGGAGTCAGGAAGGAATTTTTTTCCCCATTGGAGCTTATTTGACACATTGGGGTTTTTTTGCCTTCCTCTGGATCAACATGTTAGGCTACAGGTTGAACTAGATAGACTTAGGCGGGCTTTGCACGTTGCAACATCGGTAACAATGTGTTACCGATGCTGCCGCGATAGTCCCGCCCCCGTCGCACGTTCGATATATAGTGAAAGCTGCCGTAGCGATTATTATCGCTACGGCAGCTTTACACACACATACCTGCCGTGCGACGTCCCTCTGGCCGGCGACCCGCCTCCTTCCTTAGGGGGCGGGTCGTGCGGCGTCACAGTGACGTCACACGGCAGGCGGCCAATTGAAGTGGAGGGGCGAAGATGAGCAGGATGTAAACATCCCGCCCACCTCCGTCCTTCTCATTGCAGCCGGGAGGCAGGTAAGGTGAAGTTCCTCGCTCCTGCGGCTTCACACACAGCGATGTGTGCGGCCGCAGGAACGAGGAACTACATCGTACCTGTCGCTCCCCCGGCATTATGGAAATGTCGGAGGCTGCAGCGATGATACGATGACGACGATTTTGCGCTCGTTCATCGTATCATCTAGGATTTACACACTACGACATCGCAAGTGACGCCGGATGTGCGTCACTTTCGATTTGACCCCACCGACATCGCACCTGCGATGTCGTAGTGTGCAAAGCTCGCCTTAGAGTCTCCCTTCAACCTTAAAAACTATGATACTATGAAATACGAAAGGGAAAAATAAGCAACGTGGGCACAGCACTTCTGAATTCTCATAGACTTTGCTGGCTTTACAATGGACATGCAGATTTTGCTGCAGATTTCTGAAAATACGCGTCAAAACTACACAGCGTGGGCACTGGGCCTAAAACTATAAGAGGTAACCTGTCAGGTGCAATATGCACCCAGAGCCATGAGCACTTCTGGGTGCATATTTCTAATCCCTGCCTAACCATCCCTGTATCTAGTAGCATAGATAAAGAGATCTTTAGAAAAAGTATTTCTAAAGATCCTTTATGATATGCTAATGAACGAGGGGACTAGCCGCAAAGGCGTTAGTTCCTGAAGCTCAATCTGCCCTCTTAGCAGGTTAGCTTGCCCATATGGTCTTCAATGCCCATGGCCCAGCATCACTGAAGGTGACGCGAGTACCTGTGTCCGTTGTCACCGCTTCAGCCAGGTTTAGGGTCAGTGCGCAGCATTAGAATGCCGGGCACTTCCGGTCATGCGCACTATGGAGCTGGGTGTACTTGCGTCCCGGCTTCAGAGAAGTCTACTGCGCATGACCGGAAGTGCTGGAAGTTCTGATGATGTGCATTGACCCTAAAGCCGGAGTCTGAAGCGGTGACAACGGATACAGGTACGCACATCACTGCTGATGATGACACTGGGCAATGGGAATTAAATAGCATGTTAGCATGCCCCTGAGGGTGTGCTAACATGCTAAGAGAGCGGAATGAGAGCAGGAACTAACGCCCATGCGACTAGTCCCTGCGCTCATTAGCATATCATAAAGAATCTTTAGAAATACTTTTCTCTAAAGATTTCTTTATGTGTGCTACTAAATACAGGGACGGTTAAACAAGGATTAGCAATATGCACTTAGACCTGCTCGTGGCTCTGGGTGCATACAGCACCTGACAGGTTCCCTTTAAAAGGTGTTTTCCCCAATATAAGGGTAGAGACCTCCACTACGTTAATTGTCTATGTGACTGTGCGAGACCTTTGTACAGTGCCCAGTTTTTTCTGAGCAGGGTGTGCATGTAGTGGAGTGTGCATGCTCGATCTCTATTTCATTCTAGGGGTCCTGCTGGGAGTATAGATGGAGGATAATTCATCACTGCAGCAACTAATCACAGAGTCAAGTGGCTTGTGTAGTGCTGAGCTCTGGGATTGGCTGCAGTGGTGATGAACTATACAGCAAAGATGATATTTGTATACAATGGTTTACATTAATATGAACCTCTGAATTGTAAAGTGCTGCAGAATATGTTGGCGCTACAGAAATAAAGATTATTATTATTAATATGGTGTTAATAAAGCTTTACCTTCCAGAAACCACAAGGGTGCCATCGTCAAGCAAATAGTCCTTTACATTTTCTGGTAAAGGGATGATGACACTAAAAAAAAAGAAAGATAAAAGATGCTGGGGTTATTTCAAGATTGTAACTGCAAACGTACCCTGACAAATGCAAACTTGCTGCATCAATGTTTCACTGACGGGGATAGGTCCTATTATTGGGCTTGAAGGGCTATTCTCAAGCTATTTATGAGATAAAATTGTAGAGTCCTTAGAAAAGTAATCAACTTTGCAATTTACTTCTTATCAAAGCTCCAAAAGGGAGGGTTTCCAGAGTTATTTTTCACTGCTCTTAGTCTTGTTTACCAGCCACCTCAGCAGCCTATTAATGGTGGTCATCACCTGGGCAAGGAGCACAAAGATTACAAGCTCTACAGCTGAGCAGATCACTTGCAGGATTGGAGTGGGCACAGATGGAACCAATGACATCCGAAAGCCACTGGTGACCTGTTATTCATTCAGAAACGCCTATGGCAAGGAATCCAGGAGGCCGGGGTGCTACTAAAGACTGAACGAAAACTTAACACATTTCGTCCACCGCCACAAACAATAATGGGCCATGTGGGCCAGGGTTTGGTGGAAAATGCCAGTACAGTTTATTGCCAAAGCAAGAAGAGGATCCATCATGAAGCAGCAGCAGAGAGCATATTGTCAAGGAGTGAATCCACCGAGAAAATCTTACTTGTATTTACTTGAGTTTCTGTGGAGTATTTCGCCCCATTGTGATTAATGACAGATGCTGGCATGGAAAACGCACATATTCTGTGCCAAGAACCATTTACATAATGGTGTGCATATACTAAGGCTCAGTACACACTGCGTCTGTGCACTACCCTGCAGCTTTACCCAACTTATTCTGTAATTATCACCAGACAGAAGCGGTAAGTGTGTTCTCTCAGCCTCAGTCTGGTCGGTCTGCACTCGCTTACTTTTAATTTGTATAGGATAAAGCTGCAGACTGCGCTCAAAATCCAACCTGATATCACAGAGTCAATGACTCCGGAGCCCTCATGTGCCTGACAATGACCATAAGAGGTGCGGGCCAAGCTATAGTCCTCTCTTTACAGTACCCTTCTTTTTCAATCCAATTCTGGGTTTGTTTAAAAAATAAAATAAAATTGGAGCACTAACTGTAATGTCTGTTATCCAAAAAGCACTTTATGTGTGAATGTACCAGGATTGTGTAAGGGTCAGTGATGAGCGGGCACTACCATGCTCGGGGGCTCGTAACCAGCAGTTGGATGATCAGATGGGCGCAATGCGAGTACCCGACTATAATGGAAGTCAATGGGGAACGGCAACATTTTCTGGAAAATTGCCAGAGTTCCTGATTGACTTCCATTATATTCGGCTGCCCATCCGAGCACATAACTGCTGGTTACGAATACCAAGCACCCGAGCACAGTAGTGCCCACTCATCACTAGTGAGGATGACTCACGGGGGCGAGTATGTAGACAGCAATGGCAGTGCGAAACCCTGCAGCTCTGGTTTAGCCCATCCTGATCGGTGACATGACAGCCGTGACTGCTCATCCACAACTGCTGCAATCCACAGTGACATGATCTCCACACCGGCATCACATCTCATGGCAAAGGCTGGTCACATTATCAGAACCGGAGAGGTGCAGTATATAGGCCATTACTGCACCCTAGCATATACACACGTGTATGTATGTTATGTATATACACAGTATGTGTGTGTGTGTGTGTCTGATAGAGAATATATATATATATTAGACACGCACACACGCCAGCCCTCTCACCTCCTGATGCTGAGCCTCTTGAACCTGGGATACCACACTGAGAACTGACAGTTCACCACTTGCTCCTTCTTCATGCTGGAAGCAGCTGAGCAGGAAGTGTCCTCCCTCAATTATCTTCCGGTGACACCAATACTTGAG